>NC_084831.1:72471389-72784167 GCF_033115175.1 Lepus europaeus
GGCAAAATGATATAAACTGAATGAAACTGTAATAAAGGCAAAGGTAAAAATTACAAAAGTTAGTTGCATGGCATCACTTCCTAGACACTCTCTCTCAAAAAAAAAAAAAAGTCTAGCTTCTACTGGCAAGCTGTAAAATACAATGAAGAAACATATTTTCCAACATACTCATATGCATGAAAGACAATAACACTATCCCATCTGTGGAACGTTATGTCATATTGCAATGCCGAAGTTATTCTGGATTTGGAGAGGGCTCCCTTAGCAGATGCATCTACAACCTGCCCCACAACACTTTCCTTTGAGTAGAAGTATGTTAGAGCTCAAATAACATTCTTTTTCAGTGTATGTTGGTCTATACTGAAAAAGAAACAACACATAGAAAAAAGTAGATGTGGTAGTAATAACCACCAGAATCACAAGATACGTTTACATTATCGTAAAACATGCTAGAAACTAATAGGCTATCATTTATTGTCTGTGTCTGACAATTGTGGACATGTTTATTGAGTTCAAAGCGCTTCTTTTTCTCTCCTCAGATTCTTTTTCATCTAGACAGCAAAGATGAGCATTTTACAAACAAGCCAAGAGACTTAGACAATTCAGTGTACTTCTGGCCATGGAGTAGGAGTACATGTGTGTGAGGAAGGGTGCCAGTGTGAATGTAGAGTCTTAAGAGGAAAATGAAAGCTGAAGCATTTTCCAGAGCTTTAATTCTGCATCAGTACAATTAGGAATACGAAGACCATCTTGTCCTAGTTCAAGACAAAAGAGTGTATATAATATAATTTATATTATACAGTTTATGTAAATATGCTATATTATATAATCCATTGTACAGTAAGAAGAAAACATACATATATACCAATTTCAGCAACACATTTACCCAGGTCCATTATGTATGAGAGACATAATCTCTTCTCAGCACAGGCTCCAAAATATAGCCTCTTTCCTCTTGCTTCTTCCCCATACATCCTTCACCCATAAAATCAGTGATTCTTTCAACTTGTGTAAGTCAGATGGCCTCACACATCTGCTTAACATCTTCTCATTCGATTCAAAGTCAAAACTGAAGTCCATAAACAGGACTACATAAAATTTTGTATGGTTAGGGCCCCTGGTGATCTTGTGGCCTCACCCACTACCTCTACCTTCACTGCACGTTCAGTGTTCATTCAGTACATCAAAAGTATTCCCACTTCTGGACCTTAATTGTTACCATGCCTTCTACTAAGAATGCTTTCCCCTAATCCTGTCTCCTCGCTTAATCAGTATGTAGCAGTTAAGCACAGATGAATGAGTGATTTATTAGGTACTTATTTAGCAACTACAATAAGGTAAAGAGTATTTCCCCCGCAGTGTATTTTTGTTGAGCAAAGCATTACTCTTGCCGCTATAACATAAATAAAGCGAAATAAAACATTTTCTCTTCCCTATATAAGCATATAGGGAATGAAAAAGTAAAATAAATTGTTAGATATAGCACTTGTATTTTGCAATATATCTCAGAGCAGTTTAACTGGAAATCAGGATATGGAAATCTGAAGATCCTAGAACACAATCTAAAAGTCAGAGGAATTTTAAGAAGCTTCTCATAGCAAAAATATCTTATATATAATCAGTGCGTAACAGCTCACATTTGTGTTTGGAAGAGGACTTCATCCTGCCATTTAGGGCCTTCTGACTCACACTTGACACTTTCTTGCCTCTTTCCTTTCTTCCTCACCTCTCTCCTCACCTCCCTCCCTTTGTGTTTGTCTTCCCTCACCATCATTTTGAACCATAATGTTCAGGGAAATGCATACATATCTCTCATCACAGATAGGGGATTAACAGTTAAGATGTTTTCCAAGTGCTGGAATTTGAATGAGAAATCTCAATAACTGATAAATTTATTAAGAATATTCAGCTCCTCTGGGGCTGGTACTGTGGCGCAGCAGGTTAAAGCCATGGCCTGAAGCGCTGGCATCCTATATGGGCGCCAGTTCTAGTCCCGCTGCTCCTCTTTCGATCCAGCTCTCTGCTATAGCACCCACATAAGAGACCTGGAAGAAGCTCCTGGCTCCTGGCTTCGGGTTGGTGCAGCTCTGGCCATTGTGGCCATCTGGGGAGTGAACCAGTGGATGGAAGACCTCGCTCTCTCTCTACCTCTCTGTGTGTCTCTGTCTTTCAAATAAATAAAACAAATCTTTTAAAAAAAGAAGAACATTCAGCTCCTATTCTACAAAGCATGGATAAGTGGAGTGTCACAATCTTGTGGTATCTACCAAATTGAAACAAATCTAGTTCACAATAAAGAATAATTGCATTTATGTGGGGCTTATTAGGATTGCAAAGTTGGAGGTAAAAAATTCAAACACCGTTGAAAACATGCTGTAAGTTTTCCCAAGATGTTGGCTGGTTCTATAGCCCAAACTGCAAGGGAGGCTGTTAATTACACCTTCCATTTGTAAGGAATCATGGCTGGTTCAGTAAAGGTCAAACTCTCTTGTAAGAAGGGGGTTAGACATAGTTTTAGGAAGCAAGCAAAGGGGATGCTTCTACACACTATTATAGGGACTATTTAATCTTATTCCAAAAATAGCAGTGCAGTACAGTTTATAGGTCTACATGGGTGTGTGCAAAACAGCTTGTTTGGCTCAAGAGATCGGGGCAGATGCACCTGCGGCATAGTTGAACAATACCACTCTGACCTGACTTTGAGTGCTTGGAATTAGTGCTGCTCCAGCTTCATTTTCTTCTTTGAGCATGTATGAGTCTGTAAATCTAATAAATTTAGACTTCAATGAAATATTTCAACCATATCGAATATAGTTTATTACATGTAGGTATGATGTATTGCACTTCATAATATTTATTTAATACATTACTTCATTGCTTTTAATTTTGTGTTTATTGGGTAGCACTTTAAAATAATAGTCTGGTTAAAGTAATTAATGTTGAATTACAGTGGAAATCCAATTGAATTACTTGTGACATTCACATTAATACTAAATGAGTTCACTGTGATTAATGCTGTTAAATAGATACCACAGGAATTAATATTGACTATGCAATTATTTTAAAGTGTTACTGTTTATTGCAAGTTATACTAACTTCTGTTTTCGAGTAAACCTTACTTTATTGGCAGAATCCAATGAAAGGTATACCAGTTGAAGAGCCCCAATGGTGAGTGCCCAGTGTGTTTTGTTTCTTGTATATAAAATGGAAAAATGTAAGGCTTTCTTTTACTCAACCATCCTTAGTAATGGCCTACTTATGGTCTTCAAACATCTCAAGGTTGCTGTTTATCTTGGCTCAAAACTTCTTAGAATCAGGGTGCCCTTCAATTACAAACATAGTTGCCCAAGTCCTGTCTGCTCTTTATGGCTCCTCTAAGTCCAGTCAGCTACATGATACTTTCTCTAACTGCCCAGCTAAACTTATTAACACAACAGTACTTTATAAGAGCTGGAGCACTTATATCCTTTGAGATTTAAGGTGTGGTGCTCTACTAAGCTGTTCATATTTTTAATATGTACTTGTACAAATATATTACACACAAATATTTTCATTAACAGGTGTTTCTGCATAAACTGTATGTTTTATATCAATTGTTAAATAATCTGTAGTTATACTGCATAGGCATATTGTTATTGGTCTCAAAAGATATTGGGAAATGATAATCAGTTCTATTCTTATTGTACTCCTGTGTTAGACTGCCCTGTTAGGTTATAAAGAACAGCAATCAATTTAAGATCCATCTTAGTAATTTCTTGACAGAAAATTTGCAGGTCTAACAGCATATATGTTTTTGTAAAAGTATATAATAAACACTATTTCACACAAATGTAGCAAATATTTTGAAAATGAGTTAAATAAGTCTGTGAAAATGCAACTGTGAAACTAAGACATTTTCATTTGGAAACAGCTGATTATTGCATGTTAGTAGAAATTCCTCCTTTTAATAAAACTTGCTAGCAAATAGTCAACAAATCCCAAAACCAAGGAATTGTATCCAGAATAGCAGAAAGAGAGCACTGAGGATTATGTTCTGTAGCTCAGGAGTCAGAATTAATTGTACACTTATATTTTAGGAATTTGCTTATGTGGCTATGGGGATTTGGGGATAAGCAGTTAGAAGATCATACTTCTGGCAGGCAGGAGTTAATGCTCCAGTCTTGAGCAAAATCTCTTCACTCTAGGAAATCTCAGATTTCATTTGAAAGGCCTCCAGATGATGATAGGATGAGACCCACCCATATTGTCAAAGAGAAATCTCTTCTACTTAGGGTAGATTTTAGCCATGTTTACAATGTGTGTGTGTGTGTGTGTGTTTTCCAGGCAGAGATAGACAGTGAGAGAGAGAGAGAGAGAGAGAGAGAGAGAGAAAGATCTTCCTTCCATTGGTTCACCCCCCAGTGGCTGCTACTGTCAGCGCGCCAATCCGAAGCCAGGAGCCAGGTGCTTCTCCTGGTCTCCCATGAGGGTGCAGGGCCCAAGCACTTGGGCCATCCTCCACTGCCTTCCTGGGCCACAGCAGAGAGCTGGACTGGAAGAGGAGCAACCGGGACAGAACCCGGTGTCCCAACCAGGACAAGAACCCGGGGTGCCAGCACCGCAGGCAGAGGACTAGCTAAGTGAGCCGCGGTGCAGGCTTTTTTAAATATGTTTTAAGATACTAATCTTAACCACTTGGCTTCATTAATTACAACTATTGTAAAGAAAATAAAAATAATAGCTTAGCTTTTTCATTAACTCCATACAAAGTACTGATGATAATTGTATATAGATGAAATGATCAAATGATGAATAATCTGTATCAAAAACAAATAAAAAACCTTTTGATAAAATGGCCCTGAGAATAATTTTGCATGTATAAGATAATTAATGCCAACTAATAATTACTTCACTTTATAGTCATGTTTGGGGCTTCAATTATTTTCTTAAAAAAGCATGAGAGCCATGAACTTTGTTTATGAATGTATATTTTCAGATCATGCTTCACATATAGATTGATTTGCATTTTTTATCGATTCTGTTTTTCTCCAGGCTTTAATAGATTTACTAAAAATTAATTATGTTTCTCAACTTCAGGGAGTTGGTCTGGAAAATGCTGAAATACTTTCATTTTTCCCAGTCACTCAAATAAATGTGCTGTGTTTGTGTCCATGTATAATTCCTCAATGTAACTTCAAGATATCGTTTAATGTATTTCCATAGATACCGTAGTTTAGTGCATTTTTCTAGTCAGGAGTGTATTTAAACTGAAAGTTTTTGTCTTAGTGTCACAACAGAAAACTGTTATTTCCCTTGTCTTTGCCTGACTGTGATGAAGTGCATAAAAAGATTAGAAAAAAGAGGACTAGAAGTGGTAAAACCCAAAAGGGAATGTCTCTTGGCCTTACACAAAAATAGGAATACCTGTAGAATGAAGTCATTCAAGGATTATATTCAATTTCCAGCTAACAAATATTAGAAAGCGAAAAAATTTTATACACCTCTAAGAGATTGTGTTATTTCATAAGTAATGGCTATGTAATATATAAAACCAGTATCAGTGTAGTCCACAAGAGAAAGTATATTTACAGCTATTTAAAAATGACTAACTGAAGAATTGGGGGAAGCTTGCTTCCTTTGAAAGCAGGATTCCTATCTCCAAAACCTAACTGCTTTTCCTACAAATCGTATAATACCTTTCACGGCACATGTGCAATAGCTGATCTTAAAAGATATATAACATCATGTGGCTGAGTATCATTGGGAGAAATCCAGTTCTTATAGTAAAATGTAGTTTCAGGCTTATCAGGTGGTATTTGTGGCATATCTTGTTAGAAGAGGAAATTATCATTGCTTCCATTAGTGATGAGTGCACCAGAATTTGAAATTTTTATGCCTTGAAGAATGTGTTCTGTTATCATTAGTTTATTATTATGTCATTCTTTTCCTTTAGCATTATCAGTGTACTGACTGCTTTTATTTTATCTAGCTAATGCTCTAAGTACTACTGCAATATTTTCCTCCGTTATTGCTTAGATTAGAATTTTTACTTTAGTGCTTCAAAGAATGAATGGAAAAATAATTCCTCTTTATTTTCCATTATTCTTTTCTTCAAAAAATAGGTAAATTAATATTTGCCTTTTGTTTATTTCTTGCTAAATGGGCAAAGCCCTGCTTTTTCAGTAAACAATTTGAATAATATACAGTGCATATAATTTAGATAACACCACTGTTATCATTATCACCCAGTACTTTTAATTTTTTTTTCAAGAGGGATTGGCACAGGTCAAAATGCCCACTTTCATAAAAGCATTAGTCTTTGCTCTTATGTAGCTCTAAAGCTGTATCACATCTATGTTAAAAGTTCATGGAAAAGAAATGTAAACATTAGTTTATTTTACCACAGGAATTTTGAAATCTAGAGTCTGGAATTTTGGTGCAATAGGTTAATCCATACCTTATCTGAGAAACATTTGGAGTCCTGGCTGCTCCACTTCCAATCCAGCTCCAACATGTCTACGAAGAGAGAGGAAGGTGGCCCATGTGCCTTTGTCCCTAACACCCACATGAGATGCACGGATGGAGTTTTAGGGTCTGGTTTCAGCCTGACCCAGCCTTGGTCATTGCAGCCATTTGTGGAGTGAACGAGCAATGAAAGATTCTCTCTCTCTCTCTCTAACTCTACTTCTCAAAAAGTAAGTAAATCTTTTGTGTTAAAAAAGAAGAAATTTGAAACCCATGCATATGAGAGCCAATGCTGGGCCACGCTGAAACCAGGAGCCTGGAACTCTAACTGGGTCTCCCATGTGGGTGTAGGGGCCTAGGCACTTGAACCACCCTTCTGCTGCTTTACCAGGCACAACAGAGGGGACCAGATGAGAAGTAGAGCAGCTGGGATTCAACCGGCACCTGTATGGGATGCTGGTGCTGCAGGAGACCTAACTCACTATGTCACAATGCTGGCCCACATATGAGGGTTCTATAAAAAAGCTCTTAGAAATTTAGGATTATGAAAAACTATGTATGAATTTCAATATATTTCTACAAAAAAGAAGTTTTAATCTCACTTTCCATGAACTTGTATTCTTCAGACAAAATTGATATTCAGTCTTTGGAAATATTTGTTGCAGTGCATTTGATTTTATTATTCATGACTTTTAGCCATTCCATATTTAAAAAAAATGTTTATTTATTTGAAAGCAGAGTGACAGAGAGAGGGAAAGAGGTCTTCTCTTCACTGGTAAACTACCTACATGGCCACAAAAACCAGGTCTATACATGTGGAAGGCAGGAACCAGGAACTCTATCTGGTCTCTCACGTGAGTGGCAGAGTCCCAAGTCTTTATGTCATCTTCTGCCGCCTTCCCAGGTGCATAAGCAAGAAGGTGAACTGGAAGCGGAGTAGCCATAACTCCTGGCCCTCTGTTTTGGGATGCCAATGTTCCAAGCTGCAGCTTAACCCAATATGATTTATCAGCAACGCCCTGCCTATGATATTTTTAACACGAAATAGCAGGACTTTCTCCAGGGTGATACCCTTAAAACAGTTATTACATTAAATGTGTAATGTTAGGACAGTTGTATGACAAAGCCATTGCTCATATTTCCAGGTCATTCTTACATTACACAGATCTGAAAAACTGAATTTTGGGGGCTGGTGCTACCTGCAGCACCAGCATCCCATGTGGACACTGGTTGGAATGCCAGCTGCTACACTTATGATTCAGTTTCCTGCTAACGGGCCTTGGACAACAGCAGCAGAAGATGGGCCAAGTACTTGGGCCCCTGTACCCATCAGGGAGACCTGGAAGAAGCTCCTGGCTTCAGCTTGGCCCATCCCTGGCAGTTGTGACCATTTAAGGAGCTGACCAACAGATGGAAGACCTCTCTGTGTCTGTCTGTCTGTGTGTGTGTGTGTGTATCTCTCTGCCTCTCACTCTCTCTCTCTGTAACTTTGCCTTTTTTATTATTTGACAGGTAGAGTTATAGACAGTGAGAGAGACAGAGAGAAAGGTCTTCCTTCCATCGGTTCACTCTCCAAATGGCCGCAACGGCCAGAGCTACGTCGATTCAAAGCCAGGAGCCAGGTGCTTCTTCCTAGTCTCCCATGCAGGTGCAGGAGCCCAAGCACTTGGGCCATCCTCCACTGCCTTCCTGGGGCACAGCAGAGAGCTGAACTGGAAGAGGAGCAACTGGAACTAGAATCTAGAGTCCATATGGGATGCCGGCACCACAGGCGAGGGATTAACCAAATGAGCCACGCAACTTTGCCTTTTAAATATAGATAAATCTTTAAAAATGATTTTGTATACTTAATTGTGTTTCCTATACAGTTTGTATAAAGATATTTTAAAAATATAAGCCACTGTCCAAAAACCTTCAGTTATTGATATGGATTACATTTTTTAAAAAAAATTAAATACAATTCATTCTCAACATGATTTGTGAATCCTACAATTACCTGCCACCCGTTTCTTCCTGTAATCTCTGCTCTTTCTTTCACTTCCTGCCTCTAATTCTGGTGTTATCCAGATACATGGCATTTCTTGCCTGCCTGAAGACCCAGGATTCTCCTGAATTTTGGTCTCTATACTTTTCTTTCTGTGTATTACATTCTTTTCCTTCTTTCTTTGGCTGGTTAATTTCTTTTCATTCTTGGACATAAATGTGGAAGTCATCTCATCAGGAGAGGTTTCTTTGTCTTCTCGGGTCTGGGTTAATTTTGTCACCTTGCTTTTCTCAGAGCCTTTTGTATTATCCATTATTTGGCACTTCTGTCATGAAAGTAGAACTCCCTGTCTGCCTACATAGTTCACCAGCATATACTCACCACTTAGCGAAGGACCACAGACATTCTCCATAGGAAACACTTCTTGAATGAATGAACAGCCTTGCTGTGTAGCGGACTACGCACTACACACATAGGCAGATTTCTGTTTGCTCTACCATTTTAAACAAAGCACAATGCCTTATTCTCATTTCTCTCCAACTCCTTCACTTTGACATGTTGTCTAATAGTGTTTTGTAGCCATGACCACGGGCGGTCTCATTCTAGTCTGTGATGATCACTGATTAAAAAATACACTAATGAAATGTGTTCAGAAACACAGAGTGGTATTTTGAGAGTTTTTTTTTTTCCCTCTTTTATTCAATTAATGAAGCACTAGTATCCATGGGTATCCCTGCTGTTAAGTAGTTAGCTTTCTATTTTAGCTTTAATTAAATATCTTCAGTTAAAGGAGACTTTTTTTTATTTGTTTTTAATCACAAACAAGTGACAAATGTCTAGATCTTCCTGAGATGTTTTCTGATCATATCTAAACAAAATAGATTGTTGAAGTTTTACCCCCACTTTCTCACATTCATGAACTTGACTGCTGCGATGCTTGCTGGAATATTTAGTCACCTTTTACCATGAACTATGTGAATGTAAATACAGAGTTTCGCATCAAAGCATTTATTACATGAAATGAAACTTCTACTCAAATTAATATAGCTAAAATGCTTGTAGCAGAAGGAAGTCTGAAGAAGAGGCACTTCTGCCTGGAGACTGAAAGCAGTATACATAGAATGTTATAAACTGTTTTTGAGGGTAGGTTGTATTGTGGAGCTCAGTTTCATGTTTCCCTTCCTTATAAACATGGAGCTTCCATAGTTTTCTATCAAAGAAAAGAATATATATTTTGAAAAGATTTGTTTATTTATTTGAAAGGTAAAGTTACAGAGAGAGAGAGATACACACAGAGAAAGTGAGAGATCTTTCAACTGTTGGTTCACTTCCCAAATAGTTGTAATGGCTCATGTCTGGTCTCAATGAGGTCAGGAGCCTGGAAGTCCATCAGGGTCTCCCACATGGATTGTAGGGGCTAGATACTTGGGCCACCTTTCACTGCTTTCTCAGGTGTATTCACAGGAAGCTGAACTGGAAATGAAGCAAATGGGACGTGGATGAACAGTTATATAGGATGCCAGTGTTGGAAAGCTGCAGTTTAACCAGCTGTGCTACAACTCCAATCCAGAGACAAAAATCTAAACCTACATCATGAAAATTCAGTGTTTAACCTAGTGCTTAAGATGCTCATATTAGAGTACCTGGGTTTGATTCTAAATTCTGACTCCTGAATCCAACTTCCTGCTAATGCAAATCCTGGGAGGCAGAAGTGATGGCTCAGGTGATTTGGTTCCTGTCATGGAGACCTGGATTGCATTTCTTTCTCTTGGCTTGAACCTTGGCACAGTCTCAGTTGTTGTGGGCATTTGGAGAGTGAATCAGTGGGTGGAATTCCCTCTCTCTTACTTGTTTCTCAAATAAATAGATGGTTATATTTTATTCGTTTATTTTGGACTAATGATTTTGTTTTCCATTTTACTTATTCATTTGTTTATTTTAAAGGTAGAGAGACAGAGACAGAAAAATACGCAGAGAAACTGTCCATCATCTGATTTATACCCCAAATGGCTGAAACAGCTTGAGCTGAAAAAGACTGAAGCCAGGAGACCTGAACTCAATCATGTGTCCCTAAGTGGATGGCAGGGACACAAATAATAGCTATCACTTGCTGTCTCCCAGGATACACATTGGTGGGAGGTTAGAATGGGAAGCAGAATCAGCACTTAGACCTAGGCACATCTATAAAGGGAGGTGGTTATCCCAAACAGTGTCTGTTTGGCATCCCAAGCAGGTGCCAAACCCCTGATCCACAGATAATGTTTAAAAATAAAATAACTGTGACATTTCCCTATCGTTTGTAAACTGAAACTCTGATCCTTCTGTGGGAGTGAAACAAATCTTAATTAATATTATCAACTATTAAAATCAAACATAAGGTTTATGCTTTATCTTAGCACCATTCAAGTAGAATAAAGAGATTGAATATTATTTTTGCTGGCCACTGGCAATTGTGTGTCACTGATTAATGGATTACTTTCTGATATTTTAAAAATAATTATGTAGTAACAAGAGAGACAATAATCAAGTTTTAATTATACATTTCCCGTGGGTGTACCCAGTACATATTCAAATCATATAAAATCATGCAACACAATGTTTAAGATGAATTTGGCTATAATTTTAGGTAAAAATAAATGAAATCTACCCAGATGTGGTTTCTAAATTGTCCATGTGTTCTCTGTTGTAGCAGTGCCAATAACTTTTAGGAATTTATAATAGTGGATTCCTTCAATGAACTATTTCTTATTGTAAATCAGTAATCTAAAATTCATTATTCTGCACTGAATGCATTTTTAGATAATTTATAACTGAACTCTTCTAAGAAGCTCTTATGTTAATAATCTGTGTAGCTCAGATATCATTTTAGTAATGTTCTCTTTCTTTCTCTACTAATTGTCATGAAATATTGTGTTTGCTGGCTTTCTCTACTTCCTCACTACTTCCTTCTCATTACTGGACCCAATTTTTGTTTCTAGTTCTTCATCATCTTTAACCTCTGAATATTTGGCCTTGTGGATCACACTTCTCCATGAACGTGCTCTCTGTTGACCTCAATAGCGTTATTGTCTCATGATTTTCTTATTTTGCTTCAAGGCATCTCTTTGTTCATATTGTCCTGAATCACACGGATTCCTTTCTCTTTTTTAATTATTTTTATTTATTTTGAAAGTGAAAGTTACAGAGGGAGAGGGAGAAGGAGAAATAGAAAGAGAGAGATCATTCATGGTATAGATCATTTCTCAGATGGCTGCAACAGCCAGTGCTGGGCCAGCCAGGAGCCAGAACTTCTTCCAGGTTTCTCATATGGGTGGCCAGAGCCCAAGCCCTTGGGTCAGCTTCTGTTGTTTTTTTCAGGTACATTAGCAAGTAGCTGGATTGAAAGTGGAGCAGCAGGGGCTGAAACTGGTGTCCATATAGGGCACTGCATTGCAGGCTGTGGTGTTACATGCTAAGCCACAATGTCAGTTCCAGGGATTCCTTTCTTGTTGTCCACTTAGGCCATTTGGACTAGACCATCATATAGTCAAAGAAAAGCTAGGAAACATGAAACAATGTCACCTCAAAGGAACAGAGCCTGAAAGCATTAAGCAGGTTCTCTATACCCCATAAACATTCCTGGATACAGAATAGCACTGAAGTCTCAAAAGACCATTAGTGTGTGGATCAGAAAATGACCCTAAACCTCTGGTACAAACTTGACTAAGGCAACAGGGTTCAGCGGTGAGGACATGTGCTGTATTTGACAGCAAACTAAGAGCAATAACATTAATCTCAGACCCCAGGCTAGTATGTCATGAAGTCATCTATGGTCAAGAGTGATGCTAAATCTAATTAGGGTTGAGTCTGCTGGACATAAGTATTTTATGAAGTTGAAATAATGTCAAAGATAGACCTTGCTATGATTTGGATGTGGTTTGTCCTCCAGAGGTGTACATGTTGGAAACTTACTTTCAATTGTGGTGGCATTGAATTGGTAGAACTTTTCAGAAGTGAGGCAAGTGGAAGGTGGCTAAGTCTGTGAGAAGGATTAACTGTGTTCTCACAGAAGAGTGTTCTAGAAGAACATCCCATGAGAGTGGAATGGTACAGTTATCTTGGTGTCTTTCCTCACTCCCTTCTGCATAGCTGGTTCCTTTTCTGCTATTCTTCCTGTTGTGGCACAGCCAGGCAGCCCCACCAGGAGGTTGGTGTCATGGTATGTGGGCCCTTCAGCCATCAGGAAAGTTACTCAGCTTCAGGTGTATTGTTACAGCAACACAGACTAACAGTGACTCCTTCTCCACGCAAGCTCCATTTTGTCTATAACCCTTCAAGATCACTTCACTATCTATTATCATCACACAAACCACTCAAAAAACTTAGTGACAAACCAAAATAACTAATCTCTCATGGTTCTGTGTTTTGAATTGAATCAGCTGGGTGGTAATTACACTGAATGTGATTGCAGCTGGGATTACAGTCATCTGAGGGTTGGGACTAGAATATCTAACATGGCTCATTCTTGTGCATAGTAATTAGTACTGACATGCTGTTAGGAGCTCAGCTGGGTCTATCAACAGGAGTGCCTCAGTCTCTCTCACTGAGCCTTTACACAGAGTTATGCTTTCTTACAGTATGACAGATGGGTGCCAAGGGAATGTTTTAAGAATGCCATCACATAATCTACAAATCTCCAAAGACTTGGCCTCAGTTACACAATGTCAGTTCTGCTTCATCCTTTTGACCTAAGTAAATTAAAGTAGCAGCCCATATTTTACGTAAGAGTAATAGACTGCACCACTCAATGGAAAAAATGATAAAGAATTGGTAGCCATTTTTAATATGCCATACATATACAGCAGAACTCTATATTGTAGGAACAGTTTAACAAGAAAGCAAACAGAGAGAAGGAGAAAAAAAGAAAACTTTGGGACTACCATCTAGACATTGTATTCTGATATTTTCAGAGTAGACTAAAATTATACAATATAAACATTTTGGGGGAAACCACATGACGCTGCTGAATCATTGAACAGATTGTCAATTAAAATCATTTTGCTCTTTCAAAATATATATGTACATCTGCTACTTGTTATGCACATGCTATACTTTTTTATTTGAATATATGTTGGATCAATAATTTATGTTTCTTTCCAAAAATCATTTGTGACTACTCCTTGCCATAAATGATTATCATTGAGCTGATGGTGATATGTGGTACGTGACATGAATATGTGTTCACTCACCATAATAGTTAATAAATATCAAATTTATTAGCCATAACATATAATGTATATCATTAGCTAATAATCAGACCATTGAAATGAGTAAGTTTTTCAAAGACATCTAAACTATAATGCAAAGCAAAAAATAAATTTATATTTTTTTGCTTTCTAGATAAACTTTTTATTCTATTAATTTTTCTGCTTCATGTCTACTACAATGATTTTACTTAAATCACAATTTTTGAGATTAAAGAGTGTATCAGTCTTAAATAGCTTGTAAAACATATTTGGAGAGAAGGTAGAAAACATTTTACAAGTAGCGGATAATGTTACAACACAAAACAGACTATTTTCACCATTTGAAATCCCTTTTTAAAGCATATGTTTTAATTTAGATTTTAATTTTATTTCTCCTTTATGAATTTTTAAATGAATGGAAATCAAGAGCACAGTTTACAGCTGCAAGGAGAGTCCTGTAGTTAATGATTTTCCTGGAGGATGGGTCTAGGGAGATTCGTTCTTTCAGAGTAGTCATCATGGAAAGAGAAGCAGCACTCAGCTTTCCTGTCTGCGTACTCCCATCTCAAGCCAGACCTGAACAACTCTTGCAACTCTAGATTGAACTGAGTGTTAGAGCTGTGTTAATTTCTGTGATACCAGTGGTAATTCAGTTGGAAAGTATGTTAATTTCTAGGTAGCACAAATATTTTCACTACTATTTTACAGTTGCATGATACTGTTAATATAACAGCAGAATAAAAATTCACAATAACGTTCCTCTTTCAGACGAAATTGAAAATAAAATTTGGATTTTGAAGGAATTTTCTTGAACAATTTTAAGGGCTGGTATTGTGGCTCAGTGGGTAAAGCTGCTGACTGCAGCACTGGCATCCCATTTGGGTACTGGGTAAGTCCCAGCTTCTCTACTTCTGATCTAGCTTCCTGCTAATGTGCCTGGGTAGGTACCTGAAGATGACCTGAGTACTTGAGCCCCTGCTATCCACATGGGAGACCCTGCAGAAGCTCCTGCCTGAAGCCAGGAGCATCCCTGGCTGTCACATCCATTTTTGGAGTGAAACAGCTGCTGGAAGATCTCTTTCTCTCTGTTCTCTGTCTCTCTCTGTAACTCTGACTTTCAACTAATAACCGAATATTAAAAAAGAAGAAGAAGAAGAAAAATTTTGGTCCAAAGACATTAATTCTTTTTTTTTTCTTTTTTGACAGGCAGAGTGGACAGTGAGAGAGATAGAGACAGAGAGAAAGGTCTTCCTTTGCCGTTGGTTCACCCTCCAATGGCCGCAGCAGCCGGCGCGCTGTGGCCGTGCACTGCGCTGATCCGAAGGCAGGAGCCAGGTGCTTCTCCTGGTCTCCCATGGGGTGCAGAGCCCAAGCACTTGGGCCATCCTCCACTGCACTCCCGGGCCACAGCAGAGAGCTGGCCTGGAAGAGGGGCAACTGGGACAGAATCTGGCACCCCGACCGGGACTAGAACCCCGTGTGCCAGCACCGCAAGGCGGAGGATTAGCTTATTGAGCCACGGCGCCAGCCTAAGACATTAATTAATTCTTTATTGTAGCATCAGTTTAAGGCCCTGGTGCTCCATTTCTGATCCAGTTCCGTTCCCAGCTAATGTACCTAGAGAGGCAGGAGAAGATGGCCCAAGACCTTGGGCCCCTGGCACCCATGTAGGAGATGAGGATGGTGTTACCTGCTCCTGGCTGCAGACTAGCCTCCAGCTGGCTGTTGTGGCTATTTGGAGAGTAACCAGCGTATTGTGTGTATTTCTCTGTCTCTCTATCGCTCTCTCTTGCTCTCCTACTGACTTTCAAATAAATAAATATTGAAACAAAATAATAATAGTTTAAAGAACAACCTTAGTAAATTTAGAGAATAAAGTGAAATAATGTGATATTGATTGCAATTTTGGATGCTTACCTTGTTTAAATCCAAACAAGTGACTAGAATGAATGGCAACTTCTAAATATAACACGCTCTTACAAGCTTTTATGATTTAAATTATAAATGCATTTATCCTTTGTGTGTGTATTTAAATGTGTGTTTAGTATACGTTTATGCAGATTGCAGTGCAGATAGTTACACATTTAAGACTTCTCCTTTTGTGTCCTCCACAGCCCTTAGTAAACGAACTTAGTATTTTATAGCAGTTCATTCAGTTGTTGTAAATCATTCATATGGAATCCTTAATGTTAGCCTATACAAGTTATTTGACTCAAAAGATTGATATTATCCAAAAAAGGGACAAATTAAATTTTAAGACTATTACAATTGACTTTAAGCTGTGAAAAAATAAATTTTACTGGTACTACAAAAATACAATCCCTCTGGTTTACGTTGGCTTGTACATGGAGCAAAACATCTCAGGCAATTAAATTGATACAAGTATGGCACACAGCAGTGTATGAAAGAATTCTATTACCTTTCTCACAATAGTTTAATATTATTGTGCCTAAAATTTTAAGCATGAAAATAGCTACAAAATAAATACCTTGGAATGAAAACTACATGTTTTATTGCCTACATATTCTATTGCCCATAAACATTACCACTCTTTTTTCTTAAAAACAGGATTCTTTTCTTTTTAAAAGATTTATTTATTTTAAAGAGTTACAGGAGAGAAAAATATATGTATTTATTTGAAAGGCACAACAACAGAAATGGGAAAAAAAGAGAGAGAGAGAGAGAGAGAGAATCTTCCAACTACTGGTTAACATCCCAAATGGCACAATGGCTGGAACTAGGTCAGGTCTAACCCAGGAGGCACAAGTTTGTTCCAGGTCTCCCACGGGGGTGCAGGACCATCTTGCATTGCTTTTGCATCTTGGACCATCTTCCATTGCTTTCCCTGGCTCAATAGCAGGGAGATGAATCAGAAGTGGAACAACCAGGACTTGAACTGGCTCCCATTTGAGATGCTGGTGCTTCAGACAGTGGCTTAACCTGCAATGCCACAACGTGGGCCCCCAAAATAAAATTCTTCTTGCTGAATAATCTACTTCTCCAAAATCAAGAGTCCTGCAATGATTGTGTTCAGCTTTCAAGGAAAAATTGTGTACCTAGATTGTTTTCTATCCAGAGAAACTTTCAATGTTCAATTCTGTTGTTTCAGAAACCAGGTGCTAGGCCGGCGCCGTGGCTTAACAGGCTAATCCTCTGCCTTGCGGTGCCGGCACACCGGGTTCTAGTCCCGGTTGGGGCACCGGATTCTGTCCCGGTTGCCTCTCTTCCAGACCAGCTCTCTGCTATGGCCTGGGAAGGCAGTGGAGGATGGCCCAAGTGCTTGGGCCCTGCACCCGCAAGGGAGACCAGGAGAAGCACCTGGCTCCTAGCTTCGGATCAGCGAGATGTGCCGTCCGCAGTGGCCATTGGAGGGTGAACCAACTGCAAAAAGGAAGACCTTCCTCTCTGTCTCTCTCTCTCACTATCCACTCTGCCTGTCAAAAAAAAAAAAAAAAAAAAAAAAAAAAGAAAAAAAAAAAGAAACTAAGTGCTTTACTTCTTAATTGTAAATTCTTGATTTTAACTAATTCATACTACTTAGAAAATGCCTTGAAAAGGCCAAAAAATTATTTTCTTGTGTGATAGCATGTGTTAGATTGCTAGATGAACTAAAGTAACCAGATGATTTTGGCTTAAAATCTAGTCAAATGTGTCTAAAGAGTATATTCAAACTAATAATTTCAGTAAAAAATGTTTTTACAATAAGTGGTAAAAATCCTGTTATGCATAATCATGATGACTAAGCACATCATTTCATGTCTAGAAAATCTGGAATTAAATGGCAATTTGTATGCATTTTGCAATACTGAGGACATTTTCATTTGCACACACATATACAAACACAGACACACACACACACAACCATCAAGGTTTTACCCTTATCTGGATGGCAGATAAGTATCTTTCAAGAAAGGGTGAATATTAAATAAATGCAGCTACCTCTAAGTGCACTGAATTTGACATATGTAGAAAAATTTTCCAGTATCTTTAATTCTAATTTCATTCAGATATATATTTTACATGGGCATCTCCAGAGTTAGCATTATTCATTCTGACTCACTATAAGTGCAGTACAACTGTGAGGAGTGTGTTTCTAGCACTTTGATTTAACAGTATCTTTACCACTTTGCATGAACAGAATCAACATAAAATTTTTTAAATAGTCTGTACAAACATTTCCACTGAGAAAACACTTATGCAGCTACTTTCAGGTATCAACACAATCCAACAGCTCTTATAGTTAGCATTAAAAGTATATAAAAGATTTCTGAAGTTGATTTTTAATACTCCATTATTTTTTGCTATTTTCATTACCTAGACCCAACTAGCATTTATCATTTGTATACTACCCAGAGAACAGCCTGATATGTGCACTGGATAAAATTATTAAATTAGAAATTTTATGACATTTTAATTTCAAGGTTATTACAATTTTACTTAAATATATCCTTTTAATCATTATGCAATTAAAATGATTTCTTTTTCCTAATCCTAATCTTTAGCTAATCCATGGTCTACAATTAATATTATTTAATTTGAATTTAATTGAACTGGACTTCTTTAAATGGGCGGTTGTCCTACTGCATTCTTTCTTTTTTTTTTAAGATTTTTATTTATGTATTTGATTGTTAGAGTTATAGACAGTGAGAGAGAGAGACAGAGAGAAAGGTCTTCCTTCCATTGGTTCACTCCCCAAATGGCTGCTACGGTCAGAGCAACGCCCATCCAAAGCCAGGAGCCAGGTGCCTCCTCCTGGTCTCCCAAGTGGGTGCAGGGGCCTAAGTACTTGAGCCATCCTCCACTGCCTTCCGGGGCCACAGCAGATAATTAACCTAGTGCACCACAGTGCTGGCCCCATGCATTCTTTCTTTTAAAAAAAAAACTTTATTTGTATTATTCAAAAGGCAGAGTTAGAGGGAGAGGGAGAGGGAGAGACAGAGAAAGAGAGAGCGAGAAAGAGAGAATCTTCCATCTGCTGGTTCACTCCACAAATGACCATAATGACTGGAGCTACACTGATCCAAAGCCAGGAACCAAGAGCTTCTTCCAGGTCTTCCACGTGGGTGCAGGGGCACAAGCACTTAGACCATCTGCTGCTGCATTCCCAGGCACATTAGCAGGGACTTAGATTGGAAGTGAATCAGTGGGTACTTGAACTGGTGCCTATATGGGATGCTGGCACCACAGGCAACTACTTTAACCACTAAGCCACAGGGCCCACTCCATGTCCTACTACATTCTAAGAGAGACTGAGATGAAACTTTAGCAATGTAAAGTGTGTTTCTGGCAGGCAGTGACCACACAACTGGTATTCAGTATTTATAAGGGTGTACTAAAGACAAGAAGCAGTGCTGTATTCCAAGCTTTGGGTATTTCATGGCAACATGTAAATGATACACTGTGCTGGAGAAAGCAAACCTAGGTCAGAATCAAGCAAGAAAAATACAGCAGAAAATATACAGAAAAAAAGAATGCAAAAAAATGGCTATTCAGTTTCCATTCTCAGAGTTCACAGTTTGTCACAAGCAAAAAAAAAAAAAATCTAGTTTGCAAGTATTTAATATTTAAATAGAGTTAACAAGGAAAGATACAATAAAATGTTAGGTACTCAGCTGAAGTGGATACTGTTGGATCTCTGCTCTGGTAGGTAGTCTTGGAAAATATACCCTTAACTTCTGCAGGCTTCTCTCCTCAGGGCTAGAATCCATCTAGACATCTTCAGTTCATCATCATCTACTCTTGAGGTACTGGAGCTACCAGTTCCAGCAAAGAAATTATGGATAAAGTTTTAAGTCTTCACAGGGCATCCAATGGCTAGCCAGGGACTAGTCTCATAACCTAATGCTAATCTGCCCCACCTCCATGCAGGACAAACTGCAAAGTAATTTATGCCCTAGAACTCTTTGCACCTGGAATTGCACCTTGCTTGGTTTCTTGGCATGAATGTATCACCTCACTTCCTCACTGGCTTCTGAGAACCCTTGTACACAAACTCCATTCTCAATGCTCGATCCTAGTAAAATCTGACTAAACCATTTGCCAGTCAGGACTACATTGCAACTCAATTAGGATTCTAATCTATAGGCCAATATTAACAGCTAATAAGCAGATGATGCTCTCCATCCAGTTATGGTTTTTGTTTGTTGTAGAAGGTATTTCTCAAAATGTACTTTGAAAATTATCTGCATTAGAATATTTTTGGTCTAGGATTAACATATTTAGGCCCTGTCACATATTCACTGAATTAGGTTCACTGAGGCTGGAAAAGGAAGGAGACATATTTAAAGAAAGCCTCTAGGTGATGCTTATGCACATGAAAGTTTAAAAGAAAAAAAAAAAAAACCTCTGATCTGATGTATGATAAGTAGTTTTTTTTTTTCCTAGCTCCCAGATGGTTGGGGCTGCTATTTGTGGCAAAGTATAGGCTGGCTATAGCAGAGAAACCAGACAGATCTGACGTTATCTGAAAGTATACACACTGTCTGCCAGGAATGAGTCAATTTCTTAGAGATAATACACTTATTTAAGACTCTTTTTAAAGATGAGAAATCTAAGATCTAGTGAGGTTAAGTGATTTGCCCAATAGCATGGAAAGGCTATCGTTCGATGGAATGAAGACCCAGGCAGCCTCTTTCTCAAACTTCTGTGCTTCTGTTATCCATGCTACCTCCTGTGGCTGTTCATATCACAGCTCTTGAAACAAAGCCACATTATAATTAAAAACAATCAACAGCACAATGTTTGCAACCACCAGCAGTAGTTTTGCCTATGGATATTTTGCCAATGAAAACACGAATGTATACCTGCTTCAATGAGAAAAGATTGTTTCGCGTGTGTTTTTAGACTTTTCCCTTCGTTGTGGCTAAATCTATTGAATAAGACTGATTCTGATAGTTAAAGAGGCCAGCTTCAGAGGAGCCGCATATAGTGATATTTTCATATAGATGCAACTTTCCCTAGAATATGTTCAAATATTTAATGGCTTAAGGTAAGTAAGCACTAGAATAATTAACTTAAAGTACTGAAAAAATTCAAGTGCTGAGTATCATGTGAAAAAAACAAGCATTGCTTGGGGCCAGCACTGTGGTGTGGTGGGTCAAGCCTTTACATGCGGGGCCGGCATCCCATATGGGCACCGGTTCTAGTCCTGGCTGCTCCTCTTCCAATCCAGCTCTCTGCTATGGCCTAGGAAAGCAGTAGAAGATGGCCCAAGTCCTTGGGCCCCTGCACCCACGTGGGAGACCTGGAAGAAGCTTCTGGTTCCTGGCTTTGGATGGGCTTAGCTCTAGCTGTTGCGGCCATCTGCGAAGTGAACCAGCGATGGAGGACCTTTCTCTCTTGCTCTCCCTCTGTCTGTAACTCTGCCTTTCTAAATAAATACATAAAATCTTAAAAAAAAAAAAAAAAGATTGCCAAACTAAATTGCTCACTGTTCAGGCAATTTGCTATCACGTGGGCAGAACCTGTCTGTCTATATAAATATGTATAGGACTGTATTCCAATTACAAAATGAATGTCTTGGGAATGTTTGATATTTTTGAATACCAATGGGTTACAGTTTAAAATTGGCACATTCATTTATTTTTTAAAGATTTACTTATTTATTTGAAAGGTAAAGTTACAGAGAGGCAGAGGCAGAAAGAAAGATCTTCCATCTTCTGGTTCACTCCCAAAATGGCCACACCGGCCAGAGTTGCACTGATACAAAGCCAGGAGCCAGGAGCCAGGAGCTTCTTCTGGGTCTCCCACGTGGGTGCAGGAGCCCAAGGACTTGGGCCATCCTCCACTGCCTTCCCGGGCCATAGCAAAGAAGCTGTATCGGAAGTGAAGCAGCCAGGACTCAAACCGGCTCCCACGTGGGATACTGACACTGAAGTTGGTGGCCTTACTCACTATGCCATAGCACCAGTCCCGAAAATTGGTACATTTATACATATCATTTTTGCCCTGAAAAACAAATGGAAAATCAAAACAAAATAGTTGGTATTTGGATTTTTCCTCACTGGTTTTACCAAATATTTACAAGATTTATTTGGGAAAAGTGAGTTTTTGATATTTTTGCTTTATCATTATAATAGAGTTATAATTTCATTTAATGTGAAATTTGCATTTATAATGTTTAATTATTACAGTTTTTGATGAGTTTTGTTTGGCTAATGCTACATTTTTGTTTCATATAAAATAAGATTTTTTGTTAGTCTTTGTGATTCTTTTGGGATTATGCTGTAGAAAGATACTTAGCTGCTTCTATTGAAATAGCCACATTTAAAATGAATAATTCATGAGTTGTTGTTTTGTATAGTTCTTAAAACACCTCATCGGATAGGGCATTGTTTGTGTGCTTATGGTGTTTTTTCCTCTTTTTAATGGCAACAGCAGCAAACCACATAGTAACTGCAAAACACAGCTATTAAGTTTTATATTTTTGTACCCAGAATGTAATCTGGAAGCTTTAGAGTACGTCAAGGAACTGTCTATCTACCTCAGAAAAAGGACAGCTTAGTCTGATATAAATTTATTAAGGTGTGTAGCTATGCCAAGACTCATCATGAAGTAAGTAGCTGCTGTATAAAGCAATCTTCGAAACCATAAGATAGCAATTGCCTATCTTTACAAATCCACTATGCATTCCATAGGCTGTGGTGCTTATTTTTCTACCTAGTCTTTCTGTTATTGCAGTGGTAGGACTTTTATCTATGTTTATATGCTGCAAACAGTTCATTGTCTAACATCAATTTTGCTTTACATCTTCAGGCTATGGCTCAAGTACTAAGAAGGAAATAAAGACTAGGGCTCATAAGTATACACGCTTCCTCTTTCCCTGCTTTGTCCTTCTCCTTAGTATTTGTCTTCATGTCTTCATTTGGAATGTGTGTATATAGTGTATACAATGTGTATTTGCTTATTATTTATAAAAATATAATTGTAATTCACTTATTTCAACAGTACAAGAGGTTTTGTTTTTACTTTATCATTTTAATTTCAATAGTAAATCCAGAGAATGAACCATTACTTTGTCTTAGTCTGTTTTGTGCTATTATAATAGAATAGATGAGGTTGGGCATTAATAAAGTATATAAATATATTTCTTAATGTTTTGGAGATTGGGAAGTACAAGTATAAGGTCCAGGATCTGCCAAGGGCCTTGTGGCTATATCACATCGCAGTGGAAATAACAAATGAAAGTGAGAGAGGGTGGGCAGATGCTGTGGCACAGCAGGTTAAGCCAAAGTTTGACATGTTGGCATCTCATGCCAGAGTCCTTCTTCAAGTTCTGCTACTCTGCTTCTGATCTAGCTTCCTGATAATGTGCCTGGCCAGGTAGAATTTTGGCTCCTGATTTTGGGCTGCCTCAACCCTGGCTGTTGCAGGTATTTGGGAAGTGAACCAGTGGAGAGAAATTCTCTCTCTCTTTCTCTCTCTCTCTCTTTAAAGATTTATTTAATTCAGAAAGAGAGAGAGAGACACTAGCCTTTTTATGACTGATAATCATTCTGACACAAAAACTGTGGCGCCATCGTGGCCTAATCTCCTCTTCAGTGTCCCACCCCTTCATAGCATCACAAGCGTCACAAGTGCTAATAACTTTTTTTTTTTTTTTTTTTTGGACAGGCAGACTAGACAGTGAGAGAGAGAGACAGAGAGAAAGGTCTTCCTTTTGCCGTTGGTTCACCTTCCAATGGCCGCCGCGGTTGGCGCACTGCAACCGGAGCACCGCGCTGATCCGATGGCAGGAACCAGGTGCTTATCCTGGTCTCCCATGGGGTGCAGGGCCCAAGCACTTGGGCCATCCTCCACTGCACTCCCTGGCCACAGCAGAGAGCTGGCCTGGAAGAGGGGCAACCGGGACAGAATCTGGTGCCCCGACCGGGACTAGAACCCGGTATGCCGGCTCCGCAAGGCGAAGGATTAGCCTAGTGAGCCGTGGCACCAGCTTAACTTTCAACATGAGTTTTGGAGGTGGCAAACATTCTAGCAATAGGTTCTCAAATTGTGGCACGGTGTTTAAGCCTCTGTGATGCCAGCAAACCATATGAGTGCCTGTTCCAATCCTAGCTCTTCTACTTCTGATCCAGCTCCCTGTTCATGCAGAGAATCTGTGAAGGATGGAACAAGTGTGTGGGCCCTTGTTGTCCATGTGGGAGACCTTGATGGAGTTCCAGGCTCCTGGCTTTCATCTGGTCCACTCGTATTCATTGAAGCCATATGGAGAGTGAACTAGCAGATGGAAGATCTCTGTTTCTTTCTGTGTTTCTCTGCCTCTTTCTCTCTCTTTTTCTGTCTTTTAAATAAATAAATAATTTTTAAAAATTCAAACAATAACATTGGTAAAATGACATGTTAGTGCAGTGGAGAGATCTAACATTATTGAAAAATGGTATGACTGGGGTTAACTCTGTGATTAGCATGCGTGCTGTGTGGCATGCACAATCATCTTCTTGTCTCAGTTCTTTTACCTCTGAAGCAAAGATAACGATATGATTCTCCATGTGGAACACTGGATAATAGTATGGATGCTTATACCCTTATCTAGAAGCTGTGACTGTATTATCTTATATGAAAAACAGGACCCTGTGTATGGAATACAGACTTTAGGATTTAACATCAATTTTTAGAGCAGCCATTTGGTATAGTGGTAAAGAAAACTGCATCCTATTGTAGAGTACCTGAGTTTGGTTACTGGCTCCAACTCCTGAGACCAGCTTTCTGCTAATGCAAACCATAAGAGCCAGCAGTGATAACTCAAGTAGTTGGGTTCCTGCCACTCTCATAGGAGACCTGCATTGCATTTCTGGCTCCCAGCTTTGGCCCTGGTCCAGCCATGGCTCTTGTGGGACTTTGGAGATTGAATCAGTGGTTGAGAGTGCTTGCTCTCTCTCTCTCTCTTTCTCTCAAAATATATTTCAATTTAAAAACTATTTAAAAATTAGATAAAATAGACATTATCTTGACTTCTTTTGGAAGATGAAAAGTAAAGTAGAAGACTCAGAAAGAGCTGCTGATAAGAGACAGCAGAGTTTGAAAACAGGAGACCTTGCTTGTCATGTTGACATGAGACTTGTCATGGGCTTTGGAGATGGAGGAAGAGAACAGTGCACCCAGCAATTCCAGGATGAGTCTTTGCTGACAGTCAGTAAGGAAATGGTACCCTTAGTCCTCCAAATGACTTCACCAGAACTAAGTTAGCAGGAAACCTTCCCTAGAGACTCCAGAAAGGAACACAGCCTGCTGACATCAACCGCAAAAAACTATAATAAACTTGAGCCTTTTAAAAATACTGAATTTGTGTTTGTTTGGTAATGAAAGAAATATAAATGAAGACAATATTTGTAATAAATATTACCTGCATGTAGAAACATTTTTTGAACTTCAAAATATGATTCAATTCATTAAACATTTGTTATGGGCTCACTGGGTACTCTGACAGACACCAGGGATATAAAGAAAGGCAAGATATCATCCCTAGCATCCAAGAGCTAATATTTTAATAGAAGAGATTAGCATATAAACAAATAAATCAAGGTCACTCTGTTAAATTTGTTGTTAGAGATTTAGTATTAAGAACTGTGAGAGGGGCCGGCACCGCGGCTCACTAGGCTAATCCTCCGCCTGCGGCGCCGGCACCCCAGCTTCTAGTCCTGGTCGGGGCACTGGATTCTGTTTCAGTTGCTCCCGTTCTAGTCCAGCTCTCTGCTGTGGCCCAGGAGGGCAGTGGAGGATGGCCCAGGTGCTTGGGCCCTGCACACGCATGGGAGACCAGGAGGAGGCACCTGGCTCCTGTCCTCGGATCAGTGCAGCACATCGGCCATGGCAGCCATTTCGGGGGTGAACCAATGGAAACGGAAGACCTTTAAAAAAAAAAGAACTGTGAGAGGAGAAAAGAGAAAGCTTAGTTTCTATAATTATGTGTTAAATTGCATTTTCAGTTCTAATTACAAAGAAAATCTTTCAATTTTTCAATGAAGTAGAGAATTATTCTCTAATTTTTCCCTCTAAAGTTGTTTAAAAATATGTTTATATGTGTAATTCTTCAAGGAAATGCTCCTGTTGCATTGTGTATTTCATTAGCTCGAAAATAATTTCACTACTTTTAATTTCCAAACTATAAACAATTTTTGAACAACAAAGATCAAGTGATCAAAATGAAAATATCCAATCTGGTTGAGCCTCGAAAGATGAGGTCTTAGTTACCATTGTGATTTCTAGAAAGTTAATTATCACCAGAGAATAGATTTGACTTTTGCACTATCACATATTATTATTGTTCTTGTAATGACCATTTTCAAATACCAACTTGACTACAATATATAGTTCTTGAATATTTGGTTAAAAGCCATTCTGGATGTTTCTATGAAGGTACACGTCATATGTGGTTAACATTTTTAAAAATCGACTTTGAGAAAAGAAGAGTAATCTCTATAGTGTTATTGAGCCTCAACCTGTTAATAGAAGTTTTTTCAGAGGGAAATATTGAGGAAGAAGCAATTCTGCCTCCAGATGCCTTCAAACTCAGGACACAACATCAGTTTTCCCTAGGTTCCCAGTCTGAAGTGCAGATTTCACACTTGCCAACCCCCTTAATTCACTACAACATAAATCCTCTCTCTCTCTCTTTCTCTCATTTCTTAGTCTTCTTTTACTGGTGGATCTTCACTATTATAGTTCTTGACTTTGATAGTAAAGTCTTCTGTGACAAAGTCATGCTTCTGTTGTCTTTATATGAGGAGACTCTTTTGAAATACAAGTAAAACTAAAACCCTGTTTTCCAGTCGTAATAGATTATTATTAGAAAATAATTCAGAACAGAGTATATTAATCTTTATTTTTATTATTATGTACCTGATATAATCATTCTTTAAACATGAGGGGTTAAGAGGAAGAGACAAAACCCTCTGGTACACCTCAGTGAGAAACAGATAGGAAGCCTACCAAGATCTTATTTGGCCTGTGTAAGTAGAAAATTCTAGGTTGAGTGGAGAAAAGTCTAACTTGAGTCATAAGAAGAGAGAATCCCTCCATCAATTTCTACACTTGAGCCAGTTTACAAATTCAGAAACTCTGAAATGATGGAAACTTCCAAACGCACTTGAGGAAGGACTCAAATATCAAAAATTCATGCTACTAACCCTTCCGGCCTTCCCCAAAGAGAACTACAGCCTTTTATGAGATTAATGGTGCACAGGGGAAAAAGGAAATAGACCTTTTGGAGATTCCCAGACACTGAATCAGAGCTGACACTAATTCCAGATGTGTCCCACGTGCCAGAAGGGAGGCTTAGTAGTTTAAGGTTATCAATGGCATTTTAGCTCAGGTGTGTCTCATAATGGGCTCACTGGTCCCAGGATGCATCCTGTGATTATTTCTCCAACTTCAGATCGCATAATTGGAATGGATAAATTCAGCAACTGTTAGAATCCATACATTGGTGGTTCCTTGAACTATGGAATATTATGATAGGAAATACCAAATAGAAACCACTAGAAATAAATCTATTCAGGAAAGTAGTGAGCTGATTGTAACACAAAATTCCTGAAGGATTTCAGAATTCAATAGCACCTTCAATGACTTGAAGGATGCAGATGCAATTCTCACCATATCCCCATTCAACTTGTCTATTTGGCCTTTGCTGCAGACAAGGATCCAGTGGGGTAGAACATGTACATTTCATATTCTAAGATGAAAAATGAGATGTTTTATCTGTCCCTTCTTACAAAAGGAGGCACAATGCCTAGAGAGTCCTCTTTGGGTTACAGAGGCATTTGTTTTTGTTACTGAGTATGTTACTCTGTCCAATTATCAAGTGAGCCAAGGAGATGCTAGTCTTGACTGGGGCCCAGAATAGGAGAAGTTTTAGCAACAAATACAGGTTGCTGACCAAGCTTCTGTGCCACATAGAATCTATGATCCAGCAGCTCCAGTGCTGCATAATCTGTCTGTGGAAGATACTATGCTGTTTGGAGCCTTTGGTAATCCCTTACAAGAGAATCACAGTACAGGTCCTCAAGATTTTGAGATACAGCCCCACCATCCTCCAACTCTGGATAACAGAGCAACTTTGGAGAATCAACTCTTGGCTGACTACTGGATCTTTAGTAGACACTGAATCTTTAAACATTTGACACTAAGTTACCATGATATCTGAGATTTCCATCATAAACTGAGTGTCATTTGACCCACCAAGTCATATAATTGGGCCTGCATAACATTAATCCATCATCTAATGGAACTGGCTTTTCTGTGATTAGGATCAAGCAGGCCCTGAAGATACAAGTGAGCTACATGGTCCTACTGCCTGTGGTTCCTACTCCTGCTACAGTGACTTCTGCCACTGCATCTGAATCTAAGGCCTCATGGAAGATCCCTACAACCAGTTAACAAAGGAAAAGACATCAGGCTTGATTTATGGATGGTTGTGCATGATATGAATTCACTGTCCTAAAGTGGACAACTGAAGCCAACAGCTTTTCCCAGGAAATCCCTGGATGACACTGTTGATGGGAAATCCTCCCAGTGTGTAAAACTTCAAGCAGCACTCCTTGTTGTGTTATTCACTTTACCTGGAGGGAGAAATGACCAGATGTGTGATAATATAACAATTCATGAGCTGTGGACAACAGTGTGGCTAGATATTCAGGAATTTGGAAGGAACATAACTGAAAAATTCATAACAAAAGAAATTGTGGAACTAAATATGTGGATAGACCTCTCTTGGAAAAATACGTGAGCCTACATTTGTTCTACACGAGTGCTCACAAAGGAAAGTCTCAACACAGGAGCGTTTTAATAATCAGTGAATAATCCTTCCTGGATACCAGTAAGCCTCTTTCTTAGCTTCCTTTGTCATTGGTCAATGCACTCATGAATAGACTAGTCATGGTAGCTGGTATAGAAGTTTTTCATGGGCTCAGCAACATGGATTTCCACTCACTAAAACCTACATGGCAATAGTCCTTGCCGAGTTCCCAACCTGCTCTCTATATACTAATCCTGAGTCTCCCAAATGACACCATTTACTGAGATGATCAACTCCCTGGGAGAAAGTTTATTTCAGTGGCTCACTTCCACTATATTCCTACTGAGATAGACACTTTGGATATTATTTGGCTTCCCTGCTCACAATGCTCTGCCACAAGTGACAACCAAGGATTTACAGAAAGCCTTTTTCACTACTGTGGTGTTGTCCACAGCACTGTTTCTGATCAGGGAACTTACCTCAAACAAATGGGCCCAAGCTCAGGAAATTCACTGGACCTGCTATGTCCCTCCCCCACACTTGAAGAAGCTGGCTTGATGGAATGGGAAATGATCTTTTCAAGACTCAATTATAAAGCCAGCTAAGGGCAATCCCTTGGAGGACTGGGACAAATTTTCCAAAAGGCTGCGTATATTCTGAATCAGCATCGAATAAATGCAAGATTTTCAACAAGTTCATAGAAAATTCACATTATCTTTTAACTACATTTTATGTGAACCTTTTGAAGTTTACTCATATGGTTATGTTTCTCCTATAGTCAGGATTTACAGGTCCAGGAATCCAGGGGTAGAAACTGGAGAGTTACTACTTGCCATTTACCCCTAGTGATCCATAGTTGAAACATTTGCTTCTTAGTAACAAGCCAAAAGCTATTCTCCAGTGAATCATGACTGTTACAGTTATTGACACTTTACAATGATAACCATCCAGTCATTTTCAATGTCCTCCATGAAAATACATTCTCTGGGAATACAGTGTGGGGATTTAGTAGGGCTATGTCTTTCTGCCTACTAATTTTCTCACTCCTCCTTTTCAATTTTCTCATTTCATATTAGGTATTTTTAAAATTTACCATGAATTTCAAATAATAAAGCCATGGGCAGTATTCAAAAATTCAGTAGCATCTCTGTAAATAACCTCTTGTGAATGTATATATCTTTTAATTAGGAAAGAATTTTTGGAAATATTTGTTGAACTTTTAGGAGTGAACATGTTAAATAAATTATAGAGACATTTTGATAGTTAATTTCATTTACTTAACTGATGACTGAAGGGGCACTCAATAACTGGTACTTTCAATGTGAGTTTTTGAAGTGAAAAAAAAAAAGCCAACTGATCTTTTAAAAATCAGAAAACTTTAAAAGTGAAGAGTCCTTGCATTAAAGGAGTATTGGTCACACATTTATCCTTTTTCCATAAACCCTTCATTTTCACTTAGCATTCTCTAGAACAGGACTTTAGCCATTTTTAATCTTCTCTCTAGTTATTTTACTGAAATCATTTCTTCATAGGTAATTTCACTGATTCCTCACTCCAGACTAGATTTTGTCCTATTCGTGTCTACTGTTTACCTGTCTTTCCTAGTACTTAGTTTAGTTTAAAATACTTACTACTATTTGTTTGCATAGTTTTTAAGCTTTGAAGTTTCTCAACATATGTGAGACAATTTGATAACCATTGTGCACACTATTGTATCCCCTGTATGGATCAAGGAGACAGTTTCAAAGGAAGGTTCCCACAGTGTTTGGTGAATGAACAAATAAAATCTTGATATGTGATAATTATATATTTGCATGTGCACTTTAGACTTTAATATACAAGATTTGTCTTTCTTTTCTCTCACAATGAAAGAATTTAGTCTGTAGACTCAAATTATGCCTTTTGAGAAAGAATTTCTAAAAAGAAAGTACAAATTAATAAGTACTCGTATCCATTTATTCCACTTGTGCTAAACATTAGCAGAATAGATCTGGAAACATTTTTATTTTGCTTTACATGGACAGTACCTAATTTAAGTCTACAAATAAATGTGGACTTTATGAGAACAAGAGTTTTGTTTTCCACAGCTTACAAAAAATATAGTACGTACTATCCAAAGGTAACTGAGAAAATTCTGAATATAATAATGAAGGGTAGACTTTTGAAGGATCTATTCACCAAAAAAAGTATATTAAAATGAACATGAATGAATGATTTTGATAATTTATTTTTCATTGTCTGGAAAATTCAATAGAATCCAATGGATAAAAATTGTTTTGAGATCAACTACGAACAGCTAAAGAACTATGATGATTTGTTTGGTCATAGTAAATAAGAGTGCATCAAACACTGATTTACTACTGATTCTAAAGCTGTCTAGTTGTGTTTACTGGAAATGGAGACACTTAAAAATAGAGATTATAAAAAAATAAAATGGGCTTTAGAAATAGGAAGGAAGTAAGTACATATCACTTAAAATGCTGAGGGAGAAAGAGGTGACATATTGAGTTTAACACATGAGAAATGCTTTAGGATAAACTAACAATTTTTGGAGAGGAAAAGCCATTCTGTGAAATAGCCACTCATTGATAATGATTATGTCAATTGGCCCTAAATTGCAATAAAGCCCAATATTAGTCAGGTTTATTGTTTAGTTGAACCATTTTTCACTTAAGTGGATAATTTAGCTATGAATCTGTTTCCTTTTGTGTAGTTTTGTATATTTATTTTCAAATGTAATATAACAACAATGCATCAAAAGAAAAGTACAACTTTAAGAGACTTGTCTTTAAATCTGGAAGTAAAAAAAAGTATAGATGATGTTCAGTGTTTTTTATTCATGTAGCTCAAAACTTTTGTAGGAAAACTTTCCAGAAGACATTAGCTTGATTTTGAAATCTTTAATTTCTAAGCATTTTGGTAATTTTATTGTGCATAACCTTTTATAGTTCAGGTCATTTTGTAGATGCCAAATTCAAGAAAATTGAGTATCTAAACTGAACATAGCTATATTTTTTCCTTAGTTAAGAAATATTAGCAGAGAAATGTCTTTCTTTATAAAATATTGCATTAATTCCTTAATGTTTTGATTTATGGTACAAAACTTGATTTTCTTTTTTATTAAAAATAAATCACATATTCATATATTCAGGTTATAATTTCCAGAATTTGGAATTAGATTGCTTGCCAAATAAAATAACAATTAATTAAAATTATGTGATGCTATTTTCTATAATATCAGGAATATAATTTTCTTAGGTTAGAAGATAGTGAGGAAAGAAAACTTCTCAAAGCTTCCCAGTTAAACAACTGTAAAGAATTATATCATTTTTACTATAGTGAAGTACAAGAAAAATAAATCAATAGTGCAATTCTATATTCATGACAAAGATTAAAAGTACTGAAATTTTAAACTATATCCAGATATATTTAAGTATGTTTCCTTCATTTGTCTGTACCTTTCATTGAGATTTGTCAGTGGTACATTCTGAACATTAAGGTACAAAATATCCACTCCAGGTCTACAAAGAGGGTTAATTCTGAAATGATGCTTAGGAACTTATGCTTTAGATACTGCACTCACGAATAAGGTTTTAAACAGAATAAACAATTCACAAATGGGCAGTCAAGGAGATAAACACCACCTCTACAGCTCCTCTCCTAATGTGTGTGTTTGATTGCTCACAAGTCATTTCCTAACAATGTGTATGCATGCACACAGCCAAAGACAATTTGATACCTGGGAGGTGCCTCTGATCATGGGAAATAAAGCGATGTCTACTCTGGAACTTACTGGGAAGGAGGAAAATAAATAAGCGAATAAAATCACATAGACTGCTTAGCATGGGAGTTAGGCAGAGATGTCAGATAAGACCAAATGTGTTAAAACATAGCATTCACAATTTTCTAGACAATCTGCCAGAAAAGGGGCATTTGATTTGCCCAAGCTGATGTTTTCCCTTTCCAGACTACTTATTCTCTGAATTGTAGACCTTCTCATTCCCCTGAATACTTGAAAAAGACACAAAATGTCAGATATGACTTCTGTCCGATGTGTTTCTGTAAATTCACTGCTTACATGGCCCACCTTCGATACTCAATCAGTCATTCGCATTTCAGAGTTAAAGAGTCATCACAGCTGCCTTACAGTTCAGTCCAGTATCAGGTTTGGAGATCATGGTGTTTGGGGTCAAACCCACACATAGAAATAGGGAATTTGTCTGAGAGTGGACCTAGTCTTTTTGTACTCCTCAGAAATCTGGTATGATTTACCAGTTATTTAAGAATTTTATACTGTTTATTATTTGTTTTTATTGCTGAATTAAAAATCTGTGTCATAAATATTTTGTTTTTTTTTTACCATGATTAAATTGTAAATATACATAGCATATTTAGGACATCTGCCATTCTATGAGTCTGCTGTGTATCCTACTTGCCATGTTGGATCGTTCTCTCCCTTTTTGATTCTATCAGTTAGTATTAGCAGACACTAGTCTTGTTTGTGTGATCCCTTTGACTCTTAGACCTATCAGTGTGATCAATTGTGAACTCAAATTGATCACTTGGACTAGTGAGATGGCATTGGTACGTTCCACCTTGATGGGTTTGTATTGGAATCCCCTGGCACGTTTCTAACTCCACCATTTGGGCCAAGTCCGATTGAGCATGTCCCAAACTGTACATCTCCTCCCTCTCTTATTCCCACTCTTATATTTAACAGGGATCACTTTTCAGTTAAAATTTCAACACCTAAGAATAATTGTGCGTTAATTACAGAGTTCAACCAATAGTACTAGAACAAAACAAAATAAAAATACTAAAATGGATAAAGTATTACATTGTACATCAACAGTCAGGACAAGAGCTATGAGAGTATTTTAGGCATAAAAAGCCAAGACACTCTGGAAAAAAAAAAAAAGAAAACCTAAATGAAAGGTCTCTGCGAGTGAGATCCTAGTGGAAAGAATGGGGCCATCAAGGAAGGAGGTACCTTTCTCTGAAGGGAGGAGAGAACTTCCACTTTGACTATGACACTGTCAGAATAAGATCGAAGTTGGCAAACTCAAAAGGCTTCCATAGCTTTGGCAACTCATGACTAGAGCCTAGGGAGATTACTGACGCCATAAACAAGAGTGTCAAATTGTTAAGTCAACAATAGGAGTCACTGTGTACTTACTTCTCAGGTGGGATCTGTCCTTAATGTGTTGTCCAATGTGAAGTAATGCTATAACTAGTACTGAAACAGTATTTTACACTTTGCGTTTCTGTGTGGGTGCAAACTGATGCAATCTACTTAACATATACTAAATCGATCTTCTGTATATAAAGATAATTGAAAATGAATCTTGATGTGAATGGAATGGGAGAGGGAGTGGGAGATAGGAGGGGTGCAAGTGGGAGGGAAATTATGGGGTGGGGAAAGTCATTGTAATCCATAACCTGTACTTTGGAAATTTATATTTACTAAATAAATTAAAAAAATACATAGCATGCACATGTATTAAAAAACTAATCCAAGGGAGGCATATTTTCATTTTATGCTTTATACCAGGTAAAACTATTCTCTTTGGATTGATTATGATATTAGAAGTCAAAGATTATTAGATTTATTACAATTTAAGATTTTTCTTCATTTTCCAATAATTGCACTCAAGAAGCCCTAAGTTGTACTCTCAAATTTTAAGAACCTTGGGGAAATTAGCCAGTTTTGTTCTCATAAATTAATGACAGTGTTGAAATAACCTTTTTCCAAGGTAACATAAAAGGCTCTAACAATGTTCTACTTTCTAAGATATAATGCAAGTTCTTATTTGACCTGGAATAAGATCTGCACACTTTTGTACAGAAAAAGCAATGTTAGTTTAAATTCTGTGAGATTCTATTCAGTTATCCACAATAGCAGAAGTGTCAGTGTGTCCTTCACATTCTTAACCCTCAGATTGTGTAGTGAACTAGTTGAGCTGCCCTATTGATCATAGTATTGTTAGCTTCCCTTTGGCCACTGGTATTTACTGAGAAATGGGAGTGGGCGTGTTCATCTTGTGTGGTCTTTGTTTCCTTGAGCACCAGCTAGCAGTGGGACTGCTGTAATTTATGTGCTCTAATTCCATCTCTAACCCGGGCCTTTTAATATTGTTGCCTAGCTCTGTATTCTATACCTGTGGTGTCTAGTTTTTTAATTAATTATTTTATTTAGTTAAAAAGCAGGGAGACAAGGACAGAGATCTTTCATCTGCTGTTTCACTTCTCAGATGCCTGTAACAGTTGGGGCTGGGCCAGGCTGAAGCCAGGAGCCTGAAACTGAATCTGAGTGTTTCATGAGGATGACAGGGATCCCAGTGCTGAGCATTACCAGCTGCCTCACAAGGCACCCATTAGCAGGAAGTTGGCATTGGTAGTGGAACAGAGGCTCAAATTCTGGCACTCAGATAGGAAACACAGACGTTCCAAGAAACATCTTAGCTGTTTGCCAAATTCCCACCCCAGTGCCCACTTAAGAAAGCAAACTCTCATTTTTTTTCCAAGTGACAGCTTGAGAATTTTTCATTCCTGGTTCTATTTTGCTTTGCAATTGTGTCTTATAGGAAGAATCCAAGCAATTGATAGGAAAGGAGGAAACTCCTCTAAAACTTGACTTAGAAACACTGTCAGCTAAACATCACATTACATTACTCAAAAAGTACCAGCTTTCACAAGACACTAGAACACAAACAGAATCCAGTCAAGTTACCGGCAGCTTTGTAGTTCTAAAGCTCCTTCTATACTTTCAGATATTCCAAGATGGCGGAAGAGTGAGGGCGCACACCAACAGTCCAGGAAAATATAGTTTAACAAAAATGGAGTTACTGTACCCTCAGGAAGAGACTCAGAAAAAAAACTGCAGAGGAAACTCTTCCGGATCTAGTGGATGTGACAAAGAAGACCTACAGGGAGAGCAAGGTTGCCCACTGCCACGCTGAGCCGCACCACGGGAGCTGCAAGAGGGGGAACCGAGGGAGGCCAGCCACAGAAGCCCAGCAGCAGAATTTGAGCCCCAGCGCTGGAAGGAGAGGTAACCCGAGACATTGGCGGGGAAGGTTAGAACGTGGTCTGAGGTCCCACTGTGGAAAGTGCACCAGGCTGACTGGAGGAGAGAAAAAAAAAGTGAATAAATAGGGGGAACCGGCAGGGTCACTAGTCTCTCTCTCCACTCACCTTACAAAGCCAAGCAAGACCAATAACAGGCGCCATTTTACATATGTAAAACAAACTCCGTAACCTAGGCAACCCGGTGAGCTGTGTGGAATTTCTTCCCAACTAAGTCTAAAAAAAAAAAAAAAAAAAAAAAAAAAGAGAGAGAGAGAGAGAGAGGGAGCAAGAGAGCAAGCCAGAGAACAATCTGGGTGAATAAACTTCGGCACACCCTTAACCCTGAAGAACCAAACAGAGCTCTCTGGCCACACCCATCATAGCCTCTAAGGATCCATCAAAAGCAGACAGTCCACTTAAGCTAGAGTCATAGTATAACGAGAAAAAACACCACAGTGAAGGAAACAAAGAACACCTCCAAGATGCCAAACAAACGTAGAAACCAAGGTAACAAGAGCAAGGAAGACACTATGATGCCCTCAAATGAAAAAGACACCCCAATTCAAGATTATGAAGATGATGAGATAGAAGAAATGCAAGAAGCGGATCTCAAGAAATTGGTAAGATCATTAAGAAGTTCTCAAAAACAAATTCTTGAACTACAGAAATCCTTAATGGACAAGATAGAAAATCTCTCTCATGAAAATGAAATATTAAGGAGGAATCAAAATGAAATGAAACAACTAGTAGAACAAGAAACTGTGATAGTGACGAGAAACCATAATGAAATGAAGAATTCAATAGATCAAATGACAAACACATTAGAGAGCCTTAAAAACAGAATGGGTGAAGCAGATGTTTATTGCAGCAGCACCTCCACTTCCACGTTCTGTGTCCTATCTTAGTTTGGGCTGCTATAACAAAGTATCACAAGCTAAGTGAGGTATACACATCCAAACTTTATTTACCACAGCTCTGGAAGTGGGAAATCTGAAGTCATGCTTGCAGCATTGCCAGGTTCTTAGGTGGCCAGCTTCCAGGTTGCAGACTAACACCTTTTCCTTCTAACCTCACATGGCTGAAAAAGGGTGAGTGGGTAAGCTAATCACATTCATGAGTGTCCTACCTTTATAACCTCATTATCTCACGAAAGTCCCAACTCCTTCCCCTAGGACTTTGGGTTAAGAGTTCAGCATATGAATTTGAGGGTGCATAAATATTCAGTCCATAGCTGCCAATATAACAAAGGACAACAGATTGGATGGCTTAAACATAGAAGTTTACTTCCTCATGGTCTGGAGGGTACAAATTCAAGATCAAAATGTGGCGGGCTGATTTCTTCAAAAGGCCTCTCTCCTTGGTTTGTAATGACTGTCTTCTCCTGGCATTTTCAAATGATCTTCCCTCTGTGTGTCTCTGGATCCCAAACTCCTCTTAGTGGACAGATAGCAGTTACACTAGACTAAGGCCTGACTTACTCAATGACCTCACATAACCTTAACTACCTATTTTAAAACCCTTACCTACCAACACAGTCATGTCATGAGATACTCAGCATATGAATTTTGGGAACACTTAGTTCAACTCATCATAGTTAAATTCTTTATTGCTCAATTTTATCTTCAATATAAAAGTGGGGACTATGTCTGCCAGATTTATTGTGAGGATTAAATTGAGTACAAAAATAACCATATAGATCCAGGCTTGGCAAATTGTAATTATTAAATTCTTGTTATGCATTATTATTCTTATTAATGTGAGCTGATGTACTTCAATCAAGACCTACATCCAAGTAAGACAATATCCTATTTCCTGTTCAAATTTCCCTTTGAGTGTTAGCCAAAGAAAAATTTAGGATAAGAAATGAACAAGTTCTAATGAAAGAAATCAATTTACCATGGAATCACCTTCTATTTGGTTTTAGTTTTTCAGTCCAAATACCGACTATTCTGTATCTGACCTAGTTTCCTGTTAAGGAGCACTCTGGGTGGCAAAAGGTGATGGCTCAGTACTTTGGTCCTTGCCAATCATGTTGGAGACTTGTACTGAATTACAAGCTCATGACTTCAGTTTGGTCAAGCTTGGCTGCTATTGGCATTTGGGAAGTAAACCCAAGGATAGAAAGTTTCTCTCTGTACCTCTCCCTCTCTATCTCTTTCAAATAAAATTAAAATAAACATTTTTTTTAAAAAATCAGTTTAATTAAAGTCTCACAAGATATGGTATATTTAATTTAGGCAGAATGAAGGAAAATGAAGAAAGGTTGGTTAAGTTTCACCAATAGAAGCTAATGTGAGGAATTGTTATTACTTCTGAACCTGAATATGAGGGATAGATTTAGGAACTTACTGAAGCTTGTAGTTGTAGGAGACAACCATGTGATAGGAGCCATCACTTTTTATAAATTATATATAGTCACAATCAATCTGAGAACCAGCAAGTGGAATAAGTAGCACATTTCTCTCTTTCCAATTACTTGTTTTTAAGCCAAACTTATACAGAAATCAGAAGGCAGGAAGCCCAATTAATACTGTAGCTAAAAGTTTGGCTTCCAGGGTGTTGAATGGATCAGAGAAAGGAAGAAAGTACATATAAATAACTTGATGAGTGCTCAACATAGAAAAATAGATTGCATAGATATGTAATTAGATGTATTCTGTTGAAATTCAGCAGGTGTATCATATAGAGGGACATTTGTAATTTATCATGGTGACTACATATTTCCTTGCATTGTAAGTTCTTGGTAACTTATTTTTAATATATTTCTTAAGAATTCTGAGGACAATAACCATGTCTCTCTTTCTTTTTCTGTTGACCAGAGCATACAGTGATTTCCTTTCATCCTTAGGGATAGGTGTAGGGAGGGGGAAGAATGAATGCCCATTGATCATATGCCTGTTACATTCAGACACAGCATCAGCTGCTGTTTTATTTGAATTATCTTATTCAATTTTCATAATAAACAAAGATGAGTATTGTTATTCCCATGTAACAATGAATGAAAATGAGAGAACTCACAGTAAATAAGTACTATCAAATATCATTACAAATATAGTATACAATTTCAAATTGAACTTTCTCTGATTTCAAAGCTAGCTTTCTTTCCACTATTTTATTTGTCTCCATTAGTGGTATTCAATATTAATCTATTCAGTCCCACATGTAAATTCGTGAAAAAATGAATCCTGGGGCCTGGATCATGGTACAACCAATTAATCTGTTGCCTGCAATTCCAACATCTATATGAGCTCCTATTTGTGTCCTGGCTTCTCCACTTCTGATCCAGCTCCTTGCTAATGTGCTTGGGAAAGCAGCAGCCAAGGGCTCAAGTGTGTGGTCCTCTGCCACACTTGTGGGAGGCACAGACAGAGTTTCAGGCTCCTGCCTTCAGCCTAGCCCAGCTCTAGACATTGCAGCCATTTGGGGAGTGAACCAGTATTGGGAAGTCTCTATCTCTTTCTCTTTGTATCTTCTCTCTTTCACTCTGCCTTTCAAATGTATATAAATATCTGAAAAGAAAAAGAAAAAATGGATCTATACACATTAGCAAAGATGTTCAAATAGAGTATTTTTTGTTCAAATATTATCATTGGAGAAATTGTAGCTAAATCACTGGACACTTAGATGAAATCATAAAAAGACATGTTCATAACAGGATTTTTAAAAATTGCAAAGTGGGTGACAGTCATAAATGGCTGAATATGGTATAGCCATGCTGACTTTAGCTGCTCCGGGATATGAAAAGAACAAAGGAAGAATGACAGAAAATTTCCAATGAAGATTCCATGGAAGAAGAAGAGAGAAGACAGAGACACCGTTGCTGCCTGCTGTGCAATGAATCAGCTGCTGGCTGTGAGCCATCACTTTACCAAGTCATGGGAGGAAGAAATCCCCTGCTCCCCACAACCCACAGCTTTAGCTGGCAGGGAATTCCACAGTCACCACTGACTTTTACTTCAACCCCGGGGAGCTGACTGGGGTCTGAGCAGCTGCTGGACTTGGAGAAGGGAAGCCTCACTGCTTCGCTCTCCTCCCCCATCCCTTCAGAGCCCTGTATTCACTAAGGAAAGATTTCATGGTGCACTTTCATTCCTACCGGAATCAGGGTCAAAATCAAGACAACTTGTGGGGCAAAGCATAGATTCTCTGCATCCTCACTGTGAGAATGTTGGGGCATTAGCCCCAGTGCTACACTCACACTGTACGTGAATCAGAGGGATTCCCTTTCTGGGGTTAACACCAGAAACTGTCCATAAAAATGCGCTCCACTCTGGGGGATCTGGGTAATGACCTCTGAGTACCCTGTAAAACCAGTACTGAAGCAATTAGCTCTAAATTTTCAATCTCACTGGAATCTATCCAGTGAACCTAGGGAAGAATCTACATGTATTCCACCTCTCTGGATACATACCTGCCAGAGCAAAACCTCCTGTATACCTTGTAGTCACCCTATAAGACTAGAATAGGGTTCAGTTCACATCCCCTAGTCCCAGGACTAGTGCTATCAGTGTGATAAGCCATAGCATCAGGAAGAATTTCCTAGCAAGACCTGAGGACGAATCCATTCACATCACACAGTCCTAGAGCTACAGTCATTGGTACCACAAGCCCCAACTCAGGCTTACCAATGGAACCAGAGGACAGACATCTTTATCTCCCTCAGCACCAAGATCAAGTCCCTGGCTATCACAATCCATAGGGAGGCTATCATCAAACCCTTTGTGACCAAGTATACACACTCTAGGAAACCCGCATTCACCTCAAAGGCACATTTCTATCCCTACAACTTGCGTCAGACTAAACTGTTGTGTCACTTATAGACACAAGTGACATTGATTAAGACAAGTGGGATTTATACTACAAATGTAAGCAGTGATGGCATCTCAGTCCCTGGTGCTTCACTTCCAATCCAGCTCCCTGCTATGAATGTGGAAGATGGCCCAAGTTCTTGGGCCCCAGCACCCATGTGGGAGACCTGGAAGAAGCTCCTGGCTCCTGGGTTCAGATCAGCACAGCTCATGCACTGTGGCCATTAGGGAGGGAACTAGTGGATGGAAGATTCTCTCTCTCTCTCTCTCTCTCTCTCTCTCTCTCTCTCTCTCTCTCTTTCTCTCTTCACTCTTTATTTCTCTCTCTCTCTCTCGTGTGTGTGTGTGTGTGTGAAACTCTTCCTTTTAAATAAATAAATAAATCTTAAAGAAACAAAACTGATTGTATATATGTAGAAGAAATTAGATCCTTACCTCATATCACATACAAAAATCAACACAAGATGGATCAAATACCTATATTTAAGACCTGATATGCTGAAGTTGCTTTAAGAAAATGTGGGGAAACACTCCAAAACAGAGGTGCAGGATCAGCTTCTTTTACAAGACCCCAAAGACTGGTAACAAAAGCAAAAGCAATCAAACGGGATTATTTCAAATTTAGAAGCTTCTGCACAGCAAAGGAAATGATCAATAGAGTTAAAAGGCCTCCAGCATAATTGGAAAAATATCTATGAGCTCCCTGACAAAGTATTAATATCCAGAATATATCAACAACAAAAACCCACAATGTGATATCACTCACTCCTGTCATAATGGTTAAAATCCAAGAAACAGAGTATCTAATACTGATAAGTATGTGGCAGAAAGGGAAAACTTACTGGGAAAATATACTGTTCATGAGAACATAAATTACTCCAGCTGCTGGGAAAAACACAATGGAGATTTTTCTAAAAAATTAAACATATACTTGCTATCTTATATAGCATTCCTACTTCTGTGTAGATACCCAAGAGACAGGAACATGTATGAATGTTTTACTACTATAAGATGAGAGGAGTCTGCATTATCACACATGCTCCTGGTGATCTTTACTGAGAGAGAACTCTGTGGTTCCCACTAGCTTTGACTTCAGCTTGGAGAGCTGGTGGAGGCATGACAGCAACCTTGTTCTGGGAAGGGAGATCAATCTGTTTTCTTTTATATTTCCACTACAGTGCCCAGTGGCCGACAGGGGAAATGCCATCTCCTCAAGGCAAGGTGCCTGGAACTGGAGCAGCCCACAGACCACTGTTGGATTTTGTCTGAGGGAGACTTTGTGGTCCCTACTGGTTTTCAGTTTGGCCTGAAGGGTTTTGGGAGTCAGGGTGCCGACTCATCTATGTGAAGTGAGGGAATATTGCTTCCCTCCCCTTTTGTTACCAAAGCTCCAGACTCAATTTCCTGAAGTGGAGTACCAATAGTCCTCTATCAATAGTCCTCTTTGAAAAACTCGCTCCATGGACTGGGAGGCTTGCAATATAGTGTATCCCCTACACCTGTTTCTGAGGGAGCCATGTACACTGTGGCTGCCAGAATACTCTGTGTTTCTTCTATGTAAGCCAGAAAACTGATAAGTGTTTGGGGATAAGTCTTAGTCTTTGGTCAATCACCCAGTCCCACTCCAGGAGCTCAGAACTTCCTGAATGCTGGGGAAGGACCTTGCAGAAGGCTCAGTGTTCACACCACAAAGTGCACCTGAGTGGACAGGATGTGCAGGCGCTGTGAGCTCACCCTAGGCAGTTGGTTCAACATGAATCAGAGAAGGGTTGAGGCCATGAACATGCCAGCCAGAGGGACAATTCCCTCCCTCTACTGATGATAGGGAAGATCTGCCATTCCTAACTCGGGTGTTACTCTGGACTCTTGTGCCACCCTCAAATGCTTATCAGAGCTCCTTGGTCACACATAGCACACACCTTGGATATCTGCTATAAACCACAAACATTCCATTAAGCCCTAGAGGTACATATCCAAAAATGAAGACTTCAGGGAGATACCAATAAATGTTACCTAGATGTGCAGAAATAAACATTGAAATAAAATTAACATGAACAAGGATGACAATATGACACTACAAAGCGGACAAACTAATATTTCCATAGTAGACTGTCAAAGATGAGATTACCAAAATGCCTGAAAAGGAATTCAAAAGAATGATTATTCAAAAAAAAACAAAGAAGAAATTATAAGAAATAAGGAAATCTATACATGCATGGAAGATAACATTGCTGCAGGGAGATAGCAGTGTTAAAGACAAATCAAACTGAAATCTTAGAAATGAAGAATTAATTCATTATGTTATATAAAAAATTCAGTGGGAAGCATTAACAACTGACTCAATGAGGCAGAAAAAAGAATATCTTAGCTAGAAGACAAATCTTTGGAAATATCTCAGGCAAAAAAAAATAAAGAAATAGAAAAACTGAACACAGTGTTCAGGATGTATGCGATATCATGAAATGACTAAAGGTATGTGTCATAGGTGTTCTTGAAGGAATAGAAAAGCAGAAATATTTAGAAAACATATTCAGTGAAAGAATAGAAAAAATTCCCAATTTTGAGAAAGGTGAACTTCCATGTACAGGAAGCACATAGAACTTGTAAATAGACATGATCAGTGAAGATCTTCACCCCAGCATATTTTGGTCAAGAAAAGATATTAAAATCAAGAAAAGATACTAAAATCTGCAAGAGAGAATGCCGGACTCCCTTTAAAGGATCTCTAGTAAGATTGATAGCAGATTTCTCTTACAGGTCAGGAGAGATTGGAGAAACCTTAAAGAAAAAAAAAAATGTCAATCCGGAATTCTAAACCCAGCAACACTATTGTTAATAAATTAAGGTGAAATAAAGACTTTCCAAGACAATCAAAAATTGAAGGAATTTGTCACCATCTGTCTGATATTTATGGATGAACTACACAGAAAAACGAAGAAAGGTAATCAACACCGTGAAAGAATATGAAGGCAAAAAAACCTTGTAATAGTACAAAGGAGATCTGAAACAAACAGAACTTTTACAGAAAATGGGATGAAGTTATTACTTTCAATAATAATCTTGAAAGTAAAAGGACTAAATAAAAAGATAAGACGGTCTGCAATGGATTACAAAACAAGCTGAACGTTTGCTGCTTAGAAGAAACACAGGCTACCAAAAAATCATAAACAGGCTGAAAGTGAAAGGATAGAAAAAAATATCCCATGCAAATGGAAATAAAAAATTAGCAGGAATCATATTTTAATATCAGACAAAATAGATTTTAATACAAAAAAGTTACAGATTCAAATTTTATTTCCTCTATCAATAATTAATTTATATATGTACATCTGTCTGTTATCTATCTAACTATATCTTTTTCTTTTTTTAAAAGATTTATATATTTACTTGAAAGTCAGAGTTACACAGAGAAAGAAGGAGAGGTAGAGAGAGAGAGAGAGAGAGAGAGAGAGAGAGAGAGAGGTCTTCCATCTGTTGGTTCAGTCCCCAGTTGGCTGCAAGGGCCAGAGCTGTGCCGATCCGAAGCCAGGAACCAGGAGTTTCCTCTGGGTCTCCCACGTGGGTTCAGGGGTCCAAGGACTTGGGTCATCTTCTACTGCTTTCCCAGGCCATAACAGAGAGCTGTATCAGAAGTGGAGCAGCCTGGACGCTCCTATGGGATGCTGGCACCGCAGGTGGTGGCTTTACCCACTGAGCCACAGCGCCATTCCCTCTGGCTATATTTTTTTCTAAGAGTACTATCCTGTTCCATTAATCAATTATCTAGCCTTGCACTAATGCCTTATTATTTAGTGTGGATTAATAGAAATCTTTAAAATTATCAATTGAATATTCACTTCTCTTCTTGTTACCTAAGAAATAATGTGAATATATGTATAATTTGTGAGTGCTTGTGTTGTAATCAGGGTAAAATAATTCTATAGCTTTAGAAGTTAAGAGATCTGGATTTCAACTAAATCTTTATATCCCTAATTTTTAAATCAGCTTTATAAGATCTGTTCTAACTGCTCATTTGCAGCTTAATATAATTCAAGCTATTTGAAATATTCTTCATATCTTTTTTCCTTCAGCTTCACAATAGTACAGTAACATATCTATATTTGTCTTTATTATATTTTCTTCTCGCAAAATTGAGGAAATTACTGTTGCATGTTAATTTTTCAAGGGCACGCCATAAGTTTTTGTCATGAATTGAGACTGTATCTATTTTGTTTTTCAGAAAACTGCTCTCAACCTATTGGTAGTCGCAAAAACTAGCTGGCACAGAATAGAGAAACTGAGTGCCACTCCTGACACCTGGAGGCTCCTCTGTGAAGGAACGCAGATCCAGTGAGGAGAGAAGAGCACTGTATCTGTGCCAGACCCTGGGGTCCAGGTGAGGAAGATTGTGTCACCTTCTGAAGTGTCTAATCACGTCAGGCATAGAACCAAAGCCCTATATACTGAATCCATTAGTATATACTGGGATATGTGGGGCCGAAAAGGGGTGATGTTGCCGTTTTTTTATCAAATGACAAAACGCAAATTTTTAATTAATTAATTAATTCATTTTTCAAGGAATACAAATTTCGTAAGTACAACTTTAGGAATATGGTGATTCTTCCCACAGTACCTGCCCTCTGAAATACACTCCCACCCATCCTCCTCCCTCTTCACCTTCCCAGTCCCTTTCTCCATCAAGATTCAATTTCAATTACCTTTGTACATAGAAGACAAACTCTATACTAAGCAAACATTTCAACAATTTGGACACACATACACACACACATATACAGAAAAAAACAACAACTGAGAACTGGTTTTATAGTTAACTCTCATAATGCAACTCATTGAGGGCAGAAGTTGTGCATGGGGAGTTAATGTACAGTGACTTCTGTTGTTAATGACTAACACTCTTATCTATGACATCAGTGATCACTTGGGGCTCTTGACATGAGCTATCTAAGCTATGGAAGCCTTTTGAATCCACAAACTCTTGTCAATAATTAGACAAGGCCATACACAAAGTGAAAGTTTTCTCCTTTCTTCAGAGAAAAGTACATCCTTCTTTGATGGCCACTTCTTCCCACTGGAGTCTCACTCACAGAGATCCTTCATCTAGAAAATGTTTTGCCACATTATTTTGGCTTTCCATGCCTTAAATGCTCTTACGGGCTTTTCAGGCAGATCAGGAAGTCTTAAGGACTGATTCTGAGGTCAGAGTGTTATTTAAAGAGATTGGGTCTATTTTCAAATATATTAAAAATATTCTTTCTACAGGGATGAGTAATATTGCTACTAGCAAATCCAGTTATGCAAAAAGCACTACATTAAGTCTGGGGCACTCATATTTATTTTTGGTACCATATGTTAAGTGGCATATGTTAAATGGTTAACTCTATGGTCACTAACATGAAACCATAGGTTATAACTGTGCAGGGTCTTGGACCACTCTTTTGAGCACATTAAAAAAATAAATAAATGAACTGGATGCCCTCCTCAGAGCTATACCAATTGAGATGTACTAAGGAGCAAAGTGGTGCAAAGTTGTTCAAGCCCACCAGAGTACTTTCCAATTGACAAGAGGGTGGCAGGATGTATTAGTTATAAAATAGTTGCAGCCTGCTTCACAAAAGTCATCAACTGTTTATCTCTCTAGAAAAAAAAGAACAACATAAGAAATTCCTTGAACTAGCACCTGGTGTGTCAGACAGGTGGGTGTGCAGACCAGTGAGTGTGCAGAAAGGGCTGGTAGAGCTGTGCCAGAATGGCCCTGGCAAATCTGACCTGTTAGGCATCACTAATAATCATTGTACCTTCAAAGTACTTGTAGTAAGATGACTTCTAATTTGAAATCTTAGGTAAGATTGAGATTTAGTAAGGCCAGTAACTATGCACTGAAGTTAATTACACTTCAGAGTATGTGGGCTGTACCCACAGGACAGTTTCACAAGACAAGGCACCCATGCTTTTCTTCCCACATCTGACTTGCACAACAGTCCTCATGGCCATTTCAAATCGCACCTCACTCCATCTTTTGCTTTTACTGAGCACCTCTGTACCCAAAGTGCCAATCCTGTTTGTCAGATCTCCTCCTTCTTCAAATTTTATTGGCTGCTGCTGCTTCTTATCTAGCCCCTGTCTGTGTTCTCATCATTTCAAAGATCCTTCTTGTTCCCTGCCAGGATGGTGAGCACATTGGAGCCCAGAAATAAAGCTTTTTTTTATTTGGCAGGTAGAGTTATAGACAATAAGAGAAAGAGAGACAGAGAGAAAGGTCTTCCTTCCATCGGTTCACCCCCCAAATGGCCACCACGGCCAGTGCATTGCGCCGATCCGAAGCCAGGAGCCAGGCGCTTCCCCTTGGTCTCCCATGCGGGTGCAGGGCCCAATCACTTGGGCCATCCTCCACTGCCTTCCTGGGCCATAGCAGAGAGTTGGACTGGAAGAGGTGCAATTGGGACTAGAACCCGGTGGCCATATGGGATGCCGGCATCTCAGGCGGAGGATTAACCAAGTGAGCCATGGCGCTGGCCCTGAAATCAAGCATTTTTATGCTACATATTTTCTTCTAATTCATCTTGCCACATCATCACATATGATAAAACTAACTAATTCCCAGTATTTTGGGGAAGATAAAATACATAACTGTTACACCATTTGTATCACAAAATATACTAAAAAATATACAATATTACATTTTCATCTTCATGTTCATTTTAATAAGAAATAAGGCATAGCAATACTCTGGCCTTTTAGAAACAAATCAAATTTCACACATAAAAGGGTCAACAAAAGTTGTTTTGTTGATTTAGGTCACTCTGGTTCTAAATGACAGATGGAATGATGAAGGTGATGATTATGATGATGGTGACATGGTGAAGCAAATATTTGAAGGGAGTAAATATTGTCATTTATTTTAGGAAGAGAATAAGAAACAATTTTGGCAGAAGTATGAAGTAGTTTTGGACATGCAAGTATATGTGAATAGCAGAGACTGTAATCTTAAGATGAGATTTATGATATTTTTATAAGTGCTATAAGAAGCCATCAATAATATCATTTAAAATCAAATTAGAGTAGACAGATCAAGAAAACATATAATGAGCTTAAAAAGAGTCATACGGGTAGGAGAGGAGATTAACTAGATAACAGAGAATAAAGCACGATTTAGCTACCTCATTATTTAAATATTGCAATATTTTAGGTTTATATCCAAGATATTTCATATTTTACATATTTCAAGATATCAATTAGTTTATTACTTCAAAAGATTGCAGTTCTACTTTATTGCAAATTGTGAGAGCTTCATAATTTATGACACTAAAGCTTATCAAGTATAAACTTCCTGTGTGGAGATACACGTTAATTCTCCTTTCCAATGACTTCCTCTTCTTCCTTGTTAATACACTAACTTGGCTCTTACCTTATTTCTTCGTTCCAATGGGAGAGCTTAAAATCCAGATGCTAAGGTAAAATAATCAATTTATTGAATATACATAAATATCAAGTGAAAATTCTCAAAAAGCGTAAGCAAATGGGTTGCCATGCTTCCATTCATCTTCACAGAGTTCCATTCAATCATTCCACCAATATTTTGTTGTGCACTTACTGTGTTAAGATTGGGTATCGCAATAACAAAATATACAAAAATCCCTGACTCTCTGGAGCTGAATATCTTATATAAGCTCTTCAAAAACAATGTAAATAAAATTTATAATCTTATATGGCCATGAATACAAAATATGGAGAACAATTAACCAAGAACAGGGCAGGAAGTGTGTATTGGGTGAGGACTCAATTGAAAGAAAAAAGATGATCTGAAGAGGCTTTCCTGAGATGGAGACCATTGACTACAACTATTAAATCAATGCACGAACAAACCATGAGTATATATGGGGGAAGGAGGAGTATTTTATGAGTGAACAAGTGGAAAGCAAAAGAAGCAAATGTGCTTGAAGTGTTCAAAGACTGATATCTTAATGGAATGTCATCTCACATATCCAATGGATATGCATTGAATCAGTAACATAGGGTCAAATTCAGGCATGAATTCTCAGTAGCTTTCACACATTGTATTAGCTGAAGGAGAAACATTACTGTTCGATTGGAAGATATTTATAGAAACAGGTTAAATAGAAATTAACTTTGATAAGGACAGAAAGGAAAAGGAAAACTTATATTTATGTAAGGCCTACATCTCTATTCACATCTACATATATACGTGTACATATCCTGTGGCTGATGTAACAAATTTCCACAAAGTGCTTACCTTAAAATAACAAAAATTTATTCTTCCACTTTTAAATGAAAAAAAATCATGTTTGGGAATATTTTTGATCTGTGAAATTGAATTAAAATAGCAATATATAGTTTGTCACTGCAGTATTTCACCTCACAAAAAGGAAAAACCATAAAATCATGTATAACAGTGCAGGAACCATGCAAAATCTTCTCAGACAGGTACTGTAATTGTGTAATTCACATGAACAAAAGAAGAGAGTGTTAGAGAAAATTGAGGTACTCAAAACACGCATTGTTCACACTAATCAAATTTCAAAACAACAGACTTTACAAGAATGCTTTAAAAAGACAACCCTTTTCAGTTTTGAACTTGCGGAATCTAAAAATTTAAACAAAAGCTTGTTGACATTATTTTGTATAAGCTGTCAGCCATTTATGTTAGTTGGAGACAAAAGATTTTTGAGGATCTTCAAGCTATGAATCCTAGATATAAAACTCCTTAATAAAGCATCTTACTCGGATATTTGTTCTGAACTACAATATTTGACCTCCTACAAAAAGATGATTATTATTATTGTATGAGTCACTTGGAGGTAAAGAGTATGTTTAGTATTGCAATTACAACATAATGACCACTAGCGATGTTAAACACTGATGGTGATAGAAACAATCATTTTATATTTTCTAGCTTGAAAATTTTCAAGTAAAACAAGATCAATACTTAATTTTAAGCATAATTTGATTTTTAAAGGATTAATTTATTTAATTGAAGGTAGAGCTGGGTGGGGCATGTCAGAGAGAGAGAGAGAGAGAGAGAGAGAGAGAGAGAATTTTTCATCTGCTTCACTGCCCAGATGGCTGCAATGGCCAGCGATGGGCCAGGCCAAAGCCAGGAGCTTCCTCCAGGTAGTCCATGTGGAAGGCAGGGACTTAAACATTTAAGCCATTCTCTGTTGCTTTTTTCAGGCCACTTACAGGGAGCTGGATTGGAAAAGCAGCTGGGTCACATAACAGTGCCCATATATCACTAGTAGTAGCTTCATCCTCTATACCACAACACTGCCCCAAAATTTTAAAATATTTTCTTTATTTAATTTGAAAGGGGTAGTGACAGAGATAGACACAAACAGAGGCCTTATCTATAGGTTCAACTCTCTAAGTACGTATAGTAACTGAGATAGGGCCAGACAAACTGGGAGCCTGAAAAGCAACCCAAGTTTCACACATAATTGGCAGGAACAAAGTTGCTTGAATATCACCAGTGCCTCCAAGGAGTTGACATTAGCAGGAAGTGAGAGTCAGGAGCTGGTGCCAGGAATCAAGCACAGGTACTCTGAGATTAACTTGGGTATCTTAAAGCTAACCTCCCATTCTTATTAGTATTTTTTGAATCATGAAGTTCTTTAGTCACCTTATAAGTAAAAGTGAATTGCATGAACTGTTAAAAGCATTATTCAAATTTGTTTTTCCTGAGATTGCAGTCTAGCAATATACAAACATATGTTTAATTTTACTAGGAACAGGAATGTGGAGTGGGGTAAAGATTTTATTTGCAGACAACTACAAACACAGTTTTCAGAAAATATCAACATTTCTACTTGTTTAATATCTTTATCAACATTTTCACCTTCAATTCCCTCTTTGTATCACTCATTCAGGTTCTATTTCTATCTGTTTACAAATAGGACACTTGTCAAGTCAGCAGTGACGTACAAATGTGAAGGTCAATATTATGCTTTCAGTCCCTGAGTTATTATCACTATATGACGCAGTCAGCTATTCCCATCTTTTTGAATTATTTTGTTGAAACTTTCTCTCCACCCTTGCTTTTGTATGGTTTTGTCTCTGCCTTGGATAATGTTGAAGCATTCGTCTTTGTTAGTTCTCTTGTTGTTATCATTCATACTTGCAATGTGCTCAAAAGCTTCTACTTTTCATATTTCAGTTAATTTCATCCAGTCATAGGAATTTAAGTGCTAGCTAGATTTTGGTGATTTCTAGAATAGCTTCTCTCACCTTCTTGTCTCCAGCACCAGCAAACCCAAAGATCCAATTATCTACTTGACATTACTATTTGGATGGCAAACATTTTTGTCAAAAATAGCTTTTCCCAAATACAACATTAATTCATTTTCCTGACTCATCTGCTAATCACCTTAGAATGTGACATCAATATCAGCACAGCCCAAAATGTAGGAGTTTATCAAATTTTTCTTTTACCACCAACATAAATAATATATTAACAATTTCTATCAATCTATCATCCAATTCTATTCTGTATATATTCCCTTTCCTCCATGTCTTCTGTTTAGTTAAATCCACTGTCGTTTTTCATTCAGTGCACTAGAAAAGTTCAGTATTTTGTATTATTTTGTTTTCTTACAGTTCCACATTTCACACAGCAGTAAAGTGATCATTCTAAAAAGTAAATTAAAATTGTGTTACTTTGATTCCCAACAGAAGCCAGCCTTAGACAAAGAATCGAATGTGGGAATCTTTCAGAAGTAAAGCAATATTTGGGATGGGAGTGGGGAAGTTACAAATGAAGGAATACAGCCAATAATGGGTATATTATCAAGTCATCCACATCCGTAACTTATTAAAGCTCAATTCCCTAAAGAACCTCTGGATAATGGATCCTCAGAGTTACTCCATTAGAGTGAGGGAGTTGGGTATATATGTGTTCAGCAGTCATTGCCTGAGGCCTACCTAAGGAGAGTGAATTCCAAGTTCTTCTGTCTACTTGCATGAGGGCAAATCAGCCTTCTAAAGTTTCAGAGGAAGCCTTAGGCAAAAAGATATTGATACCAACAGTTGGAAGTCAATTCAAGAACATTTAAGTGGTCAGGTCCAATGGATATAAATAGGGCATATAAGCTACTATTTTTCTTTCTTTAAACACTGTCCTGTGTTTCTTATTTAATTTAGAGTAACATTTCATTTCCTCACCCAGGTCTAATGGCTACTTGCTCATTTCTGCAAGTCAAGGTCATCCACTGCTGGGCTTTACCAATGTAGATTTTGTGCACTTGCTCTTCCTTAAGACTTGTAACTGGGGTACTCCTCACTCAGGATTCAGCTCCTGGAAAAATTTATTTGTGAAGGATCACCTACCCACCCACAATGCCTGGTACATAGAAAGTGATCTAAAAATTACATAAAAGTTCTTTGTATTATTGAATTGAACATGTGACTTAACTCATTGTTTCAGTTTTCTTCATTGGTCATTGTTTACCCAGGACATAGTATGTATTTGGAATTTTGAAACAATGCATATGTGTTGAAAGAACAGTTATGTATCTAAGAACTATATGTATTTCACAAGTTACTTCTCTACTCTTTTACAGTGTTTCACTCCTTTTTTTTATGAGTATTCAATGTGTCAATATGTGAATGATGATTCTGATAATACCTGACAGTAAGAATTATGCTAGTGTTAATTATGGGGCTGGCCCGTGGCGCAATATGTTAATCCTCAGCCTGTGGCACCAGCATCGCATATGGGCACCAGTTCCAGTCCCGGCTGCCCCTCTTTCCATGCAGCTCTCTGCCATGGCCTGGAAAAGCAATGGAGGATGGCCCAAGTTATTGGGCCCCTGCACCCACATGGGAGAACAAGAAGAAGCACCTGGCTCCTGGCTTTGGATTGGTGTAGCTCCAGCAGTTGCGGCCACCTAGGGAGTGAACCAGCAGAAGGAAGACCTTTCTGTCTCTCCCTCTCACTGTCTGTAACTCTACCTCACAAATAAACAAACAAATAAATAAACAAACAAATCTAAAAAATTATGCTAGTGTTAATCACTATATTCAAGAAAAAATTCAAGAATACTCAAAATTTTTATTTGGGAAACTTTGTTGATGGTGATATCATGTTATTTTGTTTTAGAAGACATTTTTTTTAAGTATAAACAAATATATCTCAGATTATGAATTTAATTAAAGACTTGTCTGAATACTTTATCAGCCTCTGAAATAAAATCAGGGCTGTTCTAGAGTAGCCTTGTAACTAAACACTTTCTCTTTGTGGAACTTCCTAATTAAACTACAATGGGCATACTAATGTCTATCATTTAGAGTTCTCTTGATGTTTAAATAAGATGTGTGTGAAATATATGGCACTAGAAGTACATCCAAAAATAGTGATATCCTTTGCTCCTCTCTCATTGGTATTAATTTTTGTGTGATTTTAGATAACTGACTGACCCCAGGATCATGTGTAATAATCAATGTTTGCTAAATATATCATTGGGAAGGAGGTTCTCAAAATGTTAATATGTATTTCTGATGGAAAAGTAAGGAGAAGACCTGGCATCCTAATAACTGGAAAAAGTTTTGAAAAGTCCTGGTGCACATTTATATTTTATAATCCATTGTAACTCTTGGAAATAAACCTATTAATTTTGTTTAGGACAACTTTACCCAACATTTATTTATAATGAAACAAATTTTTGTCTTAAAAGATTAATTAGGATCTTCAAAACACTTGAACTTTCTGTGAGATAATGGCTAAATACCTCTCTATTTTAATTCCCGAAATGCTCTAACTTTCCTTCTCTACTAATGTTATAATTTTTATATCACTTACAATTGCATAGTCCCAATTCTTTCTACATTTTGGGGAAAATTCATTGTAGATATATTGTTTGCCACTGCTTCCTCTGTCCTTCTTTCCTTACTAAATTGCATGTTTATCCTTCCTTCTAAACTCCTTTTATGCTAGAGTCCTGTATCTCTGCTTTCATGCAATATCTTCTCATTTTTGCTGTTAAATGAAAAGTCTTCAAAAAGTGCTTGTAAAATGTGTATTATGAAAAGCTATGCATGGATTTCAAAGTTTTATTGCACCAAAATAAACTTCCTGTTGAATTTGTTTTCCCCAAAACTTTTTGAAGTACACTTGTACAGATCAAAATGTGCAGGAAATATGGGCAACTCTCTAACTGACATCCAAAGAAGGAAAAAGACAACTGTTTCTTAATCATTCCATTATGGCATAAAAGAGTTACAAAAATATAACAACATTTCAAAATTTCAGAATTAAAAATGTCAAATGAACTAGATTTTTTTTTTCACATAAACTAGTTTTTAGCTGGTACCAGTAGTTGAGGGGCACACAAGTCCTCCTACAGTATGTTATATTAAGCTCTACTCAATCTGGTAATCAAATTATGCCAAATTTTGCAATGGTCTCTTTCATATTAAAACATCATAATTAAATATCTCTTGTGATGTACATAGAAGAACATTTGTAGCCAACACATGGAAAATTAGGAGATTTTTTATATAGGAAGAGATAATTTAGTATGAAACAAAAAGCGAAACAGAATAGGATGTAAATCTATGAAATAAGTCTTAAAATCCAGTATAAATCTGACCTTACAAAATCCATCTCATCTGCTTTGTAAATACGTCCAAGGCTTCAATTTTTGGTAGTTTTCAAAATCCTTGGGCTCTTCCCTGCTAAGAACTTCCTTAGCAGTTGAGGAGAGGGTGTGAAGCACTGAAACATAGAATGGTCAGAAATAACTGGTGGACACTCTAATTCTGGCTGACCTGTCTCAAAGGACAATGTGGCCTTTGTTATTTCAAAGGCTGACTCATGCCACTTTGTGTGAGAACATCTATAATGAGTGGAAACTTTTCTCCATCATTCATTTCCTCTCCTCAACTAACCTCTTTTTTTTTTTTTCACTGAAATCTACTTAAAATCTATACTTAATTCTCTCATGAACTCCCATGTTACACCACATTTCCTTCCCTTTGGCTATGTCAAGAATCTAATGATAATAGAACACAGTTGAAGATCCTTTGTGAGCAAGTTATAGGCCATCTTTCTTTAATTCTGCAGAGTAGATATAATCTTTTGCCACTTTTTACAGTGGAATTTCTAGGGCTCAGGCAGAGTAAAGATGTGCCTGGAATAGCTGGCTTTCTGAACATCCAACCTAGGCACCTGCAAATGGATGTTTGTTCAGAAGAACCTTGTGTTTCTTTTAGTGCTCTGTTGTCACTGTGTGAAAGTCTTACTTTTATCATTAAACTTGTGTTTACAAGTTAAGTCAGATGGGGCAATGCATTTGAACAGAGGAGATGGACACATTCTTTGTATCCACTATCATTCTTTGTCAGACTATTTGCATGTGTTGATTCCAGTGTCCAGTCAGGATCTTGGACTTCTGGGGGATCTGATATTGGACTGCCTCTGATATTGGATATCCTCCTAATGCCCCCCAATTCAAACCTTCTTCGTTCTTTTCCTGAGTGTTTCCCCACCATATGCTATAACATTCTGTCTAATCATAGTACATTTTTTTTAAGTTCCTACATTTTAGGAGACAGCTGCACATACCCAGAGGGAACTAGAGCGGAGAACGACACATCATGTCACCTGGACTTGAGCAGAAGAAAGAAAATCTAATGGAAGGAACCAAAGAAAGTACAACAACGTCAGAATTTAAATATTCACTTTTCAAAAGTCAGAGGTCCCTTAAACATGGAAATCTAGGATTAAAAGCCTGTGGTATCATGGTGACAGGATTCCAAGCCCCTCTGATCAGAACTTGCTTCACAGTGGGATACCATATGCCTGCTTTTCTTCTTCCTAATCAGTAAGACTTCCCCAAGGCCCCAGATAGAGAGGAAGATTTGAGTAATTTCTGCTGCTTCCTTACTAGCTAGTGTTAAAGCCTTTCTCTTCCGCAAAGACCAGCATGTTGCTGTAACCCACACTGCACAGTAGGGGGAAAACAGATAGAATGAATTTAATGTATTTGTCCTTGTATAAAAACAAACTACATCATATTTTTGGATGGAAACGCATGGAAAGATAAATATTTATCCTGCTTGGACACAATGCATACATCTAATGAGACATTGCATAGTACCTGATAAAATATTTTGTTTTAGTCTGTTAATTTTTGAGGTAAAGATAAATAAAATAAAAATGGGGCCGGAACTGTGGCATAGTGCATAAAAGCTGCTGCCTGCAATACCATTATTCCAACTGGGCAGAGGTTCAAGTCAGTGCAGATCCACTTCCCATCCAGCTCCCTACTGATGTGCTCAGGAGATCCATGAATGACGGTCCAAGTACCTGAGCCCCACATGTGAGACTCAGATGGAGTTCCTTGCTCCTGGTATTTTCCTTGACCAGTTTGGCACATCCAGCATCTTGGGAAGCGAATCAGCAGATGGAAGATCTATTTCTGACTCTCCTCCTGTCTCTGTAGCTCTGACTTTCAAATAAATAAATACAATGTTTATGAAAAATAAAACAAAATCTGCATCACAGAGTGTGATTGGACGCTTCAGACAGGAGGTCTTACTCTGTTCAGTAAAAGATCCACGATTCATGGAAATTCAGAAAAACGCAAAAGAAGTTCAAATTAAGTGTCTTACATCCATGACTGAGTAAGTGGAGAAAATGTCAGTCCCAAGAGGTCGTACTTTGCATTCAAACAAGAATTTTTTTCAAATGCGGAAAGAAGGCAATGACATTCTAAGAACCCTGCATGGCCAATGAACCTTATCATTTCCTTTTTCATTCAGGTTACTTAAAAACTTATGTTGATATTGATGGCAGAGAAGCCAAAGGAAAAATAGAGCAATATCTTCTTTCCCTTGAAGGCCTTCTCTATTCAACATGAATCACCTGGTAGAGGGTTTTATAGAATGCAAAAGCTTTAAGAAATAAAACAAAAACAATTGAAGTCATTTTTGCAGCAAGTCCCACTATTGTGATAAGACTAAAATACAAAGGTATATGAAATATAAATGATATAATTCTAGTCATGCTGCATAGGAATTAAATGTTTTTATATTTACATTTAAAGCTAACATTGCATGTAAAAAGAATGTTAAAATTCATATTCATAATTAAATATTTCATTTCCTTTATTTAGAATAATATGAAATAAAAACATAATTGATTATATAAAATTTATATTTCTGTTTACATTTATTTGCATAAATTTCTATTTCCTGTTTGTATTTTCTAGTTTATTTTTAAAATGAGAACATAGTTCCTGTATTTCATATACACAATCTTTTTTTTTTTTTTTTGACAGGCAGAGTTAGACAGTGAGAGAGAGAGACAGAGAGAAAGGTCTTCCTTCTGTTGGTTCACCCCCCAAATGACCAGGAGTCAGGTGCTTCCTCCTGGTCTCCCATGTGGGTGCAGGGCCCAAGCACTTGGACCATCCTCCACTGCCTTCCTGGGCCACCACAGAGAGCTGGACTGGCAGAGGAGCAACCGGGACAGAATCTGGCGCTCCAATCGGGACTAGAACTCTGGGTGCTGGCACCGCAGGCGGAGGATTAGCCTAGTGAGCCGCGGTGCCGCCCTCATATACACAATCTTTAGCACATAATGACGCATCCTAGCCTCCCTCCTTCTCTCCTTCCTTCCTTTTTTTCCTTGCAATTTTTATAACAAGCTTTCAGTTTACTTTATAATCACAGACTTAATCCTCTGCTAAATAAAGAATTTACTAAGTAGAAAGTAGAAAGACCACTATTCCTCTGGAGAATATAAAACTTTAATTATTGGGATAGGCACTTGGTGCAGCAGTTAAGACACTATTTGGGACTCACATTCCACATGAGTTCTGGAGTTTCGATTCTATAGCCCACTTCTGGTTCCAGGTTCCTGCAAATGTGCACCTTGGGTTGCAGCAGGTGATGACTCAAGTACAAGGTCCCTGACACTCCTGTTGAGGATGCAGAGAAAGTTTCAGGTGCTTGGTTTTGCCCTGGCCCAGGACTGGCCCAGCTCTTGCCGCTGAGGGCATTTGGGGAGTGAAACAGCACATTAAAGATGTTTTTCGCTCTCTCTGTTTCTCTGTCTCTGTCACTATCTCTCTCTTATTTTCAAATAAAGATATGGAAATACAAATATTAAAAAATTAAATATAATATTAACATTGTTACTAATAATAGCATTACTAAAAACGTGGTTTTTTTAGCTTCCATTTTCATCTTAGAGAATACCATTGTGAGAGAGACAGAGATAGAGACAGAGAGAGGTCGAGAGTCTTCTATCTACTGGTTCATGGTTCACTCCCCAAATTGCCACAATAGTCAGGATTGGGTCAGGTGAAAGCCAGGAGCCTAGAACTCCATTTGAATCTCCCTTATGGTTAGCAGGAACCTAAACATTTGGTTCTTCATCTTCTGCCTTCCCTGGTACAGCAGCAGGAAGCTGGATTGGAAGCAGAGTTGGCAGTACTTGAATCAGCACTCCAATATAGGATGATGATCTCCTACGAGGCAGGTTAACCAATTGTGCCACAAAGCCTGCCTTCATTACAGGTACTTTTTATTTTATAAATCTATGATATGGGGGCCTGCACTGTAGTGTTGTGGGTAAAGCCACCACCTGCAGTGCCAGCATCCCATAAAGATGCCAGTTCGGGTCCTGTCTGCTCCACTTCCGATCCAGCTCTCTGCTATGGCCTTGGAAAGCAGTTGAAGGTGGCCCAGGTCCTTGGGCCTCTGCACTCACCTGGTAGACCAAGAAGAAACTCCTGGCTCCTGTCTTTGGATCAGCACAGCTCTGGCCCTTGTGGCCAACTGGGGAATGAATCAGCAGATGGAAGACCTCTCTCTCTGCCTCTCCTTCTCTCTCTTAAATATGACTTTCAAGTAAAATAAATAAACCTTTAAAAAAATCTATGATGTGGTAATATATTTCAGTCTGTAAATAAGGAATATTCAAAGAGGACTAGCTTCAATATATATCTATATATGGAGCATGGATTAGAGTAGAGCAAAAAGCAGAATGGTAATTAATTCAAATTAAATCAAATACTCAACTACTCAATAATGATTTGGCTTGTCTTAAACTTTAGAATTGTATTTTAAAATATATGGAAAGGTATATTTGTTTATGTTTTTCAAGAAAATTTTAAGTGCCCTGGATCAGTTTCAGTCAGTCAAATATGTATTATCTTTACATCTATATCTTCAGGGCAATATAACTGGAGAATTGCAGAATAAAACCCCATCTATGCACATTCAGAAATTCAATGGACAAATAGATTAAAGTGTTTTTATCTATGTTTTATTTATTAAAGTATTAAATGAATTAATGTAGTTGAGAAGAAAAATAATTTTACCAACAATTTAAAGGAGTAGAATTCACTTACAAAATGAAATTATTTAGAAAATGCAATTAATCAGAACAATCTGGTTTCTCAGTGTTACCATGATAGTGTTAAATTCCAACATATTGATATTCATTTATCCATGAAACAGACATTAAGAATATTCATACAGGGACTTTATGAAATTTTGACCATGAGTTCTCAGCCTGAGTTTCCTGCAGAGAGAAATAAAGTGAGTAATATCAATCAGCATGCAGTTAAGATATGTAATTATATAATACAGCAAGACATTCAGAGAAAGGAATAGACATAGAGTATTAGAATAAGTATGGAATAATTTGTCATGGAATTTTAAATTCTCAAGTGCACTAGAGCCATTAAAATTCTAGTGAATTGACTTTGAAATTTGGGTATGCATAAGAACCATCTGAGGATATTTATTTGCTAGTTTATATGAAATACAGATTTCTACATGTCTTTAGTTTTTTGAAAATTCTGATTCTGGTTTATTAGACCAATCCTACCATCCTTCAATTGAGCACCTATCTTCCCAACAGTTCTCAGTGTAGATTTCCTGGTTGCATTAAAACAGGAAGATATTTGTAAAATTCTTTGTTAACCATCTACAATCAAAGTAGAATTTACTTCATTTCAGCATGTAAAGTGATTATCTGATAAAAAACACAATATTGGATTCTGTTAAATTTTCAACATGTTTTATTTTCATGACATGTAAAACATATAATGTAAGATGTATAAGAAATACTATTCCCCATCATTAAAACAACAAAGAAAGGGATTCATCTAATAAAATATAAATTTATTGAATTCTACCATTTACCATGAATTACAGATGCTATGCATTATTATTTAACACTGAGGCAAATAATGTAACTAAAGTGTTCAGACTCCTTCAGAGCTGATTGCAAAAGTTGAACTGAAGTTATCCAGTACTTATTTATAAAGTTAAGTTTTGAATAATAGAGAAAAGATATGTTTTACTAAGAAAATATACCTAGATTTACATTGTTGGAGGACCTAAAATAATTTGATCAAATGGAAATTCTATCAAAACCAAATTCTACTGTTTGAAGAGTCTATATAATTTAGTGCATCTTCAAATTAAACAACTAAAATGAGGACATTGCCATTTTGCTCCGATATTTTTTTTTTAATTTTTAGCATGATGGTGTATTTCATTTAGAAGTTTCACACCAGTGAGTTCTTTAAAATTTCCTTGTGTATTTTTGCTTTGTTTTGTTAATTATAACAAAAATTATAGTATAAATTTTTGTGTTATAAAATTATTTTATCATCTATAAATAAAATGTGGAGTAATTAAAATAAGTGAATTAACATTTGTACCACCTCAAGTGCTTATCACTTTTTATAGTAAGGACATATGAACTTTTCTCAGTGATTTTGAAATGTGCAATATGTTATTATTTACTATATACACCATGGTATACAAAAGATCTCAAAGTAAAAAAGAAAATCCACAAGGCAATATTTCTTTATTCCTGTTTAAATGATGTTTTGAACTCTGTTCCTCAGCTTCTAATTCACCCACCTCACCTCAGTTTTCCAGCCCCTGGTAATCACCATTCTCCTCTTTGAGTTTAATTGCTTCAGTTTCCAAGTACAAATGAAAGGATGGAGTCTCATTTTCAATGTGTACACCCGACTCCATGGCCAAAAAATGATTAATATTTATGCATGGGTTTATTTTTGATTTCTCTGTTTTGTTTCATTAATTGGCAGTTCTATTTTGTAGCCTGTACCCTAATTCCTATAACATTGTTACATAGTTTGAAATCAGAAGTTTGATACCTCCAGATTTCTTTTTACTCATAATTGCTTTGACTATTTAGATAATTTTGTTGTTTTATATGAGTTTTAGAGTTTTTTCCCTGCTTCTAAGAAAGTTAAGGTTGAAATTTTGATAGATTATATGAAATTTGTAGATTTGTTTGGATAGTGAATAATTTAATATTACTTATTTTAATTCATGAACAAAATATCTTCAATTTGTATGTTCAATTCCTTTCACTAATGTTTTATAGCTTTCAGTGTATAGGTCTTTTATTTACTTGGGCAAATTTATTCTCAATTATTTTGTTTCTTATGGTAAATGAGATTATTATCTTAATTTCTTTGCTGGATAGTTTCTTGTCAGTATATAAATGTTACTGGTTTTCTATGTTTATTTTGAAACCATACTGCATCTATTTATTATTCCTAATAATTTTTCCTGAAACTTTAAGATTTTCTACATATATGAATATTTCATCAAAGGCTGAGACTGGGCCAGGCTGAAATCAGGAGCCAGGAGTTTATCCTGGTTTCCTCTGTGGGTGCAGAGGCCCAAGTATTTGGGTCACCCTCCATTGTCTTCCTGTGCACATTAGCACAGAGCTAGATTGTAAGTGGAACATAGGTCTCAAACTAGTGCTGATATGCAATGCTGTTGTTTCAGGTGGCAGCCTAACCTACTCCCTCACAGAGCCAGCTCCTGAGTATTTTGAAGTAATGATAGATTATGTGGCATGTTGATCATGTAACATTCACATAGAGAGGAACACCTAAGATGATACAAGATATTCCCAAAATAAAAATTTTCTACCAGGAATGAGATTGTCATTTATCCTTTACTCTATAAATCTGGTATATAAATCCATGATCCAGCCTTTTTTTTTTTTTTTTCCCTCTTTATTTTTGGGAACTCTGATCTGCCTTTGAAGTCCACTTGATGGCAAACTTGTTCCTTGTCTTACCTTTGCACATTACAATATTCATTATAGACTTGATTTAGATATATTTAAAGAGATACATTGCCTTTTGAAATGGATTAATCTCTGAATAAAAAGGCCAGTCACTTTCACAACCAGATATAGTTCAGTCTCTAATAAATCACATACATTATTCACTTAGTAATATCTATCACTTGTTAATTAAGACACTACATTAATACCATAGGGTTGGATCAAGCACATCACCTGTTAAAAATATCAATATTGAATAAAATTAAATGTATATTAAATTAATGTTTCAGTAAATGAAACTTCTTAGTGTAATACATTAGCATTTTAGTAAATTTCAAGTTTTGTTTCCTTGAGGAAAGTAGGATGGGTTACAAGTAGCTTGCTAAGGTGTTAAATATTGATGGAATTATTTCTTTTTAAAATTTATTTAATGTTTTTCAAGAACTTTAAAGATTTGTTTAATAATTTGAAACACAGAGAGCTGGATCGGTGTTGCAAATGGAGACAGGCTACTATACCACAGTCCTGGTCCCAATTTATTGTTTTTGAAAAAATTACAAAAGATATGATTTTAGGTTGGTACTACTCTGATAAACCACAAACTATTATAAATGTTTTAGATAATTGAAATGTTATTTAAAGTAAGACAATATTTTAAGATTCCTTATTAAAATTAGAAGTTGTTGGGGGCCAGCACTGTTGTGTACCAGGCTGAGCCTCTGCCTGTGGCGCAGACATCAAGTCCCAGATTCTCTTCCAATCCAGCTCTCTGCTAATGGCCTAGGAAAGCAGCAGAGTATGGCCCTAGTGCTTGAGCCCTTGCACCTGCGTGGACCTGGCAGAAGCTTCTGGCTCTTGGCCTTGGATCAGCTCAGGCTGGCCATTACAGGCATTTGGGGGGTGAACTAGTGTATGGAAGACCTCTGTCTCTTTCTGTCTCTCCCTCTGTCTGTCTGTAACTCTGCCTCTCAAATAAATAAAGACTAAAAAAAAAAAAAAACACGAGAAGTTATTTACATAGAAGGCATCAAGAAAATTAACTGCTGCTTTTATTTAATGAAAAATGCTAAAATATTACTTTCTGTGTTAAGTATTTTAAATGAATTTCAACTAACAGAAGTTATGGCAAACTGTCAAGTTTAGAGCATTTTTTGTTCTTTACTTTTTTAACATCAGTAAATTATTTATGTAAAAAGATCTGGATTTATACTCTTTCTAAGAATTCATAATCACAGTGAATACTAGCTGCCTTCAAAGGGGCCACACCCAAATATTTGCAACTGCTCAAGTAAAACTGAACTCAAATTTTATATCTACATTATATGGATTTGCTTCTTCACTAGCAGTATATATGGACTTTGCTGAGTCTTTCGTGTTTTTTATTTTCAAGATTTATTTTTTTGGAAGGCAGAACAACAGAATGGTAGAGACAGAGAGAGATGGAGATCATTCCTTTACTGGTTCCCTCTTCAAATGCCTGAAACATCCAGGGCTAGGCCAGGCCAGAGACAAGAACCAATAACTCTATCTGGGTCTCCTAGGGGATCCAGGAGCCCAAGTACTTGGGTCATTTTCCATTGCCTTTCCAGGAACAATAGCAGGGAGCAGGATTGGAAGCAGAATAGCCAGGACTCCAACTGTCATTGTTGAGTCTTTTTCCTCATCCCCATATTTGCATTGCTATCTGGGTTCTCTCAAATTCTTGTTGCCTAATACATTCTTCTCTATACATGCTTTGCTCAAAAATGCTGCAAATTCCATTTGTTCTCTCTCTCACCCTCTCTCTCTGCATTTTAACTTCTTATTTTTAAAATAAAGTCTTTTAGTGCACGATTCTACTTTGCCTTTAGTTTATATTCTATATCTGTGTATCTTACAGTTAGGAAATATGACTTCTCTCACGTTCTTGGTTTAATCAACAGTAGGATTTCACATCTACTTTTTTAATGATCCTTTCATTTATACTTTTTTTCTTCATTTTTGGGGGTGGGGGCACAGATTACTCTCCATGTAAATACAAGTTAACTAGAGTACCTGAAAAAGCAATTGTGTTTTGTTGATTTTTCTTTAAAATATTAAGTCACAAACTGAAAAAAAGTGGTTAATAATTAAATAATTTATATTTGTGGATGATTCATGTAGCTAGCCTACTAATGTATTTGTTTTTAAAGACTTATTTGAAAAACAGAGTTACAGAGAAAGTAGAGACAGAGATAGAGAGATACAGAGAGGTCTTCCTTTCTCTGGCTCACTCCCCAAATGGCAAAGCCAGGAACCAGGAGCTTCTTCCATATTTCCCACATGGGTACAGGAGCCCAAGGATTTGGGCCTTCTTCTGTTGCTTTCCCGGGTGTATTATCAGGGAGCTGGATCAGAAGTGAAGCAGCCAGGACATGAGCCAGCATCCATATGGGATGCCGGCACTGCAGACATGGGCTTTAATCCACTGAACCACAGTGCTATCCTGGTACTTATGTTTTAATCTCATAAACCATGTAAACAGACATGGTATAAATTAATCAAGAAAACTTATTTTTCTACAGATTTCTAAAAATCAACAATGTATTTGAGTCAAATTAGAACTTTATAACGCATGTAAAAATTACAAACAGAATTGTAGAATTTATGTGTTTTATACTATACAACATTTATTAGTTACACAAAGTTATTTCCTAAAAAGATTATTGGAATAGAATTAAAATGTAAGTTTATTTTGGTGTGATTTTTTGTTCACTTTCAATTTTCTATTTTTGTTCATGAAATTTTTTATTTTTATTTGAAAGGCAGAAAGAAAGTGACAGACAAACAGACTGACAAAAAATCTCTTGTTCCTGGTTCACTTTTCAAACACCCACAACAGCCAACTAGGAGGCTGGAGTCCAATCCAGGTCTTCCATGTGGGTTGCAGGCACTGATACTGGAGCCATTACCTGCTACTTCCCAGGATGTGCATTAGCAGGAATCTGGATTGGAAGCAGGGTAACTAAGACCTGAGTCAGGTCTCTAACACTGGCTCCAAGTTCCCAAATACTGAAATCTATGTATAGTTTTTGCATACTATGTATTTTCCATGAACTTTTTGGGAACTCCCCTCATATATGTCTTCATATTTTTCTCAATATACTGTTCTAGACATCATTCTAAAATTCATCCTTCATATCTGAAATTTACCACCATTATTATGGATTTATGCTCCAGAGACTTCCTATCTCCCATTTATGCATTCATCCCAGAATTCTTTTTTATATCAACAGTCACGGACACTACTGGTTTCTTTCATCTCATTCTATGAAAAAAAAATTCATAATGAAAAATTACTCTATGTTCTCTAATTTTTGTATACTATTCCTTTAAGATAACATTTTATAAACAGAAAAATATAGGCAATTCTTACTGAAGTCATGGAAAGAAGAATCATCAAGCTAACGATGACTTAAAGCAAAATAAAAGCAGATGCCAAGAAAACATTTATGGATTGGAAGACTGAGAGTCCTTGCTCACATTCTCTGGGGTAGTTCCCATGAAGCAAGTTCACTCAAAAATGGTTAGGCAAGAGTAGTGACAAGGAAGTGGGAGAAGCAAGAAAGAATACATACCCTCTTTTATTGTTCGTTTCTTTAATTTTTAATCCATAAGATAACGAAGTGGTAACAATGCTAACTACTTCAAGAAATAAAAGCAAAGTAGACTGATACTGCAAATCACCATGTATAGTAAAGATCAAGCATAGCTTTGTAAAATAAGTATTCCCTAAGCTGGGACATATAGAATGAATAAAGATTCACCAGGTTTCAAGTGGGAAAGGATGTTCATGGCCTAAGGAACATTAGGAGAAAAACACACAGCATAAGTAAAGCAGCTGTGTCCATTTGGAAACTGTCTCATGAACCTTACTTTAATAATTTTAAAGGCCAATAGTTGGTAAAAATTATGAACCTATACATTTAACCAGCATCATTTGATGCTTCCTTTCTACTTGACTAAACTGCCTCTGTTTTTTCTATAATAAGAGCAAAGCAGTTGCTGATTAAAACCATTGATATCAATTGGTAACTGCTTGATAGGACTATGTTTAGTACTTTTACTCTATAAATGAACTTATGTTTGTTACAACCCTATTGTGTTGGTGTTATTTACCTCAGCTTTTAGTGAAAGGGCTGAAACTTAAAAGAGTTTAAGTCACTTACCTGAAATACTAAGCAAGTGAATGGCATAGAGGGATGGGAATATTAAACTGGCTGTCGCAAAATCTTGCCTCTGTTAATACACAATAATTTGTTTCATTATGCTAACAGAAAGATAATTTGCTATTAGAAAACCAGCTAATAAAAGCTGATGTTGGTTTACATTATCCAGATATTTTCCTCCTTCCAAAGACAATATCTTAAAACTGTAAGTCAAAAACATGTTCTATATTCCATAAGGAATAGCCAGTAGGGTGGGTATTTGACTCAGCAGTTAAGGAACTGTTTGGGTCACTAGCATTGCATAACAAGGTAGTTGAATTTGAGTGTCAGATCTACTTCTAATCTAGCTTCCTGTTAGTGAACATTCTAGAATGTAGAAATGATAACCCTTGTACATGAGTTTCTGTCCCCAGCATGGCAGACCTGGAAATATTTCCATGCTACTGGGTTGGGCCTGGCACAGTCCTGCGGCAGTCATTTGAGGAATGAGCCAGCAGAAGGAAGGTATCTCTCTCTCTTCTTATGTCTTTCATAGCATATTAATTAATTAATTTAAAAATAGCAAGATTTTTTTGTTGTGTTACTTAATTATGAAAATTATGTATACTGGCTGTAAAATTTCCTATAATACATTGTACATATATATTTTGTGACCATGTCTTCTCATGTGTGTGTGCACACATTTGGCCTATATATAAGTATGTTGTATACCAAGGTCTGTGCTAGTGAATTATGAACTCATGAACAAGGACTTAATATATAATAATCACAAATTTGAATCTAAAACTAATGTGCATATGCAGATACATGATAATCAGAATCTGTTCTTCATATTCTTCAGGAGGATTAAAACAAAAGCAAGGTTTTAGCAACATCAAAATCATCTAGGAAAATTTGGTACTTAGATGAGTCTCAGAGAAAAAGGATTTACTTACAGTCCTCAGCAGTTAGAAGTATCTGCCTAGCATGTTAAAAATGCAGACCATTTCATGCAAGTTGCAAAATGACTTGTTTTATCAATGGAGCTCAGAATGCTGGGTTGACTAGAGAGAGCAACATAAAGTCTTAGAAACTTGTTCAGTTTCTCTCCAGTGCAACACCATTAAATTTAATTACAAAGAGAAACTTATTTTTGTTATACAAATAATATCCCCACGTAGCCTAATTTAAACTAATTGCCTACACAGTTTTCCTTCCAAGGGGAAAACTAAAGTAAAATAAGTGCTGACTTATTGAAAATGTCTTTAATTATATTATCACATTGAATTCTGCTTTGACCCTTCTTCAGAAATAACTTTTAAAATAGAAAATGCTAGTGCAAATTTGTGGCATACCTGTAATTTATAAAGCTGCATTCCTACCTGACCTACTTTATTAGTTATTTCTCCTTTTAATACATAAAACACTTTTTTTCCCCAGAAAAATTTCCAAATGTCTATACTGGGAGATGAATAGCTATGCTATTTTTCTTTGTTTTCATTTATTGTTATATCTCTATTTGTTAGGAAAAGAAAGCCCTATCTGTGAATCTCAACATAAAAGAATAATCGGTGTCTGGCCTTGGGGATTGAGAGATTTTTGCATCTGAGCCTGCCTAAGGAATAGACAGTGTCACATGTACCTTTTGTAGAACCCCGTGGTGTAGCCACCCCAGAACAAAGGGCTGGGCTCCTGATTTCTTTCACAGCATGGAAGAAATAAGATTTTTAATTGGATTCAATGATGGCCTCACCAGAGCCATGTCACTAGCTGTTATAGGGAGATACCTTTTAAATGACACAGACAAGCTGGCTGGAGGGCATCCCAACCCATCATTAACTGAAATCTTGGTGACTGGTTAGAAGACGGGCTCTTGAGACACCACTGGAATGGAGAAAACAAAGCTTGCTGCACAGTCAGCTTTAAGGGCAGCGTTCCACTGGCTTCCTTCTCAAGTCCCTTTTAACTCCGGAGTGGGAGAAAAGGAACTCAGACTTCAGCACTCCTGCTCTTAGTGCTAGAAATATAGCTTCCTTGAAACACTAACTATTGAAAGACTTATTGGTAATGTGTCATACTTTAGACTCTGCAAAATTGTTATTTCCCCTGCCGTATGATGGAAATTTTCAGCACTGGAAATCTGAGATCTTACGGAGGACTCTGGCAGTGCCCTGTGAGCTCTGTTCAGGCCAGACGTCCTAAGCCCTCCTATATCAAGTCGGGTTTTCCAAGCTTGCTTCGTTGAGAAACCTTTAAGTCCAGAATTGTCTGAAATTGTGTTTTCCTAAGCTTCTCTTGGGAATATATTTTCTAAAAAACAAACATTTTGGTTGTGTAATAGAGAGGAAGAAGTTTCAAATCTGAAATGTTAACAAGGATTGTCAGCCTCAGCAATATCGACACCATAGGTCAGATAATTCTTTGCTATAGTGGGGTTGTGCCATGCATTGTTGGATGTTTAACATCATCTTTTGTCTCCTCTCTGCTAGATGCCAGTAACACACCTCCAAAGCTGTGCAACAACAAAAACAACAACAAAATATCCATCGTGGAGGGCACATTTCCCCCATTTCAGAGCCATAGAAGTACCTTTAGATCTATAAAAAACTACTTTTATTCTATCTTTCAGATCACTTAGTTATAAAAAGTGCTAAGATAAAGAGAATTAGATCTTCATCATAAACATCCTCTGTAACACACCAAACCTACAATGCTCTGTGTTTGGGAGAGTGATTAAATGAAGTAGAGCAGGACAAATTTGTCCATGGTGGATTATGTGTAAGAAGAGGAAGAAACCCATGGAGAATGATCACTACAAGGCAGCGCACACAGTCTCATTGGAATAGTTTCTCTGAATGTTATAAACTATGCACAAAATTCTAGAAAAATTCTGTATACAGACTTGATGACATAAGGGAGATAAGAGACATCTGTCAATCATAAGCATTTGGAGTTCTGCAGAGCTCAAATCACACAGATGCATTATGATCTCTAGATCAGTAGATGAATAGGCACACTGGAAGAATCACTTCCTTTCTACAACTGCACTATGAGAGAATAGTAAACTAGAAGAAGGAAGATGTCTGGTAGAAAAATGAAATTTACATATTTAAAAACATAAAAATTATTATATTTTTATGTTTATAGATATAAATATGAAAGCTTAACATGGCAAGTCTAGAGGCAGGCATTGTGCTAGAACAACTTGAGCCAGTGTTAAGGATGTCCACATCCCATGTAGGATTGCCTGGAATGAAATCCCACCTCCACTTCTGATCCAGCCTCCTGCTAAGTGTGCCCTAGAAGTCAGTATTAGAGCCCCTGCCACCCAGTCAGGAGTCCCAAATGGAATTGTTAATCTTGGCTTCATCCTTGTCCATGTTGTATGTAGCTTGCATACAGGGAGTGAGCCGGCAGATGGAACATCTATCTCTATTTCCTTCTCAGTTACTCAACCTTTCAAATACGAAAATAAATAAATAAAAAATAATACGAAGTCTGAAAGAAATTTCAACTTCAAGTAAATTTTTAACAGATTCATATCCTTGATGAGCACAGATACAAAGATTCTCAACAACACTAGCAAACCAAATCCAAGAACACATCAAAAAGATCATAATCATGATCAAGTGGAATTTGTCCAAGAAATGCCAGGGCAATTCAACATTGGCAAATCAATAATTGTCATAAATCACATCAACAGAATGTCAAACAAAAACCATATGGCTATCTCAATAGATGCAAGAAAGTATTTGAAAAGATTTAACACCACTTCATGATTAAAAAAAAAAAGCCTCCTCAAATTAGATATAAAATGAATATACCTTGCAATTACAAAGGCTATATATAAAAAACCAATAGCCAACATCATACTAAATGAGGAAAAGCTGAAAAAAAATTCCCCTCAGATTGGAACAAGATAAGGATGTCTACTTCCAGCAGTCTGCTTCAGTATAGTACTGGAAGCAGTGGCAGCTGCAATTAGGGAGGAGACAGAAAGAAGGGGTAGCAACATTGGAAAAGAGGAAGCCAGAATATTCTTCTCTGCAGATGACATGATATTGTCCATGGGAAAATCTTCATGCTCCACCAAAAGGCTCTTAAAACTATAAAACCGATTCAGCAAAGAGGCAAGACACAAAACAAATATACAAAAATAATAGATTGCTTATAATGCTAATGATGAATTCACTAAAAGACAAGTTAGGAAAGAAATATTATTTACAATACAAATACAAAGAAACAAAAATATTTAGGAATATATTTAACTGAAGAAGTGAGAGATCACCATAATAAAATTTTAAGAAAAAGATGAAAGACATTATCAAGCACACAAAAATGGAAGATATTTCTTACTCATACATTGGAAGAATCAATATCATTAAGTGTCTACACTGGGGCCAGCATTGTGACCTAGAGAGTAAATGTGCTGCCTAAGATGCTGGTATACAATTTGGACACCAGTTCATACCCTGGATACTCTGCTTCTGATCCATCTGTCTGCTGATATGCCAGGGAAAGCAGTAGAAGATGGTTTGAAGTAGAAGCAATAGAAGATGGTACTCATGTCAGAGACCTGTATGAAGCTCCTGGCTCCTGGCCCCTGGCTTTGGACTGGCCCAGCCCTGGCCATTGTGGCCATCTGGGGAGTAATCAAGCCAATAGAAGATATCTTTCTTTCTCTGTCTCTCTAACACTGACCTTTGAATCAATAAGTAAATCATTTTTAAAGAGTTATTTGAAAGGAAGTTAGAGGGAGAGAGAGAGAGAGAGAAGTGCTGATTGACTCCTTAGATGGCTGCAATGGCTGGGGCTGAGAGAGGCTGAAGCCAGGAGCCAGAATTTTCATCTGGGTCCTCCCATGTGACCCAAGAATCCTACTCTTTGGTCTGTACTCAAAAGAGGTGAATACCTTATACCAAAGAGATTCCTGAATCAACATGTTTATTGCAGTGCTACTCATAATAACCAAAATATAAATCCATCATGGTGTCCACCATCAGAAGAATGGATAAAGAAAATCTGGGGGCTGGCATTGTGGCAGAGTGGGTCCAGTTGACTTCTATAATACTTCCACCCCCTATGGGCACCGATTCAAATGCTGGCTTCTCCATTTCCAATACAGTTCCTGCTAATGAACCTGGGAAAGCAGCAGAAGATGGCCAAAATACTTGAGTCCCTGCTTCCCATGTTTGAGACGGGAAGAAGCTCCTGGCTACTGGCTCTGGAGTGGCACAGCCATGGCCATTGCAGTAATTTAGGTAGTGAACCAAAAGATGGGCGATCTCTCTCTCTCTCTCTCTCTCTCTCTCTCTCTCTCTCCGTGTGTGTGTGTGTGTGTGCAACTCTTTCAAATAAATAAGATACAATTTTTAAAAGGAAAATTTGATACATATATATATATATATATATATATATATCTCCAATGGAATACTATTCAACTAGAGAACACCACAGGGGGTGAAATAAGCCAGAAAAAAGATGGATACCTGATGTTCTCTCTTATATGTGGGAGCTCAAATTAAAAAAGAAAAAAAAATAAAATAAAATAAAAATGGAGGAAATGCCTGTGTGTCTCAGTATTGCTTAAAACATGCTTTTTTCAATCTATGTTTTATATTTTGTCAAACCAATGGTTAATCATGATATACTATTAGAATTTTAATGGTCTGCTATTAATTTAATATTTATTTTATATGGGTGAAATGGTCATCTGTCTGTTTGATATTTTTTAAAGATTTATTTATTTATTTGAAAGTCACAGTTACACAAAGAGAGAAGGAGAGACAGAGAGAGGTCTTCCATCCTCTGGTTCACTCCCCAATTGGCTGCATTGGCCGGAGCTGAGCTGATCAGAAGCCAGGAGCCAGGAGCTTCTCCCGGGTTTCCCACCCAGGTGCAGGGGCCCAAGGACTCGGGCCTTCTTCTACTGCTTTCCCAGGTCATAGCAGAGAGCTGGATTAGAAGTGGAGCAGCCGGGGCGCGAACCGGCGTCCATATGGGATGCTGGCACTGCAGGCCATGGCTTTACTCGCTAGGCTGCAGCGCCTTCCCCCATCTTTGATTATTTTTTTTGTAGCCCTTGTCTATATTCCTCCTGAACTAGAGTCTTTTTAGTTTTAGGTTGCTGAAATCTTTGTTTGGTGGAGCATTAAACCCTTGAGTGTGATGTAAATTAAAAATATATTTTCCCCAAAACTAAAAAAAAAAAGATGGAAGGAGGTGAAGTAGGCAGGCATATGTGGCACCCAGATAGCACTTCGGGGGAACTTTAAGGGGCCATATTTTTGTATAAATTTTAGGGGGTCATGTCCGATTTTGGAAGGAAGGAAGGAAGGAAGGAAGGAAGGAAGGAAGGAAGGGAGAAAGGAAGGAAAGAGAGGGACAGAGACAGAGAGAAAGAGAAAGAAAGGGAAAAAGAGAAAAGGAAGGGAAGAGAGAAGGAAAGTAGGAAGAGAGGGAGGGAGGGAAGAAGGAGGTAGGAAAGAGAGAAACAGAATATCATTATATTCTTAGGATTGTAAGTATAATCTATATTGAATCTGTTCTCTTTGTATTAATGTAACACCTACATTAAAAAAAAATAAAGTAACATATGGTTAAAAAAAGAGAGAGAGATGCAATAGTGTTGGCATAAGGAGAACTACCATTTACTCTATTGAGAGCTTGCTTGAACAATTAAAATCATTAAAAGGAGGTTTCCAGATTTTTAGCTGTTAAATGGAGGTCATGGACTGAACTGCCTGAGATTCCTTCTAGTCTTAAATTATTACATTTTTTTTTTGCACATGCATAGAGGTGTCACTTGCTTTTCTGTTCTCTGATATGTTTATGTGTTAATTCCCTAAACGCATTCTAGAGATAATATCCATCAGAAATTCCATAGTTCTTGTCCTTTTTCACAGAAAAAATGATAATGCCAATTGTTTTCTTGTTGCCCAAATTTTCTATTCCTTTTTTTCTCAGGTTTTGAAAGCAAACACATAATAATGCATTGAAAAAAAATTAATACATACACAGAAAGAATATTGATTTTAGGATTTCAAAATTCATAATTTGCTCTGAAAATTAGGATAAATGAATTTGTCATCCTTTAAAGTTTCATTTTGAAATTGGCTTTGTTTATTGCTGCCTTATTTTATTCCTTTATTTGGTCACGAGTGACAAGATTTTCATTTAATGATTTAAATTCTTATTTAAAAAAACTCATAATTATATTAAATGGACTGTCCAGGTCTAATTCCAGTATACTTCTGAGACTGAGAGAAACATGATGAGTTATAACTGATTCACAGCAGTCTCATTATTAATTTGCTCTAATAAAAATGACCACAGGTATGACAACAACTCATTGCATTATTATATTTCTAAATTTTAATTTGTAGAAAAGTTGGCAAGAAGGTACAATTGTGTGGTGTTAAACACTCTGTGCAATTTTGATAATGACTGTCAGCTTGGGTTTATGGCATTGTAATATAGAAAGTTCTGTTATAAAGAATAAGCTTTTTAGAAAATGCAGAGGAAGGTAATATTCACAAATTTGCTAACTCACATGCTTGTCAGAATGATAGTATTTGTGCAAAGAATCTATGTATTCCTCTGTTCCTTCAAGTGGTCCCTGCCAATTCCACCAAGCTTGAATGTACTCCAAGCATGGGAAAACACTTGGATAAGGAAAAACATTTGAATCATTGACTTAACTTTAAGAGCATGCCAACTAAAATGCTGTTCTGTGTGCAATGATGCTGCTTTCTTTTGATTTAGAAATGACCACGTTACACTCGCTTAAGTGAACCATGTGCATACACAGTGAACACTATGCCCCTAATGGAGATGAGGAAATCAAGGCTAAGAAACCTTGAATACTCCACCCAAAAACTTACAGCTAGTAAACTAGTCAAACTGGTATTCTGTAACTCCAAGACACATAATTGGACGAAGTCTTCACAAACAAAATAAATTGAGTAGTTTGCACCATTTATAACACGTCTAAGCTAGACCTGGCCTTGTTCCCTTTATCCATCTATAGGTGAGATAAAAAGCTGGAATGGAGACATCCTTATTACCTGAGGAGTCAGGATAATTGCCATAACTACACTTGGAAAGCTTTTAGTGACACTGGTTGACCCAGGTAAGAATAGCTTTTAAACCTGGGAGTATTTTAAGTGTTATGTGTAAGTTCCCATCACCTTTTATAGATGATCAAATTGTTTTGCTATAATGGAATTTGCTATAATGAATATTCTGCCAGAAGTTTTATTTCCAATTTTGAACAAATGGAAATGAAACAAATTTGAGATGGAATTGATCTATCTTGCATTAGCAAGGGCAAGAGGAGACTGTCAAGTATATTATCGTTCTTAGCCAGGTTGTGTCACATTTTTCCTGAAATTTTATTTACTTTGGTTTGGATGGATTGTTTAATAATTACTAGGGAGAATGTTGGGGATGCTAAAAGAATTTAAGCTGAGGAATGCTGAAGAACTCATGAGACCATGGGACATATTTAAAAGCATTGGATTTGAGATCAGATAGACATAGATTTGAGTTCCGACTCAGACTTTTGCTCTGTAGATTAAAGTTTAAAATCTGTATCTTACAGATTTTAGTGATATAATTCTAAATAGGAAACTGTTTAGTTGAGTAGTTAAGCATGTAGAACACATCTAATAAATGACAATAGGATAACGACAAAAAACTCATCTTAAAACATTTTTATTGATATAAAGAAAATAAAGTTCACAGATACAATATAGTACAAAATATAGTACATAGATACAGTAGTTCATAGATACAATTCTAAGAATATAGTGATACTTACCTCCCACCATCCTTCCTCCTTCCTTTCTTTTTTTAAAACTTTTACAATAATGTATTTTTACAGGATTTGTTTATTTATTTATTTGAAAGGCAGAGTTAAACAGAGAGAGGGAGAGGCACACAGAGAGAGAAATCTTCCATCTGCCGGTTCACTCCCCAAATGGCTACAATGGCTGGGACTGGACCAGGACAAAGCCAGGAGCCAGCAGCTTCTGGGTCTCATGAGGCTGCAGGGGCCTTACGACTCGGTCTGTCTTCCATTGCTTTCCCAGGCAATAGCAGTGAGCTGGACTGGAAGTTCAGCAGATGGGTCTTGAACCAGCATGCATATGGGATGCTGGCATCATAGGCAGTGGCTTTACCCAGTACACCACAGTGCAGGACCTGCAATAGCGTATCTTTATTTACTTTATAGTCGTAGTCTTAATGAAGAGCTCTTCTTCTAAAATAGCTTTCTTCTATCCTCACTTCTGCCTAGAGCAGGAAAAATATGATTTTAAGTAACACAGACAGAGACCAGACTTTACTCCTTATGAGGATTTTTCACATAGTAGGCCCTTCCTCAAGTTGTTCTTAACCCAGAGACAGAAGATCGTTTTAAATGAAATTAAATCAGTCGTTCTTCTCATGAAAACTTTTGAATGACTCCTTGTCTCACATGAAGGAAAAGCTAAAAGCACATTACTTTTAGGAAGGCAAAATACTGAAGTCTCTGTAAAAAGTTCTTTGTGTTCCTCAAAAAATCAAACACAGAACTATCATGTGATCCAGCAATTCCACTTCTGTGTATATGCCCCAAAGAATTGAAATTAGAATCATAAAGAGATATTAGTCTTATATTGTGACACTTTTTATCATTGGCAACATGTGGAAGATATCCAAATGTCCAATGATGAATGAATAATTAAAATTATATAGGATATAAATACAACAATAAATATATGATTTTGCTTTTCAAAATAGGGCAATTCTATAATATGAGGCAATATGAATGAAGGACAAAATCCTACATAAAATAAGTCATTTACAGATGAACGGACACTGCGTTTCTATTTATTTATTTATGGGAATGGTGTGGTTGGGAAATGCTTTGAGTGTGTGCTCTTAGAGTTCATATACTGGAGGCTTGGTGCTCAGTGCGATAGAGCTGAGAAGTGGTAGAACATTTGTGAGAAGGGTCCAGGGTGAGATCATTAGATTACAGCAGCGCCACCCTGAAAAGGGATCGATGTAGTTCCTGGAGGCTTGAGTTAGTTCTGGAAAGGAAGGTGGTTATAGAGGAGGCTGCCCAGGACTGCTGGGCCCGTCCATCCACAGCCAGATCCCTTACTTTCTATCCACCATGATGTGGTGCAGCCAGGAGGCCCTCTCTAGATTGAGCCAATGCCAGCACCATACACTTGGACCTCCTGAGCTGTGAGCTAACGAATCTCATTTCCTTATGAAGTACCCAGTGTCAGGAATTATGTTACAGCAACAAAAATAATACTAATACAATAGAAATAAAACAGTCAAAATCATAGAGGTAGAAAGTGCAAAGATTGGTAGTGACACCTGAGGGGAGGAGCGAAAAGCAAATTGTTAAAAAATGAATATAAAAGCCGGATTCTGTCCCCGTTGCCCCTCTTCCAGGCCAGCTCTCTGCTGTGGCCAGGGAGTGCAGTGGAGGATGGCCCAAGTGCTTGGGCCCTGCACCCCATGGGAGACCAGGATAAGTACCTGGCTCCCGCCATTGGATCAGCGCGATGCGCCAGCCGCAGCGCGCCTACCGCGGCGGCCATTGGAGGGTGAACCAACGGCAAAAGGAAGACCTTTCTCTCTGTCTCTCTCTCACTGTCCACTCTATCTGTCAAAAAAAAAAAAAAATTTGGTTATGCAAGATGAACAAGTTCTAGAGATTTTCTGTATAAAATACTTATGGACAGAGATATTATATACTTGAAAATCTCTTAAGAAGGTAAATGTCATATTAAGAGTTCTCATTACAGTAAAAATAAAAATAAAATATAAATTAATTAAAAAGGCTTTACAAATCTCCAGGACCATTGTTATACATATTGATTCTGGTATTTCTCTGATCTTGGCTTCTATTAGAATGTTCTCTCATTCGACCTCTTCACCTCAGTGGCCTTCTTACTGGTCTCTGAATTCCCATCTATGCTCTTACTTTATGGCCTTGGCAACCTCTTTTCTCTCAACCTCAAATATTCTGGTGCCTTATTATCTCCACATCATCCAGTATCACTCAAATGCTAGTTTCTCTGTAAAATGCTCAGGTGCTACTCTCTCTCAGGATCCTATTTGCTATTGCAGCCGGACCCACAGTCCCCTCACTCCCTGCCACTCCTGATACACAATGAAGCACAGTTTTTGATATTTCCCCCATAGAACATATGACAATCTGTATCACCTCTAATAGACCAAAGATTTATATTTTTTGTCTACTCCATGGGCCTAGACAAAAACAGGAAACTCTGAAACCAAGATGGAGTTGAGTAAAAATTAAAAGTATTAGCTGGTCTTGCTCAACAAATGACATATTATCTAAGTAAGTGAGTACTATGGCACAGATTTAACAGGAAAGATTAAAATCTTTCTCCAGAGTAGTGAACATTCATGTTCTTAGAGAAAGGTGCCTATAGCCTCCCCACACTGAATAAGTACTCCTTAAAAGTTAGTTATAAGTCTTACTTGTGTTCTGTATTCAGCGAGTCTATCCCATTGCCTTATACATAATGCTTAAATTAATAACTGAAATGGACTAATAAACTTTCAACAGATCCCTAAAAACTAGAGTATCATCTATTATATTTCTATACATAAAGTCTATGTTCTTTTGGAGTTGGAACATTAGTGGACACACACACACACACACACGTAAAGATAAATGAATTAACTAAATGTTTTTGTGTTGTATAAAGAGTTTATTATTATGCATACAGCTAAACGTGAACTCTTGTGAAATTGAAGTAACAATTCCAAATCCAAAAACAGTGTGCCTAGCATAATAACCAGTTCTGACACTTTTGCAACGAGATTAAATCATTGTGTGGGAAAGATAATGGACACAGCATGGTCCTACAAAACCTTGCCAAATAAACTGGACATGATCCAACTCACTGCTGAAATAATACTGCCCTGGAAATGACAGAAATCTTCCGGCAGACAAAGTCAGACCATTGGTTAATCACAACCACTTAAGGGATCAAGACCCTGGCCCTGAACGTAGTGGCCCCCAAATCTGAAAATTGTGTTAGTTATTAACATCATTATTCTTTTCTAAGGACCCCAGGTGTTAGTTTCATTCATTTAAAGATGATCAGAAGTCAGAGATTATCTCTATTTTATGATAACATTAACTCTTTCTTTCCAAAATGAAGCTGATAGTATTAGTATCAGAAGAAAATTGATTTTCAGGTTCCACTAAGATTTGTTCATTTCCTTAAAACAACTTATGTCTTAGCCTCTATGTTCAACTTGTCAAATATTCACTGCTAAAAATAACTTCAGGAATATGACTCAGTGGAATTTTGTTTGTTTATTTGTTTACTTCATGGTATATTCCCATGGAAAACTCTGATGTATGTATGATTAACCTTTGAAAGTCTGTGATACTGAGATCCTTTTATATGGGTTATGTGGGACTTCATCAAGTGTTTGAATTGGTCTGTGTTATGATGATGCAAAATGCTGTTTCTCAAAATAGCCCATGTGAAATCTGTGCTTTCCTAATGGCCACTTTGGTGTGTTGGAGGAAGCCTGATTATCAGTCCTGTTTGAAATGGACAGAAATATAGACAGTCAAATATTGTTCAGCTATTGGAAGGCAACACATAAAAGGTGACTTATAACATAACAAAAGGTGATTAGAATAATCCAGAAAGTATTTGAAAATATTTCACCAGTCAAAAATAATTAGAAAAGTGAATTATGGTAAAATATATTTTTTTAACTTTAATACTAATCCAAAACCCATCACTGTATTGGCTCCTGCTCCCCAGTGTCCAGGCCACCTCTTAAGGGCCCAGATAACATGCCTTCCACAGTCTCTCCCAGTGCTTGGCTGGTCCCAAAGACTCAGAACAAGCTCCAACCTCATGGACCCAAGAACAGGCTCCCTCCAGCATCCTGCAGGTACTCATACACTCAGGCTCAAAGTCTACTCTCGTACCAGAGTAGTGGCCTCCGTGAATCCAGGCTTTAGGTTAACGAGTGGCACAAACGCCAGGCCTGTTAATGAAAATCCCCTCCCCAGGACAGTCCATATGGACTCAGGTGCCAGTCCTACCCTTGTGGACCCTGGTGGCTGCCAGGTCCCTGTTAATACAAAAGCCACGTCTACACACAAAACTGAGTTTCCGTGTTAGTCCAGCTGAGAACCCCAGCTTCAAGTGGGCCCATGGACTCCAGCAAATGGGAAGTCTTCAACTTGAAATTAAAGAATATTAACTAATAAGATGAAAACATAAGGATATATAAAACTCAATTATTAAGGTGAGATGAGTAAAACTCAGAATACTCTTAATGATGTAATGATTTTTTCATAAGTTGATTTTAATTCTAAAAAAAAAAACATGAAAGCATTAAAAATAGCTATAACTACCATAATTTGTTCCTGGATACATTATACATAAAAGATGTAAAATATGTCTGAAAATCATTGTTCAGAAAACCACAAGATTTCCTTCAGCTTTGTATCCGTCTATGTTGATAATCTTTGGATCTTCTCTCACACTCTAACACACTCCTTGGAAATATTTTTCGTTCCATTTCCAATTCACATTCCACTGCAGTCACATTTCACCTGCAGCTTTTCACTCAGGCAGCCAGAAGTCCCCTGCAGTCTTCTAACTGCCACATGGAAAGGCCTCCTTTCATCTCTTCTAATATGAGAACTTTCTCGAATGTTTAAGATTGTTGGTGAATTTCTTCTTTATTGAAATTATATATTCTGTTGAATTCCATTGTACTCAGTTTTTCTTCTTTGATTTAGGATTTTTTCCAAGTTTCCTTTCCTGGCTTTTCTTTACCTACTAGGCATTACATTTTGGTATTTCCAATTTTAATTCTGGATATCCTTTTCCTCTATGTGTAATCTAATGTTTCCTATGACGTAAAATTTTATGCTACAATATTTAAGAATTTTCAAATATGTTATCCTACTCATTCTTTTGAATACAAGGTTTTATCAGTTCTTCCATGGGCTATCTATGCTGTGCTACAATAAAGATAATCAAATTTAGAATTCAAAACAAAAAATTACTTTACCCCAATACTAATAAGTTTCTTGATTCCATATATTTTTAAGTACACAAAAAGGTAATATCACCCAGATATATGTTAGAAACTTTTCCTTCTATTTTTTTTATTTGCTTTTTGTTGGATCTGTATAATCCTACCAACATTAACTGCTTATATATGTCCAATCAGATTCCAAGCTCTATAGATTTGACTCCCTTATATCCTTTTCTTTTTTAAAAAAACATATTTATTTGAGAGGTGAAGTTACAGACAGAGAGAGGGAGAGACAGAAAGAATGATCTTTCATCTCTTGGTCCCACAGCAACAGGATCTGGGATGATCAGAATCCAGGAGCCAGGAGTTTCAAGACAGCAGTTTCTTCCAGGTCTCCCACATGGGTTCAGGGGCCCAAGAACTTGGGCCATCTTCTGCTGCTTTCCTAGGCCATGAACAGAGAGCTGGATTCGAAGAACAGCAGCTGGGACTAGAACCAGTGCCCATATGGGATGCCAGCACTGCAGGTGGAGGCTTATCTCACTACGCCACAGCACCGACCCCTCTTGTATCCTTTTAAAAACTCTTAATTTCATTCGTTATTTCAAGCACTTCTTTTTATTAATTTTATTTTATTTTATTTATTTACTTATAAAAAGGGAACATGTCTTATGGATTTCATATATTCAGTATTAAAAACAAAATGAAGTATCCTACAGTCCCCTGCCTCTCTTTCCTTTTTTTGTTTTTCTTTTAATTATTGCAATGACATACTATCAATGTACTTTTATAATCACAAGCCCCACTAAAAAGAAAAAATTCCACAAATAGTAAGTAGAAACATCACTGTTACTCAGGTGGACAGAAAATAAGCAAATCTCAAGGTGTCAATTTTGCTCATACACATTATAATTTTTGTAGTTTATATATCAGCTACCATAAAGCAGAGAAAACGTATAATATTTATATTTTTGGTACTGGCATATTTCTCTAACATAGTGGTCTCTAATTGCATCCATTTTGTTGAGAAAGTAGGATTTCATTCTTTTTATGGTTGAGAAGTTTTCCATAGGGAATATATATACATTTTCTTTATCCAATCATCATTTAAGAAGCTTACAAAAAGAATCATAGACAGAAGGATATTTTAAAGTAAATCTAAGCAGCTAGCACGGGGATGTGGTAGGCTAAGCCTCCGCCTGTGGTGCCACCATCCTATATGGGCAGGCAATTCATGTCCTGGATGCTCCACTTCTGATCCAGCTCTCTGCTATTGCCTAGGAAAGCAGTTTAAGTTTAATAATATATTTTGACTCAATATATCTAAAATTATCATTTCAACATATAATCAATACAAAATGTAGTTCAGAACCTTTCAAAAAAGATACTAGAAGTTGAGGCAAAGAGGAATATTCTGAGCCAGGTGCTAAAGTATTTTTTTTTTTTTTTTGGCATAAGTGGAGTTCACTAGGTGACAAGACATGAGACTTGCAGGAGCAGGAGTTTAAATTTTTATATTTAATAAGGCAAAAATGTGTGGGAATTTTTGTGGACAGTGATAAAAATAAAAAAGAATCCTGATCTTCCCTTTTGATTCTGTCATTGTGGGAATATGTGAGTAGACACTACACTCACATGGCAATCAAATGCAATATATATATTGATGTAACATATCTCTATATAAGTAGATATAAAAATGCAACATATGTGTATGCATATATATACATATATATTATATATATATATATATATCCAATCAGAATAGCCAGTTTTTACAAAGGTAGTGAGGAGAAATTTCTTAGAAGAAATTGAGAGGGAAATTTCCAATCACTGGGTAAAATGAGATAAAAGGGAGAAACAGGGAAAAGAGATGAGAGACATGAAGTTGTGGAATTTATTCAGTTTAATGGATGAGACATGTATGAGGAGGAAAGTATAGAAGAAAAACAGATGTGGGGGAAACTTGATCTGTGTGCTTTTATTCATTTAGCTCCCTAATTCCTTGTACTCTGTACCTTCCCTATTTTGCATATTCACTATAATTTAGATTTATGTATTTGTTATTCCTACAACATAGTCATTTCAGGTATTTATGTTCATGTTGCTCTCCCTCTAATGGACAGCAAGCTCTTATGAGAATAGAGATGAGTCTTTTTAGTTTTTAATTTCCCAGCTCTTACAGGATGTCAGGGGCATCCTAAGTGTTTAATACAGTACTTATCTTAGGAATGAATTATCTCTTGACTAATGTATTTTTGTGTAGAATAGGACCCAGCATTTTTAGGATTGCAAGTACAAATTGAGCACATACTCTCAACCCCTATCTACTCTAAAGTGAAAGTGTTTACCCAAATTGGTCTCTGGTTCCCTCCTCCTGGAGATGTTATGATTTCTTTGTAACTACTTCATTTGTTAAACATTTTCTCCCATGATGTTACATTTTTACTTTCTCTACTAAGACGTCTAATCCAGTTTTGAGAATTTTTGACAGTGGCCTCCATTTTGGGAGATTTTCATATTAAGTATCATACCACTTATTTCTCTTTTAAACTTTCTGAAGTACAAGGTTAACTCTTTTTGTTTAAGATTTTATTTATTTATTTGAGAGGTAGAGTTACAGACAGTAAGAGGGAGAAACAGAGAGAAAGGTCTTCCGTCCCTTGGTTTACTCCCCAAATGGCCGCAAAGGCCAGAGCTGTGCCGATTGGAAGCCAGGAGCCAGGAGCTTCTTCCTGGTTTCCCATGCAGGTGCAGGGGCCCAAGGACTTGAGCCATCTTCCACTGCTTTCCCAGTCCATAGCAGAGAGATGGTCTGGAAGTGGAGCAGCCAGGAATAGAACCAGTGCCCATATGGGATGCAGGCACCACAGGCGGATGATTAACCAAGTGAGCCACAGAGCCAGCCCAGTAAGGTTAACTCTTAAATACCTCAAAGGAAAAAAAAATACATATATATATATGACTATCAACTATCTACCTTTAAGTATATGCATGCTTGGCTTCTTAAAACAGTACTTCATTTAATACTAGATTTTAAATAATTTAAGACAGTACCTGAAATTGTTTAAAGCTTTTTTTTTGAAGATTTATTTTATTTTGTTTATTTGAAAGAATTATATAGAGAGGTACAGCTAGAGAGACGGAGGTATTCCATCCACTGGTTCAATCCCCAGATGACCACAATGCCCAGAGCTGGGCCAATCTGAAGCCAGGAGCCAGGAGTTTTTTCCAGGTCTCCTATGCAGGTGCAGGGACCCAAGCACTTGGGCCATCTCCCATTGCTTTCCCTGGCTTTCCAGCAGAGAGCTGGATCATAAGAGAAGCAGCTAGAACTTGAACCATATAGGATGCCGGCCCCGCTTAACACTTTTGACTTTTATAAGCTGTAAGGCACTATAGGAAACTGAAATAAATAAAATCTGTGATAAATTATGTCTCTAGGAAGTAGATTCTGAAAAATTCCAACAAAAAAATCCTCCAAACACTTTGGAAACTCAGCTCAATGTTTAGGGTTCATATGTGCAAAGAATGATTTATGAGTATTGTAAGACTAAATACAATGATTAACTATAAATACATTTTCCAAAAGATAAAATGTAAGTCCATATGAACAACTTCCTTCCTTTTCTCTTGTTTGCTTTTTTCCTTTGTACATTCTTTAAATTATGCTTTTCTTTATCCCCGAAAGTTTGAAAATTTCTTCATGCTCATCATGAAGAACATTTACTTATGTTTGATGTAGTTGCCTTATATGTTTAATATAAACTGGGGATTCTATAAAAAAACACTACCTCTGAAGTATTTAGCCGAGATGGCCATTCAAAAATTCTGTCAGTAAAATGCAATTATTTACTAATGAATATTAGAATGAAAAGTTTTAAGAGCATGGAAATAATGAACCAAATAAGATAACAAATTCAGTTTATATTCACATGTTCTAATCAATTGGCTGTTATTCAGACAGAATCAATACCTTTAACCCAAGGGTCAAAGAGACAAGACTTCCCTCCACTCTGTCAAGCAAGGCAGTTTTCAGCTAGTAAAAAGAAGGGAGGAAAGGGATTAGCACTTGAACTCCCCACCCTTATCTCTTAGTTTGCTCTCAGACACAGTGCTGGGAATTTCAGTACTGGTCATATGAGATGGTTGCTAAGTGGTATATAGTAAAGGACTGATTCTTAGCATACTGTCCAGGCATCTCTGGGGCACTTCCTCAGCTCTGAAAGTTTAGTATTTGTAGTGTCAGAAGCTTCTTGTTTCCACATGTTAATTTGTCAACTTAATTTGGAGAGGAGGGAATCCATGGATAATGTAGCTATAAATACTTTTCTTTTCTATCTTGTTCTGTTCCAGAATTCTGCTGTTGTCTCATTTAGTCTCTTGCCCCACCCAGTTTTTTTTTTTACACCACTGCTCCTTTTGCATTTGTAATTTTTAGATAAAATTTGCAGAAAGAAAAAAAAAAACATGCACATAAAGTCTTTAGCAAGAAAATTGGGTCCATTTATAATCTTCAAGGAGTCACTGGAGCAAGGATACGATGATTTATATAATAAAAAGTGTAAAAGCTAAACCAATAAATTCAGTTGCTCCCATACTGCATCTTGTAGTGTGTGGGCTTTCATATGCCATGTCAAACTCCAAACATTATTTAAATGGGCTATTTTCTTCTTTTTTAAAAAATATATTTATTTGGCCGGCGCTGTGGCTTAACAGGCTAATCCTCCGCCTTGCAGCGCCAGCACACCAGGTTCTAGTCCTGGTCGGGGCACCGATCCTGTCCCGGTTGCCCCTCTTCCAGGCAGCTCTCTGCTGTGGCCCAGGAGTGCAGTGGAGGATGGCCCAGGTCCTTGGGCCCTGCACCCCATGGGAGACCAGGATAGGCACCTGGCTCCTGCCATCAGATCGGCGCGGTGCGCCGGCCGCAGCGCGCCTACCGCGGCGGCCATTGGAGGGTGAACCAACGGCAAATGGAAGACCTTTCTCTCTGTCTCTCTCTCACTGTCCACTCTGCCTGTCAAAAAAAAATATATATAAATATATATATTTATTTATTTATTTGAATGGCAGGCTGACACACACACACACACAGAGAGAGAGAGAGAGAGAGAGAGAGAGAGAGAGAGAGAATCTGTCTACTAGTTCATTCCTCAAATGGCTACAACAGCCAGGGTAGGGCCAGGTCAATGCCAAGAAGCAGGTACTCTGTCTCCCACGTGGGTGACATGGGCCTACGTACTTTTTTCTGTTGCTTTCCCAGGAGCACTTACAGTAAGCTGGGTTGGAGGCTGAGCAGCAGGACCTGAACAAGCACTTCAATATGGGATGCTGCTGTTGTGAGAGAGGCAGCTTGACACACTGTGCCATGACACCTACCCTTATTTTCAATAAAACAAGTGTACTAGTTTCCTAGGGCTCTTTGACAAATTACTACAAACATCGTAGCTTAAAACTCAATGAATTTTCTTATAGCTGTGAAGGGCTAGCATCTGAAAATAAGATTTTGGCAGGGTCATGCTACCTTCAGAAGCCTTAGGTTCTTGCCTCTTCCAGCTTCTGCTAGTCTGAGATTTTCTTGGCATAGGACTGCATATCTCCACTTCTGCCTCTGGGGTCATACACACTCTTTTTTTTTTTTTTTTTTCGGTCTTATATGGATACAGGCATTAAAGCCTATTTGAATAATCCAGGGTAAGCATCTCCCCTCAAGATTTTAAGTTAATCATATCTGCCATAAAAAGCTAATTCCAGGGGATAGGATCTAGAAAGTGTGCCTTCAAGTTTGGAGGCCCCCATTTAGCCCACTTCTAATAGATGTACTGAATCCTATCTTTAATATAACTCAACTCAAAGATAATAAGTTTTGCATGAGAAGTGGGATAATGAGAGTATGAAAAGGGTAAATAAGTTGTTATTGTCTATAGCATTTCAAGTGAGTATTTAGAAAAGTGCTAGGACTTACATTCCCCATTCAATCAATGCTTGATCTGGTTGCTCTATTTTCTGACACTGTGTTCAGAATTTAAAAAAAAAAAAGATCTTGTGATCTATTTCCCAGGAAAGCCAGGATTTGTCGTAGAAATTGCTTTTTCCTTGAACTTGTACAATTTACTCTGCCAAAAGTAAAAATTGGAAGGATGCATCGGCTCCTCATATGAAAATGATGACTTCATATCACGTCTCAGTTTTCCTTTGGAGAGGATTCGCAAGCCACCATTTGCCCCAGGGACAAATGTTGCCATTTTCCCAGCAAAGTGTTTTTTGTACAGTGAAATGACAGTTTTCTTCTACAGTGAAACTGAATTAACTTCTGAGGGGAAAGAATGTCGTAAAAATGTCAAACTCATAAAATATATCATGTTTTGAACATCTGCACATGTTTTTAACTGACCTGCCCAAGAAGGAAAATGTCCTCCAGGTACTAGTGAATCCGGCTTGGTGGCTGAAGGACAGGTGGGGGTGAGGATGAGAGAACTGAGAAGGGGAGGGAATGTAAGTACATAAGGGGAAGCTGTCCCTAGGATACAGCTATGCAACTCAAGGCATGGAGCTACTTCTAGGTGATAATACCAGACACACATCTCTTTTTTTTCCCAAATATTTTATTTGTTTGTTTCTTTATTTGAGAGGTAGAGTTACAGACAGAGAGAGGGAGAGACAGAACGAAAGGTCTTCCGTCCGCTGGTTCACTCTCCAAATGGCTGCAATTACCAGAGCCAGGAGCCAGAAGCCAGGAGCTTCTTTCAAGTCCCACATGGATGCAGGGACTCAAGCACTTGGATCATCCTTCTCTGCTTCCCCAGGCCATAGAGAGAGCTGGATCAGAAGAGGAGCAGCAGAGTCTAGAACAAGCACCCATATGGGATGCAGGTGCCACAGGTGGAGGCTTAGCCCACTGAGCCACCATGCTGGCCTCTGGACATACTTCTTATTTGCCCAATATAATATTAAACATTAAATTGTGATATATGAAGATATATATATATATCATACATCTTCATACATGAAAGATACATGAAAATCTAGAATCAAGTAATATGGCTCTAAACAAGGCAAAGATGTCTCAGAGGAAAGACTTTCTTCTTCCCCTTTGCACTTCTCTCTTCCCTCCTCCCCTTCTTTGTTTCTTAGTACCCTCCTCCTTCCCACCCTTTCCCCTCCCTTCCTGCTTCTCTTCCTCCTTCTCATATATCTTGCCAAAATGTAAATCATATTTATCGAAACAAATATTTCCAGATAATTGTGACTTTAAACTTAGCCACCATGTTCTAGTTTTCTCCCATGTTTAGAAATTTCGTGCTGACTAAACATTGTCTCATAGAAATTGTTTGCCTTACTGAAAACAATATTTATTCATAGTCATTATATGTATGGTTGTGAAATAATGTAATCCACAAGAACCAGGAATTATGGTATTGAATAGTCTGTTAGAAGTAGATTCCAGGCCACAAATCAAGCCACTTCTTAATTTTCTTTTCTTTCTTTTTTTTAAGATTTTTTTTATTTATTTGACAGGTAGAGTTATAGACAGTGAGAGAGAGACAGAGAGAAAGGTCTGCCTTTCGTTGGTTCACCCCCTAAATGGCTGCTACGGCCAGAGCTACGTTGATCCAAAGCCAGGAGCCAGGTGCCTTCTCCTGGTCTCCCGTGCAGGTGCAGGGGCCCAAGCACTTGGGCCATCCTCCACTGCCCTCCCTGGCCACAGCAGAGAGCTGGACTGGAAGAGGAGCAACTGGGACTAGAACCTGGCTCCCATATGTGATGTGGGCGCCGCAGGTGGAGGATTAACTAAGTGAGCCACAGTGCCAGCCCCCACTTCTTAATTTTCACAAGAAGAGCTAATCTGTCCTTTTTCTTCCTGATCAATGGAGCAAAACCAGAGACATTCCACATCCTGTCCCACATTGTATGCTATAAGAGAACAGGAGGAAGACACACGGTTAAGACATATAAGAACCTCATGATGGAATTAAACTGCTTCATGTTCTTTGTTTAATTGTGTCATCACAACAAAAGTGAAGTAAATAGGAGTTATACTTCCAATGTTTCATAGGTAAAGACCTATTCAGAACAGTTATGGGATGTTACCTACTATGCAAAATATCAGGCACCCTGAAGACTATGGAGATATCGACGTGCACGACTATGGCTTCACGTAGTAGAGAAAGTGTTTAGGAACCTGGAGGCTTAGCTGCAGCATGTGAGTCCACCCATTTACTGTTTAACTGTATCCTGGTAGCTACACATCCTTGATCCTCAGTATCTTTCTGGGTATAATAAAGAGAAAATGATAGATGATTTCTCATAATGTTTCAGCTCTCACAAGCTCAAATTGAACCAACGGAAGGAAGACTTTTCTCTCTGTCTTTCTCTCTTTCTCACTCACTGTCTAACTGCCTGTAAAAAAAAAAAAATCCGTTGCCAGTCTTCTGTGTTTGAGGAACTCTTAGGTTTTCCCTTAAATTTCTCTTGTTCTAGATGATGGGCACACACTTCATTTTTGATGCCAAACCTTACTGCATTGTGACCTTAATCCAACAGCACTTCTTAGAATAAGAGGACCATTCCAGGCCCCTGAGTTTCCTTCATTATCTAATGCATTTGTTCAAAAGGCAGTGCTTTGCCTTCTCATGTTCCTGTTTCTTGCAGCCACTTTTCACCAGACAGACCATCTTGCTTGATCCCTCTCCGTGGCACATCCTAGTATAGGCTGCCAACCAATCAGACGAGTAAATTTAGCTTTCAAATGTGTCTCGTGCTCTAGATATAGCTGATACAGAGCTTACACATAACTGGAGTTCTTCACAGTTAGTTATATAACTGTGTCAGATTAAAACAAAAAGGAAGTCATTTGTGTTTCACATATCATTGAGAAATTTTAAGTGTTTCCTAGTTAATTCAGAGAGACACAAGGAGGGTCTTGCACATAGCATAAGTTTCTCTGCACAGCCCTGCTAGGCAGCTGTTTGAGTCTATATTTATACACATAGCCTCAGATTCTCTTAGAGAATATTCTGTATGATTATCTGCCATGTTACCTTTAGAGCTGTGTGAAGAGAGCACATGTAGTCAAAGAACGTACGTCATAAAGCAGATGCAATCGGGGAACTAACGTAGGGCCAAAGTATAAAGGATGGCAAATATTAAATTAAATTAATTTGTGGAGTACCAATATCATTTGGGAGCTTTTTTTTGAAGTTGGTTAACAGAGATTGAAATTGGAAGATGGTAACAAAAAAGTGAAGACGTTTGTTTAAACAGGTGTTTCTTATGCTCCCAGCCCAGAAAGCCACAGATTTGTAACTTTTACCAGTACTCCATTTCTCTAATACTCTCAAATAAAAAAAAATAAAAACAGACCTGCCTGTGGTAGTTACAGCTATTTGGGAAGTAAACCAGCTGTTGACGTGCCCGCTCTCACTCTCCCTCTCTTTCACTGTGTGTGTATGTATGTATGTGTGCATATGTATGTGTGTGTTTGTCCCTCTTTCTCTGTCGCTCTTTCAAATAAAAATAAATGAATCAGAAACAATTTTTTTTATTTAATGAATATAAATTTCCAAAGTACAGCTTATGGATTACAAAGGCCCCCCCCCCGTAGCTTCCCTCCCACCCGCAACCCTCCCCTTTCCCACTCGCTCTCCCCTTCCATTCACATCAAGATTCATTTTCAATTCTCTTTATATACAGAAAATTAGTTTAGTATATGTAAAGATTTCAACAGTTTGCCCTCACATAGCAACACGAAGTGAAAAAAATACTGTTGGAATACTAGTTATAGCATTAAATAACAGTGTACATCACATTAATGACAGAGATCCTGCATGATATTTTGAAACAATTTTTTTCTCACTATCTTGGTGCAGTTAATTTATTTTCCCTCCCTCTGTAATTTAATTTAATGTCTAATTTGACCCAATCTTGGAGTTCATGAGTTCAAAAATATTTTTTCAGAAGTATACAATTAATTATAGATTTTAAGTATAAATTCAGCACCCCTAATCTGAAAAGCTGGGAGGCCAAAGTTCTGCAAAACTCACAATATCTTGGTCACTGACCTGATGCTACAAATGCAGCATCCCACACTGGACCTCATGTGACAGATTGTGGTCAATATACAGGTGCTCTAAAAATAGTCTATAAAAACACCTTCATGCCAGGTATATAAGTTCTGTATGAAACATAAATAAATTTTGCATTAGACTTGGGTCCCATCCCCAAGATAACTCATTATATGTATGCAAAATATTCCAAAATCTGGAAAAATTTCAAGTCTGAAGCACTTCTGGTCTTAAGCAACTCATATGAGAGATATCCACCTAGGATTTTATTTCAGTACTATTGATGCTATATAGAAGCTGCTGAACATCTAAATAAATCCTTAAGGGACTAATAATAGGAATATTTTATTTTTTGCATGATGATATTGATATTCTTACTGCTAGTTTTTACCTGATTGACTTGAATATTGCATTAATGTGTTGTGGCTGTTGTTGTTTTCTAGTAATTTAAGACATTTATTTAATACACAATCAAAACAAAAATGAGCAAAGTAGCTCACTGCAGATAATATCTAGTTAAATTAATATTTAACACATTTTATTTGAACTTTTCTATGTGTTTGTTCGAAGCCGATTTACTAAAGTAAGTGCCCTGCTTTTGCTCATGTTTTCTGCTTTTGGCAGGATAACTAGCATTTTCCTTCTGCTTTTAGCAAATGAAAAAATCATGTTTACCTGAAGCTAGAATTTAGCCCAGAAAGACAACATAACAATTTTTGATTAAAAAAATTTCCAAATGAATGTATTCCTGCTTGTCACCCATCATTAAGTGGATGTAAACCTCTCAAAGGTTGAAAATCGTTTTGATGGTGCTATTTATGCTTTCATTATTGGAGGCATCCTGATTATTCCATCTTTAGTACTCTTTTCAAAAATGTAAATCGAGGATTGATACTTTACTCTATTAGTTTCCCTGATGGTAAATGGGAAAGAAATCTCAGTCATGATTTTTCTTTGGCTAACTATCAAATTTTCTGTAGAGAAGAAGAGATATTTTTCATGAGCATGCCAAATAGCTCTCATCAAGCTTAATGGTGGCAAAGAACATTATGCTTAGACACTGGAAAGATAATACAAGGATATTAGTGTGAGAATGAGTTTTAGGCCTATTACAAACAACTCTATGCAGAAGAGTTATATATAACATATAAAACCAAGTAGGTCATAAAGCACTCACAAATGATGTCAAATACATATGCAGATTGAAGACCATAAATGATCAGTTCAACAAAGAGTAGAGAAAACTTTGGGTAAGAAAATTAAGCTCTAACTTTATATGTGGTTTTTGTAAGTACAGAGGTACAGATTTATTTTCATCATATATATGACTTATGAATTATTTATTATTCTAATAAAATAACATAATTTTACAATTAAAAAATCAGAGACAGTTTCATGGAATTAAGATGTTGCTCTTTAGATTGCATTTGGTTTTCATGAGCATTCTGATTTTGATTTGAATATTAGCTAGCCAACTGGGGACTGACAAATACGGAAATACATTTAGATCATCATTTAATGTGAACCTGATTCAGATTTTGGCTTCTGTGTTGTAGGTAGACATTTAATTAACACTTAAAGCATGATAAGCATGGCAAAGTGGAAAAACGTTATTGATGTACATTTGTAGGACACACAAACATTATTTTAATCTAAGAAAAGCTGACAGTCTCGATGTCATTCTATTGTTTCAGATAATAGAAGATTTAGATAGCCTCCTAAAGAGTATCCCACAGTGTGCCTAGAATTTTATGCAATATCACTGCTGGCTATCTAAATTCCTCCAAAATTGTACCTCCTTTCTGTGATAATACTTTTCATTCAAACTGTTTGTACAATTTGGTAAATAGATATAGATATAGATATAGATATAGATTTTTTTTTTACCATTTCCTCTATTGTTCTCTGATTTATGCATCCTTTTGTCCATTCCTTTAGACTTGGGGCATAAAATGACAATTTAAAACAATTTGTATTATTTTTGTATTATTGATCCAGTGGTACTTATTCAAATGGGATAAATAGTATAGAAATAATGGGTATGTATTTGAAAAAAGGGGTCATGAAAACATACTTTGTGTACTTTGTATGTTTTCAGTAATCTGAGCTATTTTAATGTTGGTGAAATAATGCTAGATCCACCATTGACTGTCTCTCAGGTAGTGTTGGCCTTTCACCACCGATCTGGGCTATGGTGTGACAAATTGGCAAGTTAAGAACACGTTGCATTATTTACGTACTGAAATTAATTTAGGAAAACATATTTTAGAAAAATGTGAATTACAGCATGTCATTTAATTAATATTTACCATATATCTACAGGTTTAAAATCAGGTTTTGGCTGCTCAAGAAATGCCTTTCTTAATAAAAAAAAACGTACTTATGTGTTAACACATATGAGCTTGGATGTACAGTTTTAATTACAAAGTCTTTCATATGATTTTAAAAGATCTTAAGGAATGCTTGTGACAGCATTGCTGGTAAATAAGCCACTAAAATATGGCCTGATTAATCCTTTTAAAGAGATTTTTTGATTTTTTAAAATTTTACTTATTTGAGATTCAGTGAGGCAGAGAGAGAGAGAGAGAGAGAGAGAGAGAGGTAGGGGGTCTCTTACCTACTGGTTCACTCTTCATATGCTTGCAAAAGCCAGGGTTTGTAGGTTTATGCCAAGAACAAAGAACTCGATCTGGGTCTCCCATGTGAGTGACAGAGACCCAACTATGTGGGCTGTCACCTGCTGCCTTCCAGAGTGTGAATTATAGGAAGCTAGAATTGAGAGGAGAGCCAAGATTTGAAAGCAGGCACTATGATCACTAGGATATGAAATGCAGGCATCCTAATCAGGGAGTTAACCACTGTGCCAAACACATGCCTCACCAGATTGGTCTTTAAAATTCAAGATTAATTCACCTGCTCAAAAAACATTTGCTTTAATTTGCTTGGTTCTACAGTTTACGCAAATATCTCCTTTTCTGAATACTTACTGAATGAAGGACAATGGAACTCAATGGAATGCTGTTTTTGAGAGGTTGCAACTACAGATCAGTGATGAGAAAGCTATGTATTCACATTCACAAGCCAAATCTCTACTACCTGCTTTTGTAAACCAACATTTATTGGAAAACATTTTCTATAAGCTTTCATACTGCAATGGTAGGGTTGGTAGTTTCAATGGATCACATAGACCCCTCAAAGCAAAATATATCTTGATATGATAATTTGCAGAAATAAATTGCTATTTTCTAGCTGTTGTTGTAGAAAATTATCTTTTTTTTTTAAATTTTAAGTATGCATTTTTCATTCAACTAACACTTTTAAGACAAAAGGAGTAGAAACACACTGATCTAAACATGCTGAAATTGGAGGATCCATATTATTTCTAGGAAACCAAAAATATCAGTAGAACAAGGATCAGTCTGAATGACATGCTGGTTTAAGAAAAAGGAGAGTCAATCCATCCTAGTCCTACTCATACTGTGAATCTGTTTTTTTAAAATCTTTCAATCTGAATATCTTATATATATATAAGGAGGCTTGAAATTATTTCTCTGATTGTTTTGACCTTTTTATTAATATATTAAGCACATTTTATTATCCATTTCCATAATCACATTTATTTTTCACTAAATGAATATTCTCCTGAGAATTGACAACTTTAATTAACTTAATAAAATAAATTTCTGGCTGTAAATCTTCTTGTCACGCCAAAGAACAAGAAAGTAGGAACCTTAGGGCACCAAGAATTCAGATACAATGCAAAATGTTGTGGATGGTATGGCCTAGGATATCTTTGCCCAATCCCTCTTAAACATCTGCTACAATGAGAATAATCATTAATGTTTATGCCTTTTTCCTACTTATCTTCTACCCTTTAGGGCAGTAATAATCTTTGGGGACTCAGATTTCTAAGTTTTCCCAGAGAAGCAAATTCTTTTGTGCAGATCACATATACTGTGCACAAGACAAATTCTAGAAGCTATAAAGTACTTTTAAGAAATCTAACTTACAATTCTCTTATTATAATCTGAATAATTTCTTAGAAAAAAATTGGAAATTTTTATTTTATAAAATTTGGTAATTCACTTTTGGTACTTGGAATTTATTACATTCAGGAATCAATAATTAATGAGAGACTTGATATAGCAAGGGAAAAAGCAAACAAACAAAACAAGAAAGATCCTGTATCATTAAGAAGACCTTCTATTCACTGTGGTTGTTCACCTGTAATTCCATAAATTGAAGATAACATCAATAGTACTCTTAAGATCTTACGAAAATCACAATTAAATTTTTATGGAGAAAGATGAAAAAAAGTCACATTCAAGGGCTTGTGTTTTGGCACAGTGGTTTAAGCCCAGCTTGCAGGTCCAGCATCCCTTAAAAAAGTGCCAGTGTCAGTCCTGGCTATCCTGCTGCCAAGCCAGCTTCCTGTTACTGTGTTCTGGGCAGCCAGTAGATGATGCCCCAAGTGCTTGGACCACTGCCAACTGTGTATGAGACTAGGATGGGCCTGGCCCAGCTTCCAATCTTGTGACCATTTGAAAAGTGAACCAGCAGATGGAAATCTGTTTTTCTTTCTCCCTCTGTTGTCCTGCCTTTCAAATAAATATGTAATTTTGGGGGGAAAAAAAGGGGGGGAGTAATGGTTCTTTCATGATTTACAGCTCTGGTCTAGAATATATCATGTTTTGTCAGTAATGCCACTGTACTGTAGTAAGTCTGAAGCTTAAGAAGCAGACGTATTTGAACGTCTTTAAAATAATCTATCAAATATAATTCTAAAGAGCTCTACATATTTACAAAAACAATGAAAATAAATATATCTCCAGCAAGTTAACAAACAGAGGAAGAGAGACAGAGAGAGAGGGATCTTCCGTGCACTGTTTCACTTCCCAGATGGCTGCTATGGCCGGAGCTGGGCCAGGCTGAAGCCAGGAGTCTGGAGCTTCTTCTGTGTGTCCCACATGGGTGCAGTGGCCCAGGCACATGGGCTATCTTCTTCTGTTTTTCTGGGCACATTCACAGGGATCTGGATCAAAGGTGGAGAAGCCAGTTCTGAAAGTGGTACCCATGTGAGATGCCAGCACTGCAGACAGAGGCTTAACCTGCTAAGCCACAGTGCTGGCCCCTGAAAGGTTTATTTCTTGAATAACAGTACATATATCAGAAGGTTATTGATAACATTTTTCAAAAGCATGTATTTGCTTTCAAATTAATACAATTTCAATAGCATTTTTAGTTGACATAAATTGTATATATTTATTGTATACAGAATGATGTTTTGACATATGTACAAACTTTGGAAAGGCTCAATTGAGCTAATTAACATAAGCATTTCCTCATACTTTTTTTTATGGTGAGAACATTTAATTCTGATTTTTAAAATCTAATTTTGTACAGAATATCTCCAGGATATATTCAAACTAATCAAAATCTGTGTCCTATGACCAGTATCTCCCCCTTCTCCGCCAAACCCAACTCCTGGTGACCACCACTCTGCTCTCGGCTCCCATGATTTCTGATCCTTCAGATTTTGAATATAAGAGAGATCACATGATATTTGTCTTTATGTGCTTGTATCATTTCACTTAACATTATGTACCCCAGCTTCTTCATGTTGTTGTTACTAATACTTTCATGTTTCTTAGGACTGAATAGCATTCCATCAATGCTATTTTTAGTAGACTTAAATTCTGTCCATTCTGGAACTTGTGACAGCATGTTTTTATGTTGACTTACTAAATGATATTTTATTGGATATTTGTAAACTGAGTAGCTGTTACTTATGATAGGTATCCATTTTCCTGGTTAATCTGATCATCCAGTGATTTCCTTATACATTTCTTTAATTTTTCAATTCCATCTCTGGTAGCCATAGAGACTGGGATTATATGTTGGAAATTTATATTCCTCTCTGGAATCATGCTTCTTTTTTTTTTTTTTTCAAATAAATGCAGGGAATCTTCAAAAGATAAAATATAATGATGGTATTGTATCACATAATGGTTCAGTGAATGGTACAATTCATGTTTATTACTTAAAATGTCAGTTTCATTTATGACATTAAATATCAAATAAGAAACACTATGACAAGTTGAGGGAAAGACTGCAGATGCGAAGGAAATCTTTGCATTTGTGAATCATTACAGGATTCCCCAACCCAGGCTTTTTAGTTCACCCTTTCATTTAGCATTGGGTATCACAAATTATATGGCTAGCCTCATTAAACATCATTCAGTGAGATTATGATAAAAAAATCAAAGTAAAGAATCATAAAGCAGGCCGGCGCTGTGGTATAGTGGGTAAAGCCACTGCCTGCAGTGCCAGCACCCTATATAGGCACCAGTTCGAGTTCCAGCTGCTATACTTCCAATTCAGCTCTCTGCTATGTCCTGGGAAAGCAGTAGAAGATGGTCCAAGTCCTTGGGCTCCTGCATCCGCATGGGAGACCTGGAAGAAACGCCTGGCTCCTGACTTCGAATCAGCTCAGCTCTGGTCATTGTGGTCATCTCTGGAGTGAACAAGCTGATGGAAGACCTGTCGCTCTTCTCTCTCCCTCTCTCTCTTTGCATCTGCCTCTCTGTAACTATCTTTCAAATAAATAAATAAAATATTAAAAAAAGAGCCATCTATTAAAAATGTAAAGTCATTCTTTCTACCCAGAATGTCCCCAATATCCAAGTGGTTCCCCCTCCATAATTTCTTCTTAAATTATATATTAATAATAAATAATATGTATTGAAATTAATTCTTTGAGTTATTGACTATCAACACAATGTTATTCAGAAAAAAATAGGCCATGAATTTGGTCCATATACAATAATCAGCTAACCCTTGTTCTAAAGAATTAATCGTTCTTGAGTTGTCTAGTCAGAATATGATATTAAAAAGACACTAGGTAAAAACGAGCATGTTTATAAACATGAACAAAAGGTATGGTAATTTTAAGAAATTTTAAATTTAAAAATTATAAAATTTTTCTTACTTAGAAATTATCCTGATTTTCAAATATTACACTTAATTGAATTTAATTTTGCCCTGGAATGTTAAATTAACCAAGAATTCCATAAGTTTCATTGAAGCTGATTCTAGGGAACATAGTCACTGCAGATATATTAAGTCTTATCACAATTATGATTTATGGTATTTGAGCGGTATTATTCAGTTTAATAATTTTAAATCTCAATGTCCAGATATCAGTATCTTATATGATCCGCATACTGTTTAAAAAGTTCATATTTGATAACCTTTTTATGAAAAAGAAGCTCAAAATATACTTAAAATGATGTGTAATTATGTCATCATTCAAATAAATAAAATTAAATGAAAAGCAGACATTTTTAAAGTGAAATTATAAAGCCAGTCTCACTGTGACAAGGATTAACTTTGATTAACTTGGGTTCTGGTGTAAAATGGCTCTGGGTTAGCAGAGTTTGCAAGAAGTTTATTTTGTATGTTTGTATATGAATAGCATATTCAAAGTGTGAGATCTCTTCCTTCCTTATCCCTGGAAATCTTATATTCCTTTTTATTAATATCTGCCTTTGTTTTTTTTTCTATAAAAATAAAAAAGAGCTCTTGTAATTTCAGAAACATTAAAATCTAATTTGTGCACATTTATGAGGTATGAACGTGTTTCAGGCTCATATAGACAATAGGCAATCTGTTCCTCAAGTTCAGATACTGAGTCATTTGCAGATCTTCCATATTGAGGGCTATGCTTAACCAAGGTCAAATCTAAACAGACCATAACAGCTTACAGATCCATGTCTCAAGGTATCTCTCTCTCCAGTGGCCATGTGATATTTTCTTAATTGACTAAAATTCACTGCAGACAAAAGAAAAGACTAACAAGAAAATGTTCTTTTATTTTCCACCCTAGAAAGATTCCCATTATCCCAACAGAAATAAGACCAAAGATTTGATACCTAATCACTGTTGTTCCCTGGAGGGGACATCTATGTTACATGGAACATCATCTTGGCAAAAACAAACCAGAAGTAAGAATACAACCAGAGAAAGAGAAAGGGAACGTGAGAGAAAGAGAAAGACAAAAAGAGACTTGGTGAAAGTAAAGTTTTATTTTGTATTGAAAAGTAATCTAGAATCTAAAGGGGGCAGGACAAAATATGCCCAAGAGTTTTACAGATGATAAGGAGCAAGGTGTAAATTTTGCCTCAAGCAAAGGTTTCTATTTAAGGGTTTCATTGTAATTTTAAAAACTATTAAGGTGCCATTTCCATTTTAACACCAGGTTGTTTTTTTTTTTTTTCATTTCCAATTCTCTTTATATACAGAAGATCACTTCAGTATATAATTAGCAAAGACCTCATCAGTCTGCGCCCACACAGAAACGCAAAGTATAAAAATACTGTTTCAGTACCAGTCATAGCATCACTTGGCTTTAGACGACACATTAGGGACAGATCCCGCATGGGGTGTAAGTACACAGTGACTCCTGTTGCTGACTTAACAATTTGACACTCCTGTTCATGGCGTCAGTAATCTCCCTAAAATTATGTAGGATCTCTGTCTTTAATGTGCTGTACATTGCTATTTAATGCTATAATTAGTAATCCAATGGTAGTTTTTTCACTTGATGTTGCTATATGGGCAAAATGTTGAAATCTTTACCTAATATATACTAAACTGATCTTCTGTATACAAAGAGAATTGAAAATGAATCTTTACATGAATGGAAGGGGAAAGGGAGCGGGAGGGGGGAGGGTTGCGGGCGGGAGGGAAGTTATGGGAGGGGGGAAGCCATTGTAACCCATAAGCTATACTTTGGAAATTTATATTCATTAAATAAAAGTTTAACAAAAAAAAAGAATACAAAATGTAAAAAAAAAAAAGAAATAAAAATAAAATATCCATGTACACAGTCAAAAAAAAAAAACTATTAAGGTGCAATTTTCATTTTTAAAATCATGACTTTCAGATTGATATATGGTGAACATAAAACAAACGTGCATTTGACTTATTAATGAGGGACCCAACAGAATGGGAGAGAGTTTTCACTACTACTTGGGAGTGTGCTGAAATAAATTTGCTAAGCTAGAGAGGAAACAAGTCCTACAGGTCAATAAAGCAGTAAATTTTTTGATTATTCTTCCTATCAGAGAGAAATAATTTTCTTCACTACTCAGCAAAAATATAGAAGTTAATACAAACATTAGTGAATTCTAGGCATAAATCAGTAGAGAACAAGTTAAACAAATATACATCCCCCTGAAGAATTGAAGTACTGGGTTTGAGTGTTACACAATACTACAGTATGGCATTAAATAGATACACACCATTTTCTGTCTGATTTCCATGTTTGGACTATTTTTTTCCAAACAGATCTTTGGGACTGCTATAGAATCATATTGGACAACTTTATCCTTTTAATTGAAATGAGATGAATGAATCAAATGCTGTCACTAGGGGGCCAGTGCTGTGGCGCAGTGGCACCATAAGGGTGCTGGTTCTAGTCCTGGTTGCTTCTCTTCCAATCCAGCTCTCTGCTATGACCTGGGAAAGCAGTGAAAATGATCAATGTGGGAGACCAGGTGGAAGACCCAGAAGCTCCTGGCTCCTGGATTTGGATAAGCTTAGCTCTGGCCTTTGAGGTTGTTAGGGGATTGAACCAGTGGATGGAGGACCTTTCTCTCTCTCCTACTTCTCTCTGTAACTCTGTCTTTCAAATAAATAAAGTAAATCCTAAAAAAAAATCTGGCTCTATAATAAGAGAATAAACTAGTCTCATGTGAAGAACCTGACATCCCATAAAAATAAAATCAGAAAAACTTCAGAGTAACAGGGTCTATGTTTCTTAGCTTTAGATATTGCAGTACCACAGAGATCACAATTGACATCTGTTAGATATAAGGTAGTCACTTTTCTGTAAAATGTTCATTCTACATCACACATAGTTGGAGAGGCTAAATAAAATAAAACTTAAAGTTATCTGAAAAGTGTAAGATATTTTTAATTGAATGCAAAGGTTAAGGACTCAGATTAAGAGAAAGCCAGAATTGAGGCTCCAAGATGGGAATAGAGAAGATTAAAGTGTCTTGTTTTCTGTTCAATTCCCACTGCCTTGGCTTAATTCACAGCCTCACTATTGGAATGCTTCTCCATGTATGATCGTGAGATGACAAGTGTCAAAGTCACATGGGTGCTGTCTTAAAATGCAGATTACTTAGCATACCAGATATAGTGAAGCTGAACATGTAAGTAATCTTTAGGACCCAGCACTTTTAATTGCCCAGGCAATTCTTTATGCACAGTAATATTTAAGAATTACAGTTTCGTTAGAAATGGGAGCCTACTTTTACGATGAACAATTTCTGTAGTTTTGTGGGGGGGGGAGTTTAATTTTCTTTAAGGTGGTATGAAGTTAGTGTGGGTTATAGCTAAACACGGATTCTTCCATTTGACAAAATCATGGCACAATAAATTTACCTGTGAAAGACTAAACTTGCTGTTTCCTTTTGAAATTCCCTCTCCCCACATATTTACATAGTTATTTTTTTCTTGCTTCCTATCAAAAATTTAGATGACTCTCCTAACCATACTCTTTAACATAGACCTCAATCCACATTAGTCTATCTAATTTGTTATTTAGTTTCAAATAAATATATTATTCATTATTCAACAATATTTATTGAGTATCCATAATTCCCAACACTCTTGTAGATATCAGGGAAGTAGCAGTAAAAAAGTAGACAAAACAAAACCAAAACTCCACTCGTGCTTGTTGTATAAAGTGTATGTTTTAGCTGGGTGATAGAGTTAGTAGATTCATAAACAAGTAAAATAAATGATATGTTAAAAATGACAAATGTTATATAGAAAAAAAATAAAGTAAGAAGATGAAAGAGGGTGTTGGGCAGTGGAAAAAATAAAAATATTGCAACTACAAATAGTTGTTCTAACAAAAAAGCTTCCTTGAGAAGATGAGACTTGAGCTAAGGCCTAAGGAAGCAGGTTAAGTGAGCTATGCTTATGACTAGAAAATTCTAGGTGCACGTCTGACATTCTTGAATTAGCCTAGAACAGTGCCTGTCACATTGTATGTATTTTTGAATCTAACAAATTCGTTTTGCTTACTTTCAGTGCATTTCTCAAAAATGAAAAAAAAATTAACTTTTTTAATACATTAGAGTACTGTAATCAGGAAAATATTAACTAAATTAGACTCCTGATCTATCTGGTATCTATACTTATATTCTTTTTTACTTTTGTGCTCACATTATGTTATACTTGAATGCACTCAAATTTCTCTGCAATTTTTGTAATCACCTCAATAGACTCATAGCATTTCCCTAGTTTAAACCCTTTAACTTGATTTTTCTGCTACCTACCAGAAGTTTAGTGTTTTTTTCAAAATTACGAATTTTGCTATATATTCATTTTCTGTGTCATTCATGTAAATATTCAATGTTACCAGTAATAACAAAATGTAGCCATCCTAGGTCAGGAATTTGACCTAGGCTGTCATTAGGGATGCACACATTCCATAATGGTGTGCCTGGCTTGATGTCCTATCCCTGCTTCCAATATCAGCTCCCTGTTTATGTGCATGCTTGGAGGTAACAGATGATGTCTCAAGTCCCTGGGTCCCTCAAATCCATATGGAGTAGTTGCTTCAGTCTGGCCCTGTCCTGGATATTGTGGGCATTTGGGGACTGAAGTACTGAACCAGCCAGCGGATGGAAGATCTTTCTTTGACAGTCCTTCCTTGCCTCCTATCACTCAAATAAAATAAAATAAAATAAAAAATGATTGTCTCCATTGTGAGAAAAATTCATGGAGAACACTTGTTATGCAAAAACTGTGCGTGAGCTTCAAGATATTTTTTGCACCAATATAGACTTGATTTTTAACTCCACATTGTCACAAACTTTTTGAAGTATCTTTCAATATTTTGCTTTTTATCTATAGCTTCCACACTTTATCCACTGAAAAAACATCCCCATTTTCCAATCCTCTCTTCTGCCTTAACCTAGCTTGTGATATTTTCTACTCCAACAGGTATGATAAATCCAATTATACTGAAACTCACGTGACATTTTTACTGTTTAAGTACATAATAACTGTTGTATTATTATGATAAAAGACCTTATTTAACAAGTAATATCATTGTACAGAAATCTAAACATATTGTTGACTTCTCCTCCTCCTCCTCCTTCTCCTCCAATCTTTCTAAGGACATTTCTTAATTTTCCAACAATTTTATTGTTTTCTTCATACAGGTAGCCATAATTCCAAATCAGGAAAATACTTGCATTTTCTGCATCTAAATAAGCCTTGGTTATCAACACACACGTACACTCACACAAGTTGGACAACTCAATTCATTGCATTTACATAACCCTGGCAAGAAGACAAATTTCCTGTTTTTGCACTGGGTAAGGAACTCTCCTTGCTTGCAGAGATCTGGTGAAGATACAGCAAGAAGCTGGCAGAGCAAGCAGTCTGCTGGGTATCTTTAAGTTACCTGCAGAGCAGACAGTCTGGAATACTCTGCCAGCCTCACTTGCATATTTTACAGATGCTGCTTCACATGCTTCCTGGAGTCCTCAGGAGTGTTTGAAATTCAGAGGCTTGGCAAAGACATGCTCATCTGATGCTTGCTTATTTAATCTTGCCGAAAGGGGTGATTCTTTGAAAGTGTGAAAATACCTTACCAAGCTACATCAACAGATGTATAGTAACTGAAACTCATTTTAAATACCTAAGGGGATTCATTCTCTTGACATGCATTTAACTCCCATTATGATTAATGGAAACATTACTTGATTTACAACATGTTCCTGCCTTTAGATGGCTAATGTCTGCAGAGGGAAGAATCATCAGCAAAATTATGAACTCTATTCATGGTTCAACTATTGCCGGAAATAATTTCTCAGCTTAAGTTAGATCCCATGTCTTGATTACAAGGACCAGTATATCCACCCACATCGACAGATTTTATATTACAATAATTTGTTAATCTAACATAATTAGGAATTTTCAATACAAATTATTCATTGTCAAATACTAATGACTGCAATAAAGGAAGAAAATTTTAGTTAAAACAAATGATTAGAATGAGCAACACAATTAATGGCTTGACCAATTTGTCTTTCCTTCCTTCTGCATTAACTTTTATATGAAGTTAAGGAAGTAGGTAACTCTGTAATCTCTTACATGAATAACATACATCATCATTTAGTATTCATTGAAAGATATCACATATATATTATCCAGGCACCAGAAATTGTTTTGGTAAATAACAATTATGATCATGGTGGAAACATTAATACAAAACCCTGTATTTGGCTGGCGCTGCGGCTCAATAGGCTAATCTTCCACCTGTGGCGCCAGCACACCGGGTTTTAGTCCTGGTTGGGGCGCCGGATTCTGTCCCGGTTGCTCCTCTTCCAGTCCAGTTCTCTGCTGTGGCCCGGGAGGGCAGTGGAGGATGGCCCAAGTGCTTGGGCCCTGCACCCGCATGGGAGACCAGGAGAAGCGCCTGGCTCCTGGCTTTGGATCAGCGTGGTGTGCTGGCTGCAGTGGCCATTGGAGGGTGAACCAACGGTAAAGGAAGACCTTTCTCTCTGTCTCTCTCTTTCTCACTGTCCACTCTGCCAGTCAAAAAAAAAAAAAAAAAAAAAAAAAAGCCCTGTATTAACGTCTTACAGAATTTACATAGCTTTAAGTGATAAATCATATTTGTACATTTATAATTTCTTTTCTGTTTTCTACTAGGACCATCTTATTTTATTTAAAATAAAAATAATTATTATCTAAAAAATAAATGTAAAATGGAAGTTAGTAATTAAATTACTTATTAAAATATTTATTATTGTGTAATACAAGCTGCTGTACAAATTTACTTTTTTATTTTTGTTATAATGAATTTCATTTTCTAAGAATTATCAGCTATCAACTTACCAAAAAACATCTATTTGAGAATTGTATTGAAGTGTGTAAGAGTAGAATTTTCCCTGTACTCATCCTAAATTTGGTATGGCAGTTTATTATTGTGTGAAATCAACAATGAAGGTCCCAAAAGGTTGTGATTTTAATAACCAATTAAGGTTTTTTTTTTCATCTTTGCCATGCTGATTTAGTAAATATAGAGTGAAATCAGGATTCTGCTTTAAAAAAAAAATCTATCAATACTGGTCATTCCAGTATCAGTAGCCTCATCACCTATAAATATCTATTACAACTTACCCACTAGACTTGGAGCTATAGCTATACAGTAATTCAAAAGAATAGAAAAAAAAAAGATATCTCCTTTTTTGATCTTACATTCTAGATAAACTAATTTAAAGCATCAAATTGTTATATGGATCTGGTATAATTACCAAGATTGGTTATGCAGATTATACATTATGCAACTCCAGAGGAAGAGTGAGCACTTCTTTTGTGGTCAACATAAGCAATATGTTTAAGAGTTGTGACAGCACATTCATACATGACTGAATACAAGTGAAATGAATTTTGTTTAAATTCTACATTATAAAAACAGTAAGGTAAATCTACCTCCTGGGTCTTTTTCATCTTCTGCTGGAAAATTGATATAAAAATAATATTTCTAAAAACTGAAATAAATTCTTCCATAGATAAGTATACATGGAACTGATGTTCAGATACCTCCAAAATTACCCAAAAGATTTACTTTACGTAATATTCTTTCATAATAACTTTGTGGTTGGGGTGAGACATAAAAAATAGAACATGAGTAACCTGTGTTAAATATCTAAAATTAGACAATATTGCCAGCTTCTTTTAATTTAATATATTCTGATATTCAATTAATCTTTCTGGCAGGGGCTGATTCACATATTCAAAATATGGTTGGCAGTCTACAGAAAGTGTGTTGGAATAAACCATTAGCCTCAAATCTCAAAAGCTGATGGGTTACTAGTTAAGGATATCAGAATTGAATAAATTTACTGTACAATTCAGTATGAAATTTATTCAGTTGGGAAATATTTTTTACTATGGATTTGCTATTTTTGGAGATAGAATCTTCTGTTTGCATATTTACTTTTAGCCTATTAACCATAGTAGATAATTTGTTGCCTTTATTGCAGCTGTCTTGATCATGCATCATTTGGAGAGAAGACAAACCCACACAAGCTTGCTCAAATGTTTAATTTTTAAAGAGAGAGATTCTACAGCAATTAAAACTGGGTTTATTCAGAAGTAGGAAGGTATCAGCCAGCTGCTCTGAAGCTAGAGGCTAATGGATTCTGAACTCATTTTCTCTGGGCATTTCAAATCCCGTCTCTTCATGCTGAGAGGGTGTCTGCTTAAGACAACTTGTCCATGACCTCATCACACTATGACACTGACTCCTACCCATATTTCAAAAGATGTTACTGGTACAGTATCTATCTGCCTAGATCTCTGTGTCCTAAACACAAATTTCCTGAAAACAAAATATGATCAATCCACTTTAGATAATGATCATATTTCTCTCATTTCACATGAAACTTTAACTAATTAGCTGTAGTTATGAAGACAGGAGTATGTGTTATAATTACAGCCTTGGAAATCCATTATTTCAGCAGGCACTTTGAGTTTGGCACAATTGCAAGGACATATAAGTTGAACTTCCCTTATCCGAAATCTTTCAGACAAGAAGTGTTTTGGGTTCCATATATTTTTTTTTTTTAGTTTGGGGATATTTGCAAATAAATAATGAGATATCTTGGAGATGAGACCCAAGTCTAAATACAAATTTCATTTATGTTTCCTATTCACTTTTTCAAATAACCTGAAGGTAATTTTATACACAATTTCTAGTGTGCCATGATTTTGACTTGATTTTTCACATGAGATTGAGTATAGAATTTTTCTGTTGTGGTATCATGTCAATATTCTAAAAGTTTTGGATTTTAGATCATTTCAAGTTTCCAGATTATAATTGTTTAACCTGTATTAGCAAGGACATTTAAATAGAAAATTTTCTTTTGTATTTACCGGTTGATTATAACAACACACTTTACTTTTCTCCAACTTCCCAATTGGGTTCAGGTAATAGGCAACTACAACAGCTGAATGATGGAAGAAGAATGAGATTAAGTGTTTTTTGTTTTTTTTTTTTAATTGTATTTGCTCTTTCTGGCAGTAGGGTTGGGAAGCAGAAACTAGATTGCAAAAAGCTGAAGAGTAAGGAATCAGCAACAAAATTCTTGAACGTTTAAAGCCTGGCTTGGAAAGGAAGAATGGAGACAAGTTTGTAGTTAGAGTGTGCCATAGCGTTGACCTGACTCTTCCCTTGGTTAGAAAATGAACAATAGGCACATTTGTGTATTTGGAAGCAAATGATCTGGTAGAGAAGAGACAGACCACAGCTGACAGAATACAACTATTGAGAAAGGTACTAACTGTGTATCTAAATATGGTTGAATGGTTTTGACTTTGGTAGGAAAAGAAATGTTTCTCTACCTATATCTATAGAGGGATAATATAATAAGGACATATTAGTTTAACAGTGAATGGAATTTAAGTGTTGAACTGAGTGAGGTTTTCAATGTTGTTTCAATTAATTATATTCAGATAACTTCTGTGAATTTGAAAACATTTTATGGATTCTCAAACCTAATTTTTATGAGTATGTCAGTTATAGTTACCCAAGTAGACTATAGATAAAAATAATTGGCAGAACCATGCACTTGGTTAGTTTCATGTATAATTCTGTATTGTACTCAGTTGAGTTATAGGCAATTTTGAATATATGTGAAGAACTAAAAGGATAGACCAAACAGAATTCTATTTTGTAGACATCTGAGATGCCACCTGGGAGAGAACTCATTTTAAAGAATGAACTGAGAAAGATGAATTTGATCTAAGGCAAAAGTACGGGGTATTAGCTCTTGATAGAACATGATGATTTTATTTTTTCTGTCCAGAGTGTTCTGGACATATACCTGCATTTTAGGGGGAAAACGGACTAGAGATACAATTTCAGTGGTCTGCTTGACCAATACTGTGGTCTTCTCTAATATCATGTACTCATAATCAGAGATACATGTTCATTCTTATTTTCTAGAAGTCAGGGCATATTGGACAGATTCAAGACATAGGTAGAGATTTTCTAAGTACTTTAAGACATTGAGACAGAATTTCTGAAATGGACTTGGCATTGAAATGAAGAGACTGCAAAGAAGCTGGTATTTTGTGAAAAAGTCTATTACATCTGTGTTTCCTGGCAGTCGTGAGATACCAGGTGTGCTTGCATGGCAAAGGAGGGTGCCCTTAGAGATGCCTTTTAGAGGAGAGGGAGATTCTATAGCAGCATATAATAGTAGTAGTGTCTGTCAGTATGGCAAAAATCTTAAGGACGTTAGGCACATGTAAGACATACCCTCAGAATTCTCAAAAATAATTCATAGAGGATTTTTTTTAAGGGGATGAAGACTCAACGATGAAATTATGGAGACAGAAAACAACAGAATCAAAAATTGTGGAATATGCTAGATATTCTAGTAATGATCCTTTCAGTTTTCCAAACATATCAATTAGTCATGTTAAAATGTGATCATGTGGGGCTGGCGCTGTGGCATAGCATGTAAAGCCACCACTTGCAGTGCCAGCATCCCCTATCGGCACCGGATTGAGTCCTGGATGCTTCACTTCCGATCCAGATCTCTGCTGTGGCCTGGGAAAGCAGTAGAAGATGGCTCAAGTCCTTGGGCCCTGCACCCAATGGGAGACCGGGAAGAAGTACCTGGCTCCTGCCTTCGGATCAGCACAGCTCTGGCCATTGCAGCCAACTGGGGAGTGAATTGGCAGATGGAAGACCTCTCTCTCTCTCTCTCTCTCTCTCTCTCTCTCTCTCTCTCTGCTTCTCCTTTTCTGGGTAACTCTTTCAAAATAAATAAATCTTTTTAAACAATGTGATCATGTATATTTGTGAGTGGTTTAATGAATGGGGATGAATTAAACACTGGAAACATCTTCTGCTTTGGAAAAACCTAGTATGTTGAAACCTGACAGCAATGATAAAATGTGCTGTGAGACTGAAGAATGAGGCTAAAAAAAGTAGGATTGCAGTGTAACTTAATAGAGACCTACAGACAAGAGTAGTCTAGGTGGTCCTCATACCTGGGGAGGGCCAAAAACAAAGAGAAGGGGATTTATACATAAAAGTGGTCACATCTGAACAGTAGGTCTCTGCAATTTGTTAAGTAATATTAAAATTCAATGAGTCAGATAAAAGACATATCAGGCATCAAAGAGGACAAGTGTTTTAGGGCCCTTGTCTATGACATAGGACTTAGGATGACTCTCAGAGTCACCCAAAGAGCTTCAACCTTCCACCCCAATGCCAGCTCTTGCAATTTCAGATACTCTCATCTTATGTGCCCTGATCCTTCAAGCACTATGTTTTGTTTTAGCTATTTATTTGAAAGGTAGAGTTACAGAAAGAAAGAGAGAGAGAGAGAGGGAGAGAGAGAGAGAGAGAGAGAGAGAGAGAGAGAAATCTTCCAGCCACTGGCTTATCCAAAGGGCTGCAATGGTCAGGGCTGGGGCAAGCTGAAGTCGGAGCCAGGAGACAGGAGCTTCTTCAGGGTCTTCTAAATGGGTAGAAGGCGCCAAAGCACTTGGACTATCTTTCATTGCTTTTCCCAGGCCATTAGCAGGAGCTGGAGCAGAAGTGGAGAAACTGGGACACTAACCAGCACCAATATGGAGTATGTATGTCACAAGACCTGCTATGCCACAGCATCAGCCCTACAGGCAGTTTTCAGCATTGCCTTGGTGGCATGTCATAAAGTCATTAGTCCAGCTTGTAAGTACAGAATACAGCAACAAAAAAGGCACATGTACAAAAAGAGACAAAGGATGATCATGTAAATTTTCATAGCAATTAATTTCTCTCCCTAAGAGACCCAGAGGACAAACCAATAACTCAGCCTCCCAAAGAAGATATTTCATCAGAGAACATTATTTTGAGTATTCACTTTGTTTATCCATTGTAGAAAACATTGACTTCAAAAGCAGACCCCAGAATAGAGGATTTAATGACAAGTGCATGACATCCATTAAACCAACAGTGACAGCATTATATCGGTTTTACAACACAGCAACAGCAACTGTGGGTTGCTGTGGTAGGGCATAACACATTTGTTGGCCAAACAAATAGGACATAAAAATAATTCCTAAAACTTTTGGTGAAATGGAGTGCTAGATCAAGAGTCTACTTCCATGTTCTGAAGTATTTCCTTTATCTCATGAAAGGCATAGGCCTTGAGAACAGACCCAAAGTCCAACAGGATCCACGAGAACCAATTTACGCAGCCCAGAGACTCCTCATATTGTGGCTACCACAATCCACCATGAAGGAAAAAATCATTTGAGTCCCCACTGAGTTGTCCCCTGTGCTGGGCTTAAGTGTTTGTCATGATGGAAACAATAATTCTCTGTTCATGTCCCAACTCTGGTAGCATAGCATTTGGATGCACAGCTTGGAGATGGATGGGATTTAGGTTGAGAGATAGAGCCCCCTTGTACTCATAATGACAACTCACACCAGCTGTGCAGGTATTTAATTTTATTAACATGTCTCCCAGTATTTTAGTCTAGATGGGCAAGGTGTGTTTACTTACTAAGGCCTGTTATATATTGTTTAAATAAGTTGGTTTTGTTCACAAACTATGCCTTGGGGTTACAGAGTGGATGAAAATGCCATGACACATCATGTGGGTGAACCTGATTTTGGACGACATATCTGGTAAATGAGTGTAGCAGTCTCTAGCACTATGATGAGTGCGCCCACACATCACACTTCATTTTTTAAGACCTTCGACAGTGACAATTTTGTTAATGCTATAGCTAGGAACAGCTTGTATAAGGTCAGCAGTTGTATATACATAAGTTAAAGTATATTTGTCTTCCTTACAGTTTGGGAAATGCATGTTCTAATCAACCTCCCAGTGCTGAGAAGGTGGAATGGCTTTCTGCATCCATCCCTACATGTCGAGGGTGAAGTGACAGGGCCAGGAGTGCAAGCACAGCTGACAATGGGTCATAGCTGCCACCAAGCCACTGCATTTTAAGGATAATCATTTCCCTTTCTCTATGCTTCACCCCATGGTAGCATTTGTTTTTCCATTCTTGTTGTGTACCCTTAAGACCAGATCAGCTGCTTGGGTCAGGATGACGGCCCATGCTTTAGTCAAGTCATCTTTCTCCCTCTTTCCAAGGACAGAGATGCTAACATCAGAAGTGATGCTAATATGTTCTAAAATTACTCTCCAGAGACATTTTCATAGTATAGACCTTTGTTCTATTGCCATTGTGCCATCCACAATGGAAGGCCTTGATATACTGCCCAGTTATCAGTACAATCAGTGGTCAAGACTTATAAATTACTATTAGCCATGACAACTATATTTCTTTCCATTTTCTGGTACTATTTTGCCCATCTCAAACCAATTAACATCAGTGTAAATTGGACAACTGAGTTCTCCCTGATAAACCAATCTGTATACCAGTCATTTTTAGTTATGCAAGCTTGTATTTGAAAATTCATAGATAATGGGACACCATCATGGGTGGTGAGGTGGTTTCAAAATAACTGGGACCAATGATGTCCATAGTTCAGGAGTCAATAAGCTGTTACATAGGTGGCTTCATTCTTGTAAATGACATCACTTAGTCAAGGTAGGAGAATAAACTATGAAGAATTGAGTTTGGTGAAATAGACCATCTACTCACCTTTTTATAGATGCACTGGGACCAATAAAGCCTTGGTCAGTAGCTCTAACTGTAATAGGGTATACACTGTCAAGAACTGTTCCTCTAAGGGGTATATCTAGTTTTAATTCCCTCCCATAGTTGTGATGAAAAAAAACCCAGAGGTTCCTTTTGTCTTTATTGCTCTTGCCAGATGGACCAGCTCATACCATCTGCTGTACTGGTTGCATCTAATTGCATTGGCATACCAGTAGAGAGGTGTCCAAGATCTGTGCCTATGCTATCAAAAATATTTGCTCTTTTGAATGGTTCCTGTTGGGGGATATCCCAGTCTTAGATGGCTCCCTTTTCAATTAGCCAACACAGCAGGCATAGACATTGAGCTAAATGGAAAATTAAAGTCTGCCATTAACCTAAGAGTCCAACAGAAGTCTATACACCCTTTATCACACAGATATGCACTTTAAGGAGCACTATTATGGGAGTTAAAAGAGTTTTACACTACCAGACAACCACAGGAAAATTTATGGATGATTCAGGGCCTTGGTTGTTTTGGGGGCTGATAGACCATCATCCCTCCTAGAGATGATCAGTTGTGCCCTCCCTGAGGGCATCATCTTCACCAATTAGCCTTACATCATCAGTATAATGAAACCAAGCAATGCCCATAGAAAACAAGAACAGGGTGATATCATAGTCTACCAGGCTATGACAAGTATTAAGACTATGTAGATATCCTTGGGACAGTATCTGGAAAGTCTGCTCTCTACCCTCTCCTATGGAGGCAAGTTGATTTTGTAAACCTTCCTGTAAAGGGCTACAGAAAAGGACATTAGCCAAATCTAGAACCACATGAATAGAATCAATACAGGATGTAATTTTTTCTAATATCTGTATAATATTGGGAACAGCAGTAGGAATGGTTGAAAATACCTTGTTAATTTTCATATAATCTATAGTCATCCTCCAAATTCTATCAGGCTACTTTACTGGCTAGACAGGTCTGCTAATGCTCTGTGGGTGAGTCATAGAAATCTTAACCGTTTTATTAACCTTTTTAATTTCTTAATGATGTATTCAATTTGTGCAGGCCTGCCAAGTAGTTAGTTTTGCCTCATATATACCACACGCATAGAAGCAGGGAGACCCACAAGATCCCACTTTGTCTTTCTTCTCAGTACAGCTTTATCTCTCTTTTTTTTAGCTGAAATAATGTTGGAAAATTGCAATGATCCCCCCCCCAAATATTTATTCTTGTGATATTTTTATGCAACTGGATAAATGAATGCAGTATAGGGTACAGAGGTTACTTGCTTGATACCTAAGTGTAGAAATACTTGTTTGATTTTAATTCTCTTGCCCTGTATCGTATTATGACTGACAATGGACTAGGAAAGCACTTTATGTTACCATAGATTGGAATACATTTGGTGCCAATGTCCATTATGGTTGTTCATTTTCTTTATTTGGAGGGGCAGGGGGGTGGATTGGGGAGGGGAGATCACTAAACAGTGAGTTCTATATAAGACCAGTGTTGATTTCTTATTTTCCTTACCTTGAGGTGACCTTGACCACAACCCTAATCTTGGGGAGTGGGAATGATCCACCTTGCAGAACCTGCAATGATGATGATCAAGCCCACTTATTTTCCCCCATGGAACTGAACAGATGGGAGAGAGATTAGATGTGCTGTTCAGACCTTAGGACTTTCCATAGGGTAAGCAACTTGGCTTTCAATAGTCATCTATTTTCTACTGGGAAATACCAATGCCAAGAAGATGGTGCTATGTTTGTTTTCTAATTACCTGGAGTAGTCCTTTATTTTTTCTTTTCCATAAGCTTCATTTGAATTCCTCTCTAACCTTGTTTACTGACACAGTACACCCCATCACAAGCACCTTAAATGTCTCCCAAATGGGCTGTAGTATTCCCTACAGCATACTCATTGTGTCTGGTAGCCAGGCTAAGGAGGAACAGAAAAAGACTGTATAATTTTCAGAGGATGTTTTGTAACAGTTTATTTTTCATACTAGTTGTAAAGACAGCTGTATTGGACCCTTCAAAAACCTGGACATAAGTAGACTGAGTCATTCCCAATTCCTGAAAAGTACCATGGACTTCCTCTGTCCTCTTCCAATAAGGTGCTTTAGCTTTAACAAGCTATTGTATTTGTTGGGCCTTTGCTTTCAGCTATACAAACAGAGAATCACAGTTCATAACCAGAGTCCTTCACTCTATTAACTTCAACAGCCTTCCCCTCCAGCATTTTACCTTACCTTTCATAGTGAGTTGTGAATTGGTAGCCAAGCAGCTCAATAAAATTGCATTGCAGCAGTTGCACTCTGCCTTTCTAGCTATAGTGGGTTAGGTGACATGCAATAAGTAATTGCTCCAATTCCCATAGTCTTTTCAGGGGATTCTCCTACTCAAACTCTTGCCACAAACCAAAAGCATCCAGTATATGTCCTCCATCCTGCACACACACACACACACACAGCCAGCTGGGGATTTCTCTGTGGAAGCTTCATTTCTTTCCACATTTCCTTGGTCTCTTGATTGCCTTGTCAACTGTTTTGGGTAAACCCTGCAACCAATTATTGACAGCCGAAAGTAGAAGATTACATGAAACTTAAGAGAAAGGTGGACAAACCTAGGATTACACTACATGTAGTTTTTTAGGGACATATGGACAAAAGCATACCCTTGGGTGGCTGCAAGATTTAAAGAACCTCATATCATGAGATAGGAGAAAAAGGCTGTCTTGTGGTCAATCAGAATTTCACTGGACTTCCTTAAGAAATATAAACATTCCAAATAACAGAAGAGAGACGTCTCAGTGTGTGTGTGGAGGAGGGAGAGTATTTTAATGACTGTTCTTTACGTATGATTTTGGATGTCTGCAAGAGTCACCAAAAAGGCAAGATGGTGGTTATGATCAAGATGACTAAGTCATGACAAGCTGAATCCCTATAATCTTCTAATTTTGACCCACCTAAAACTCTTCAATGTATCAAATAAGAGTGCATAATCTTATGATGTTTATTATATACACTTGAGCATTGTCATTTGTGATCACACCTCTTAGCATTTGTGAAGCCACAACCAACAATGGGAAACTGTACTTTACTTTGTCAGATCTTCAAATACACATTTTGCATGCATACACATAAATATATGTATGCTGTTGCATTCTACACAAATTCCTTTGTACTCACTAACACAGATAGCAAAAACCTAGTATTAAAGAGGCTTTCAATCAACATCAGGAACCTAGAGCTGTTGAAAGGATAATAAAAGTCTTGTTAATTCTAAATTTCCTTTAGTAGGATTTTTGGGAAAGGATCCAAATTTCCACAATCAGTGTAGCTCATTAAAGCCTTATTTAATCCATCACTTATCCCTACCACTATGTCTCTTGATGTTTAAAAAACCATGTTACTTCTTCTCTTTCAGGGAGTGAGGAATATTCCTACTCTGTGCAAAGATAGAATGCAATAGGTTAAAAGCAAATGCAGACACCACGGAATTGTCTACAGCTAATAATAATGACTTTAATGAGCCATTTGGGTCTTGCTTACAGTGCAGTCACAGACTCTACAGAGTGGTGAAAGAAAATGCTGAGAGTGTGGGCTCCCGGAGGAATAAACTAAGATTAGGTAGTTAGTGGAGAAGGAAGAACAAATTCTTTCTAGTAGAGAGCCAGATTAAGTTGCTGAAACTGCTGCTGCTGTGTCTGTCCATGTCCATGCATGTGAGTGACTGTTACCAACAAGAAATGTTCATGTAGCAGTTAAAATCCCTAAAATATCCAAGTTCTTTGACCTCCCCACCTCTTGAAGGGTATTGAAATTCCCAAGCTATATTTCCTAATTCTTCAATGACTACAGAAGTACCCTATTCTTTATGAAATAAGATCTTCAAGCAAATTCCAATATTTTCTACCCTCAGCTCACATGGGAAAAGCCTAGTTAAAAACCAGGAACTATAAATAACATAAAAGAGGGCAAGAAATGATAATCAACCAGAAGTTTTTAGACCTCTCTCTCTCTCTCTCTCTTTCTCTCTCTCCCTCTCTGTAACTATGTCTTTCAAATAAATAAATAAATAAATAAATAAATAAATAAATAAATCTTTTAAAAAAGAGAATTTGAATGAGATTAAATTGTTTTCAACATTGTGTGCTTTGAGTTGTGTGTATCTATGTGCGTTTGAGCACAGGTACCCATGTTTGCTTTTCTTTAAAACACTTTAATTGTGGGATGGAATATGTTTTGATCAAATTATTCAATTTTCTTTCAATCATGATTTTTTTTCAAAATAATAAGAAAACCCACCTTGTTTTAATGAAATTCATTTATTGGCATAGGAACTGGAATCAATTCTGAAATATTATGAATGTCAGTATGATTTGATGTCTTTTTCACTTAGGTTCTGTCTTTATTTGTTTGCAATTTACTATGCCCTACTCAATGTATTAATTTCATTCATAAGATGGCTTTCTTATAATAGCCAAAATGGGTACAACATTTCAAATCAACCACTGGAGTTGAAGAGAGCTTATCTATTTCCAGGAAAACCAAGCTGAATTCTGACATACCTTGGTGATTCTTAGCCTTTTTTTAAAATCACTCCTTAATGAGATAGAATGAACTGGTTCTTTTAGTCAGTTTCACAATCTTCACTTTTGGTTTTTGAGTCATTAGGTCTTGGTTATGACTCTTCCAGTAAAATGGGAACCATTCAGAAGTGGAAACTGAATGCTAAGGAAGAAATCAAAAGTGCTCAGTTTGTTTTATTTCTTCTTCCTAAAAACTACACATCATTTCTAAAGATTGTTCATATTCTCTATGGCTTTGCCTTCGATATAAAATATCTAAATTAGAAAAATCAAGGATTAATCCCACTATTCCAGTATTTTTGTCCCTCCTTGTACTGGGCAAATAAACTTCCTTCAGTACATTTCATAATCTTTTCCTCTTGAAGAAAATTATATAAAATATTTAGCCTTTACAAAATTACTTCATTCTCCAGATTTCTAACTTTGAAATAATATGTTCCTGTCAGAATCATTATCTTCCCTTATTTTATATTCCTATTTCCTTCTAATCTTTTTATACCAATTTGCAATAATGTTTCTTAAGATGCTCTTAAAAATGAGAGTTCATATAAGAATTTTTTTTAAATGATGATGCAGCCAAGATAACAGCTCATTCAATTTCTTCAATTTTTTTTCTTGATTCTCAATATTCTTAAGTTATATTTAGTTTTACTTTCTGGAGCTACAGGTATTTTCCCAATTCTTTCCTTTTCATGTAGTTGGCAAAATAACATTGCAGGATTTCATTTTACTTACTGCAGCAAAATTGCCCACTTCCAAGACCCAAGCTTTCTACTAGCATTAACTTCTGCTGTTGTGAAAATACCAACAAATTTCATCACTGACCCTAAACCTGGCAGGTTAAAATATAAGTAGTGATGATGTGGTATTAATGGAGCTTGTGAATATTTATTATTGAAAGATCCAAGGTGGCTTGGCCACATGGAACATATTGTTCCTCTGCTACTCTACAGCATATGGAAGGTTCACATTTGCATTTTAACCTAATCAAATATCAAATATTAATACAATCAGGAGGGGTCCAAAGATTTTAAGAGGACTGTGACTTTTTAAATTATAAATATGAACAATGGACTTGGCTGAGTTATAAAACTTAAATATAATCATCACATTTTTCTAGTTTCCATAAAAACTATTCATGGAGCCTCTCATGAATGTGATTAATACATGTTTCTAATCACAAATGTGCATAAAATAAAGAAGAAAAATAGCCCCAGCCTGTTTAGTTTTATCGTAACCATTGTTCCTCCGTAATTAAAAGTGGAATAACTGAATCTTAATCAAAATGTTTATCTTAATTAGTATTTTTTGTAATAACCATCTAGCAGATTTTAAACAAAAATAATCATGGCTAGCCATTCTGGATTTGCATTGTATTTATAAAGCATTTTACATATATTCAATGTTATCATTTATCACTTAAACTATTGATATCAACATTCATGAAAGAATTTTCTTATAAGGCAATTTACCTCTGACACTGGAGATACTATAAATAGAAAATGCAGCACCTTAAATTAAATCATACCATTACATTATTTGACAGAATATACATTCAAACAATTGATAGACACTATATGCTATTAAGGAATCTTGAAGTTGTATTGTCATGAGCTATTCCTTGAAGACTAATATTGATCACCACTTGACAGAATTTAGAGTTTACTTTGTACTCACAAAGGAGATATCAAAGAAGCAATGACACATAATACCAAGATTAGAACCACACTGCATATAGAAAAGAAATTAAAGGAAAATGGCAGCACATTTTAGTGTTTAACATGGAAAATATACTTGACTTTTTTTAATTCCGTAGTTTTTCTTTGGGGACAGAGTGAACAATTCAGGAAAAGTAGCTCGGAGTATTCACTTAACATAGTCCCAATGGGATGTTATGCACTGATATCTCCATTATGTTTCACATAACAAAGCAATCCAGAAAAAAGCAAACATTCACTGTAAGTATTATAGCACAACCCAGCTATAGTCATTGTTGCACAAATGTAAATTGGCAGCTTTCGTTTTTGCATTTAGGTAATAGTAATTTTCCTTATGATAAGCAAGTTTGAACACTATAGTTAAATATATGGAATTTGTTTAGCACAGTAAAAAAAAAGAAAACTGGACTTTAGGATTATATATTTTTGAAAATCAAATAATTCTGATAAGAAAGAAAGCAACAAGCTTCTAGAAGTACATTGGCATGAGCTTAGTGAATATGAGCATGGACTCTGGACTAGATGAAGTTCAATTGCTAACTGAATGATGTTGTGAATTTTACTTACCTTCATTGGACTTCAGTTTCCCAGCCTATTAAATACACATTGTAACACTTTGGACTCTGTAGAGTCCAGCTGATAGCTGGAAAGCACTAAAGAAGTCACTGATACTTTTGGCCATGAGGTGAAGAAGCAAGTTTTAGTTTTCACTTAGAGTCTTTGCTTATGGCATAACAATTATATTAGAATTCAATTATCTATCTTTCAATCCATGTATGTAGAACTCAGAACAAGTATAAATTTATTTTGTTGTTTTTTAATCTGCCTAATCTCATTGACTTCAGAAGTACAACACTGCTCAATTCTAAAAATAGAAAGTTAAATGTAGAAGAGGGGCACCATGGCCCAGTAGGTTAATCTTCCTCCTGCAGCGCCGGCATCCCATATGGGTGCCGGTTCGAGTCCCAGCTGCTTCTCTTCCAATCTAGATCTTGTCTATGGCCTTTGGAAGCAGTAGAAGATGGCCCAAGTCCTTGGGCCCCTGCACCCACCTGGGCGATCCGGAAGAAGCAACTGGCTCCTGGCTTCGAATCAGTGTAGCTCCAGCCGTTGTGGTCATCGGGGAGTGAACCAACTGGAGGAAGTCCTTTCTCTGTCTTTCCCTCTCACTATCTGAAACTCTACCTCTCAAATAAATAATAAATAAAATATTTTTAAAAATGTAGAAGCATACAAATGAACAATGGACTGCGTTTTTCTAAATAGGAAGAGGAGCTGACTAAAACAGGGTTTTTCTTTTTTTTTTTTTTTTAAGATTTGTTTTATTTATTTGAAAGATAGAGATACAGGGGGGTGGAGGTAGGGAAGACAAGTTTTCCATATTCTGGTTCACTCCCCGATTGGCCACAATGCCCTGAGATGGGCCAGGCCGAAGCCAGGAGCCAAGAGCTTCATCCAGGTCTCCCATGCTGGTGCAGTGGCCAAAGGCCTTGGGCCATCCTCCACTGATTGCCCAGGCGCATTAGCAGGGAACTGGATTGGAAGCATAGCAGCCGGGCTCCAATGGGAAGCCTGCACTGCAGGTAGCGGCTAACCTGCTATGCCACAACACCAGCTCCTCAAACTGAGTTTTAACCTATGTCTAAAAAATTATGAATTGCAAGATAGGTGTTTGCAGCATGATGCCATGATTGGGAAGCCCTCATCCCATATTGCATTGCTTGCATTCAAGATCTGACTCCTCTCTCCATTCCAGCTTTCTGCTAATGTACATTTTGGGGGAGCAGCAGATGATGACTCAGGTAGTGGTGCCCCTGCCACCCACGTGGGTGACCTGGACTGGCTTCTTGGCTCCTGGTTCAGCCTTGCAGGCATTTAGAGAGAATGGACTAGCAGATAAAAACCTCTTAATTCTCTCCCTGTCTCTTAGTCATTCTCATTCATTCTTTTTCCACCCTCCTCCCCTCCCATTAAAATAAATGAAATCGGAGCCGGTGCTGTGGCGTAGGGGGTAAAGTTGCTGCCTGCAGTGCCGGCATCCCATATGGACACCGGTTTGAGTCCTGGCTGCTCCTCTTGTGATCCAGCTCTCTGTATGGCCTGGGAAAGCAGTAGAAGATAGCCCACGTGCTTGGGACTCTGCACCCACATGGGAGACATGGAGGATGCTCCTGGATCCTGGCTTCAGATTGTCACAGCTCCGACCATTGCAGTCAATTGGGGAATGAACCAGTGGAGGGAAGACCTCTCTCTCTCTCTCTCTCGCTCTCTCTCTCTCTCTCTGCCACTCCTTGTATAACTGTGACTTTCAAATAAATAAATAAATCTTTAAAAAATTAAATAAATAGGCTGGCACTGTGGCTCAGTAGGCTAATCCTCTGCCTGCGGCGCCGGCACACCGGGTTCTAGTCCCCGTCAGGGTGCCGGATTCTGTCCCGGTTGCTCCTCTTCCAGGCCAGCTCTCTGTTGTGGCCGAGGAGTGCAGTGGAGGATGGCCCAAGTGCTTGGGCCCTGCACCCTCGTGGAAGACCAGGATAAGCACCTGGCTCCTGGCTTCAGATCAGCGCGGTGCACTGGCCGCAGCTCGCTGGCCACAGCAGCCATTGAAGGGTAAACCAACGGCAAAGGAAGACCTTTCTCTCTGTCTCTCTCTCTCTCTCTCACTGTCCACTCTGCCTGCAAAAAAAAAAAAAAAAAAAAAAAAAAAATTAAATTAAATTAAATAAATATAGAGTCAATTAGAATTTTTAAGAAGAGGGGCTGGCATTGTGTGGTGAAGTTGCTACCTGCAATGCCAGTATCACATATGGATGCCAGTTCAAGTCCCAGCTGATCCACTTCTGACCCAGCTCTCTGCTAATGGCCTGGGAAAAGCAGAAGAAGATGGTCCAAGAGTATGGGCCCTTGCCAACCATATGGGAGACTCTGATGAAGCAACTAGCTCCTGGCTTCTGCCTGGCCCAGCCATGATTGTTGTGGCAGCTGGGGAGTGCACCAGTGGATGTACATCTCTCTAGCTCTCCCTCTCTCTATCTGTAACTCTGACTTTCAAATAGATAGATATCGTTAAAAAGCTTTAGGAAGAAAAAAATTGAAATATATATAGAATGTACACTTAACATCAAATTACAACAAAACTAGATATTTTTGCATAATCCTCTTCTTTCCAAAGTCTTCCATGCTATATGAAAGTATTTTAATAGTACAGGCTTACTGCTTGATTGGTATATTAAATATTACTTTTGAAATATCAAGTAATTATATTCAAAGATTCATGAAGACAGTAGCCAAACAATTTATTTCAAGATTACCAGAGGGGGCCAGCACCACAGCTCACTGGGCTAATCCTCTGCCTTGCGGCGCTGGCACACCGAGTTCTAGTCCCGGTTGGGGCGCCGGATTCTGTCCCGGTTGCCTCTCTTCCAGGCCAGCCCTCTGCTGTGACCAGGGAGTGCAGTGGAGGATGGCCCAAGTGCTTGGGCCCTGCACCCGCATGGGAGACCAGGAGAAGCACCTGGCTCCTGGCTTCGGATCAGTGAGATACGCCGGCCGCAGCCCGCTGGCCGCGGCGGCCATTGGAGGGTGAACCAACGGCAAAGGAAGACCTTTCTCTCTGTCTCTCTCTCTCACTGTCCACTCTACCTGTCAAAAACAAAAAAAAAAAAAAAAAAAAAAGATTACCAGAGGTATGGAAAGTGGCAATATTTAGGAAACCTGTCAGGGATTTGGAAAATAGGCTAAAAATAAATGTGATACTGTGCTAGTTTAACTTTTAGTAAAGAATATCAACAACTGTTCCAATTAATTTTTATATTTTACAAGAATTTTTTACAGCAACTCCCAAATTAAAACTTCTTGAAAACAGAATTGTTTCAACACCCCCATCACTCCACCTACTGTGTTGTGCTATTTTTAAAGTGGGGCTCTATATGGTTCATGTGAAAGAATTCACAGACTAATGGGAAACAATGTGTAATTTACTTAAATTAAATACTATTAGTACTTAAAATAAAAAATCTAATTTTAATTCTGTTTTATAAATATAAATACCAACAAAGTGTGCAAAATCTTATTGAAAATCCCCAGGGGAAATCAAGTGATTATGTAGCATTCTCAAAATATATTTTATATTCCTTGTATCAAAAATGAGAAAAAATGTTTCTTTTGCACAGTATATCATATCTTATTTTTGTGTATTTTTTTATTTGAATACTAGGGAAACCATCTATTTTAAATAAGGGTTCTTTTTAGGTATATTTCAATTTTATTTATTAAATTTTTTATAAATACTTTAAAATATTTAAGTTAAAATAAAAGTTTATTATTACAACAAATTTCCTCCATGCACATTTATTTGATTCAGTTTATTTTAAGAAAGGGATGGAGAGCAGTATTTGGCATAGCATTTAAGACACTGCTTGGGACATCTGCAGCCTATATTGGAGTACCTGGATTTCAGGGATGGCACCACTTCTGATTCTAGTTTTCTTCTAATAAGCACCCTGAGAGGCAAAAGTCAATGGCTCAGCTACTTGGGTCCCTGCCACCCACAAGGGAGTTTTGGATTGAGTTCCTTAAGTTCTAGGCTCCTGCCTTCAAACTGGCCCAACCCTAGCTGTTGTAGGCATTTGAGAAGTGAACCAGCAAATGGAAGACCTATGTTTCTGTCTCCCTCCCTCCCTGTCTTTCAAATAAAATAAAAGTAAATCAAAGGTAAAACTAAAAAATAAAGTCATGAAGGGGATCATCAGGCTTAGCTCTTTGATCAAACTAACAGAGTTTGTAAAGAACCTAAATGCGTATGGACATACCATTAGGGTAGCCAAAATATTTGTTATTCAAAATCATGCATACTGTTAAACTAGTGAAGATATTAGATTGAGAATTATTCTGCACAATGGTAAAAAAAATGCAGAAGACCCAATTTTATACCAGTCTCTTGGATTCTTGTGACTATCATCATTAGCACCATGGATCTAGTTTGCTGAATTATTAACTTCCTTTACCACTTAGGGGACATTTGGGTTGAATCCATTGCAGTTTGCCTTTGTCCTAAATCACTTTCAGATGCAAGGTAGCTGAAACTTACCTAGAAGAAAATCTAAGGGGAGTTCCATCCTGCTTCGTTCTTGGCAAGTTGCCAACAGATCTAATTTCAAATTTTAGGCATGTATAGGGAAAATGGGTGTCAGAAGGAGATTCACAGCACAATTTATCAAAAGTACTCAATTTATCAAAGAGAGGAGATTGTGATCACAGCATTTGTTTACTAAACAGGCTAGTTCTTATTGATATATATGAGAAATCACTTCAGCTCTGTTCTCTGAATTTTAAATATAAAGGTAAGTTCAAAATGTGCAATATGAAAGAGTCAGAATCACAATGGACTTAGCCCAAAACATCTGCTCTTCCTTCTGATATCCCTATAGACCTGCCCTCTGTGTCATTGCTTTTAGATGTTAACAGATCATGGATCTGTTAAGAGAATGCTATTTCTAAAACAAACAAAAGTACTATCTTTGGAAGTTTAGCTCCACGCATTCTCTTTAAATAATTCATACAAATGGTTTAAATTGAACACGTTTTTAAAGTTTATTTTAGGAGTTCATTGCTTAAACATACTCAAGGTATTTTTTTTACCAACATTATGAAAATGATGCTTTGATAACCCCTTACCACTCCAAAAATTCCCTGAGTAAAACTAACTTTATACATCTGACAAGAAATACAGATGGTCATTGACTGCCATGGTTTCTGTCCATGCTGATAAGCTCAACATAAATTGACAATTTTCTAAGTTGAAAATGCATTTAAAATACCTAACCAATGAACCTCATAACTTAGTAACACTGCAGAGTGTTGGTCGTTTGCCCTCATGTTTGATGAGATGTCTGGGGACTGTGGCTTGCTGCTGCTGCCCAGTGTCCCTGAGAGAGTATAGACAGCCTGAGAAAAGATCAAAACCCAAAATTCTAAGTACAGTTTATGCTGAATGTGTATTACTTCTGCACCATCATGAAGTCAAAAAAAATCATAAGGCAAACTGCTATGACTTGGGGACTGACTGTAACATTTGTGTGTTTTACAAGTTGGTTGCTTGGGAAAAATATTTTTTAAAAGTCCAAATTGAACAGGCTGTGACCTCTCTAGTCATGTTAATTAAATGTTGCCTGTGGTTACAGCTTCAATATTTTAAAACATATTACTAAAAAATAAAAGTTTAAGCTATCATGCTTCATTAATTGCCAAGTAATACTGCTATGACATTCATTTAGGCAAAGCAAGCTGAGTTTTGACCAAATTATACTTTTTCGTATGGATATTTTGACTAAGAGTAAGCATAGTCTGCATCTTTACTATATTTTGATCAGAATTTAACATAACTTTCCTATGTAGGCAACAATATGTGTTATATGTTGAGTAATACTGAACCTAGTTGGAGACTAAATTGTAACCTGAGGGAGAATAATAAAAAGCTTCTCTAGCACCTTAGGCAAATTAACTACCAGGTCTTCAGGATTAATTTATTCATTTAATTTACATGCAAAATATACTAGAAAATGGATTCATTTACTTGGATAATTGAGGCCTCAAGCCTAAGTTTTTCATTAACTATTCAGATAATTTAGGCGATTTTTTTTTTCCTTTTCAATCCTTGAATTATCTTGATAATTGCTGCTCCTTCACTTGATTTTATGTGGGAAAAAATAAAGTAGAAAAATCCCTTAAGTCTGCTCCGTATTTTTTCATTTCACTATTTCTGCTCAAATAGTTTTTTGTATCATGTCTGGAAAATGTAATGAATGATATTCAGTTACCTAGTCCCTTCCAAAGCAAGTGCTGATGATGAATGCTGTAAAAATGCATGTATAACTATACACACAAGTACATGTGAGTGTATGTGTATGTATAATATATTTGCCAGCTGGAAGAATTATATCTGTATTTGATTTGACAACCCTAATGGTGTCCCTATGTGACATTTTGTTAACTAGTCACATAATTTTCACTGAATGTATTGCACTGGGTGCATTGTCTAATCAATGGGCTAGTTTGGAGGGTTGTGGTATTACATATTAAAACAAATTCATGAGAAGCTGAAGACACTACATTGAGATGTTCAATGTGCATGGCTCTGGTTTGATGTATTAAAATAACGGAACCAGTTTCTATAGTACTAGCAAGTTTCTTTTGAAAACCTCCTTAAGCAAGCCATGGGTTGACTTGAAAGTGTTAAAGAATATGAAATGGTCCTTATGTGTTTGGACATCCCACTCCTCATCCACTGAGCCATCTGAAACTATTTCCAGTTTTTCAAAACAACCATGTTTTCTTTCAATTCCCCACCAGTCTGTATTCATGTATGAAGCTTTCTCTTCCTGGAATGCCTTTGCTTTTCCTCCATCCTTCTTTTCCCTCGGATTCCATTATATACCCCCTTTTTCCTTACAGTTACCAAATCTTTTGAATTTTCAGAAATCTTATATTTCTACTTACACATTCTAGTTGTTATCTCCTACTCTCAAGTTTTAACTTCTCAATCTCATCTTTTTTCTCTAATGTCACCACATTTTAGATGTTTTTGTTTCCTTTTGAAAGACTTCATTAGCATTATAGCTCCTTGGGTGATGTTTTTGTTTTGTCTTTTCCATTTATAATGATATTTCTTTCACTCAGCCTCTTTCATTCATTTCCAAGATGGCAAAGTGGGCCATCATCATTCTAGAGAATATTCTGCATTGATTTGGTGGTTTTATCACTGTGCTGTCCAGTACAACAAATATTACTCACATATAATTACTGTGCACTTGAATTGTAGTTAATATAACTGTGGGACCATACTTGTAGTTTCATTTCATGTTAACTAACATCTAATTTAAAATAACAAAATGATGTTTTACCATTCTATTGGACACTGCAATTTAGAGCTTTCTATCACTATTACATGCACATGATACAAAATCACAGTGTATGGCATTATACTCTTGGTCCATCATGTGCAACTCCAATAATAAAGTACTTTTACTAAATATTTGTGCAGGCTTACCGAATACCCTAGCCCTTTACCATGACTGACTTCACAGCCTTTCTTTCTTTCTTTCCAATCTGGTTTGCATTTCTTCATCCATTATTATAATCACTCACCTCTCTTTCCCAGTTTCCTTTCATTGAACGCAACTGGTAAAAATTATAAACTTTACTCAACTTGTTGAAAATCTTATACTAAAAATATACTCATTAAATGGCCTGAAAGGAAACAAAACAAGACAAAACAAATTAATACAAAGATGTGACCTGTCTCATTTTAAATTTAAGACAATATTTCTGGCCAGCGCCGAGGCTCACTTGGCTAGTCCTCTGCCTGTGGTGCAAGCACCCCGGGCTCTAGTACCGGTTGGGGCGCCGGATTCTGTCCTGGTTGCTCCTCTTCCAGTCCAGCTCTTTGCTATGGCCCAGGAAGGCAGTGGAGGATGGCCCAAGTGCTTGGGCCTTGCACCCACATGAGAGCCCAGGAGGAAGCACATGGCTCAGGCTTCGGATTGGTGCAGCGCACTGGCCGTAGTGGCCATTTAGGGGTTGAACCAACAGAAGGAAGACCTTTCTCTTTGTCTCTCTCTCTCTCACTGTCTAACTGCCTGTCAACAACAACAACAACAAAAAGACAATATTTCATCTTCCTACTAATGCACACTCTGGTAGATAGCAAGCAATGATTCAAACAGTTGGGTGGGTACCATCCATGTGGGAGGCCTACACTGAGGTCTGGGCTCTTGGCCTTGTCCTGGCCCTACCTTTGATGTTGCAGGCATTTGGAGAATGAACTAGTAAATGGAAGATCTCTCTCTTTCTCTTTGATTTTCAAATAAATAAATATAAGTAAGTAAAACAATTTAAAATAGTATATATTGCTTTGCATTTTCAAAAAATCTTATTGTGCTTTTGTAGTCCTCAAAATGAACTTTTCATACCATATATCTCCTTGAATATCAAAATTCTGTCTTTTACCTTCAATAGCATTTGAGTTATAACCTACTAATATGAGAAAATCATATGGGCTACCTCATCATATTGTTACAAAATTGATCTCTCTACATTTGTTCTCATGGTATTATTGAATGGTCTATGTTTTCCTCAAAAATGAGTTCCAAACTTAGAGATTTTTAAATTTATTACTCTTTCTCTCTCCAACAAATTGCCTTGTGTTTGGTTCCTTTTGATCAGTTAGACTTGTGTTCAAAGAGTAGCTCCCTAGTACGGTCTTCCCTGAAGAAATTACTCATTTCCTCCTTCCACTGAAGTCACCAATACCTATCTTTAGCCTCCTGTTTTAGTTTAGTCATGGTAGTGAGACTCTATGAAGTTACATTGTCCATTGGATTGCTTTTGTAGTGTCTAATTCCCTATGAGGTAAATTAAGCTTCTCTTGAGTATATACCTCATGTGTTCTAGTCACTCTGTCCTCTGCAACTGGAATATTGTCTGGAATATTATAGATCCCTAAAAATATGTGCTGAATGGACAAGTAAGGAAGGCAAGGAAATAAAAAAAATATTTTCTCTTGTCTAACCATAACAACAGTTCAAGAAAGATTATCCCGACATTGTGTTCTCACAGCAATGTACAGAAACTATAAGTATAGATGTTCTCTACTCTTTCCTACACTGCAAACTTCTGGCAGAAATTCTGATTATTATTACTTGTTCTTCCTGTTGTATTTAACACAATGATCAGTCATATTCAGCACTTTATTGGCACATTTGGCATGAATGATATTAAGTTTTGGTATCTTAACTATGCTATTTTTGTGCTATTATATGCATATAAATTTCATTTAAAATAAAGTGTAATATTTCTAAAATATTTATTTATTTGATAGAATTAGAGAGAGAGAGAGAGAAAGAGAGAGAGATTGATCTTCCATCTGCTGGTTTCCTCCCCAGTAGCTGCAATGGCTAGAGCTGGGTCAGGCGTAACCCAGGAAACTAGAAGTCCACCCATGTCTTCCACATGGGTGGTTGCCTAAGTAATTAGGCCATCTTCTGCTGCTTATACAGGAGCATTAGCAGGAAGCTGGATTGGAAGTGGAACAGCTGGGACTTGAACTGGCATCCACAGGAGATGCCCACTTGCAGGTGGTGGCCTAACACACTATGCCACACACCATCCCCTAAAGTGTAATCTTTACAAAGAACATGAACTACACTCCTTTATATTCCTATAGCACCCTGTCTCTATGAATATTTGCATGAATCAGCATGATTATGGTAGATAGAAACTGGCAGACCACAATGACAAATTCTTCTATGCGCTAAGTTTAGATTTATTTCCCATACACTCTGTACTTGAAATTCTATGGAAGTGTGCAAACTTTTTTTTTTTATTGCCTTCTCAATATTACTCTGTGAGTCAGGCAAGCCAAACATCCTTGTCTCATTCATTATGCAGGTGCTGTGTTTTGAGTAGGAAAAACTTAGTACCATAAATTTATGGTACCAAGAAGGGCAACTTAATCCAAATGTGATGTCTAGGAGGTGGGCATAGTGCTAGGTTCTTAGGTCTTTGGTGGAAGTTCCCTCAAGAGGATGATTTGTGACAGCATGAGTTGGGCCCACCTGATCTTTCTACAATCTGGCTGCTATACGATCCTTGTGATCCTCATGCTTCCTCTTGCCACATGGTGCTCTGTGCCTCCTTGGGATTCTGACACGAACACAATCATTACCTGCCAAACCAGTGGGGCCCACTCGGTCTGGACTGTGAACGTCCAGAACTGTGCACAGAAATAAACCTCCTTCCTTCATAAGTAGCTTGTCTAAGATGTTTCATTGTAGTAATGGAAAACTGACTAATTCAATAGGTTAAGAAAATGAGTTTCAGATTAATTAATGCTGTGACAGAAATGGTGTTTGATGACAGGTGTTCTGATACTTCATGTTGTTTCTTAGGCCAGGAGCTGTGTTTGTTGGTGCAATCATGCTTTACATCTAAATATATTGTGTTTTTATTTTTTTTTGATAAGCCTGCAGAATAACATACAAAAGTAGCATGTCTTGGAATTTATGTTATTACAAGTTTGCTGAACTTTTTGTTGTAGTTAAATGGCCCAACTTTTACTTAATCTGACTCTACAATGTGTTCTTAATGGGTGATCACATATTCTTAGGATTCTGGCTGTAAGCTGTTCTAAAAACAAATTATTCTATGCTTATTATTTATAATGTTAGGGTAAACTTTTTAAAAGAAAAAAATCTACATCTTCTATTCAATGAGGACTACTGTTTTCCTACAAAATTACAAGCAACAAAGATTTTAAAACAATTTTATTATGTATGACTCATGAATAAATTCCCTCTTCATTGTGGAAGGTACCTTCTTTGCCCCATTATCAGATGAAATAAACCCAAGGACAAAAGAAATCAAGAGGTAATCCTTTTGGCAATCTTGTCATGCAGCTTCTGCAAAACATTCCCTGCAGTGCAGGATTGTTCAAAGCTTCACATGCTGAGTTTTGCTTGCTGTGCAAAAAAAAAAAAAAAAAAAAAAAAAAAAAAGAAACTAGCTACCTCTTACTGAGAAAGATTTGCTGAGAAGAAAAAGGAACTGAATGACTTGCTATATATAAGGCCCAAAGTCTCCGCAGGCCCCAAGTCCATGTTTCAGGGATCCATTGTATTCATCTCACATCTTGCATCCTGATTGGTTGAAATCCTTAGCTTTGAGAGAGAAACATCTCATTTAATGTTGCCCTTTCTTGTGCAAGGAGCATTCTTTACTTTTTTTTTTTTTAACACTTTCATTTTCTCCATTTATCTTTGTTTCCTTCATCCTATTAATGCTAGATATAAAAAATGTTCAGAATTATAAAACAATAAAAATGTACAACTTGCAATATTTATAATGCAGATAAAACATTAATACTAAAGATTGTGCTGGAAAGTTACATCTTGTAAGAATTCCAATCTTACTGACAGTGTATCAAAATGTCATATATTTTGAATAGAAATGCCTGGCACTAGATAGTGACCCATTTCCAATGTTACTGTCTTTGAGAATGAAGATGTAGACTCACATAGAAAGTGCCTTAGAAAAAGATGTTACCAGAAAGAAGACAGAAATTGTGCTGCGTGAGTACAAAACTGAAGTAGTTGGTATATTACAGTAGATTGATTATCTCTTACTCAGATGTCATCCATCTGCACACATCAACCAAATCATTATTGATTAGACATATTAATGTAAATGGTGCAAAAAAGATGTACGTTAGAAATCTATAGAGGTTACATGTGTAGTAATATGTGAGTATAATTTTGATTTTAAGTGTATATTATCTCACCAAAGACATTAAAATATGAAATTAAAAAGGGTAAAATGTTCTTAGAGCATTCTTTGTAAATAATTTTTTTCCTTCTGATATTATGATAAATAATATATTTTTAAATGTAGAATTCTAAAGGCATTCTTATCGAGAAATAAATCTCAGAGTGGTCAAATTTTCTCAGACACTGTGGATGTGGAGGGGATAAGGAATCATTTCAGATAGTGCCATCTATAGGGTAGTATGTAATATCACATTTTTTAAAATTTCCTCTTAAATATGTGATAAATTCCCAAATATGATGGGGTCAAGTGGAAAGCATAAAAAAGCTAAGGCAATAAATAAAGTGAAAACAATATTCAAATTTAGCTTTCAATAATAGGACTCCAATTTTATGGCTGAAATTACCCCTCACATAGATAGATACTATGAAAAATATCTCAAAACAGCCATAAAAGGAAGGGTTATTTGCTAGTTAATATTATTTTGACCTTTTCATTTCTTCATTTATGCCTTAAACAGTGCAGATTATACATTAAAACTAATGTTGAGATAAGAATTACGTTAAATATATGATATATGGAGCTATACTTAGCAAACTTTTAAGAATATGCAGGGAGAGAAGTCCATTTTAGACGCTGTTTTGGATGCCTGCGTCTCCTATTACGGTGCCTGGGTTTGATTCTCTGCTCTGCTTCCTGCTGATATGCACACATGGAGACAGCAGATGATGGCTCATGTACTTGAGTACATGCTACCCACATAGGACACCTGGAGTGACAGCTGGGCTCCTGGATTTGGCTTCCACTAGGCCTAGCACTGTGGGTATGTGGGAAATGAACTAGCAGAGGGGAATCCTCCCTCTCTTTCTCTTTTTCCAATAAAATGGAAATAAAGAAAGAAAATTAAAGGAAAACAAAGAATAACAAGTACTGCATAAATGTAGAGTATCAGGCATATTCTAACTTTTATAATCTTGATGTTTTATATTTTGACTGTGTCTCCTGAAAGAAAGTTTATTGAAAAATTTGGCACATATCTAAACATATCTTGTTTTCAGAAATGTGACTTTTTCACTGCCTTTTCAATAAATTGGTTTAATACTCATTTATTTTAAAATGAACTTTTTAAATTTTAGGGTAATTTTAGATTTATGGAATAGACCCAAAGATATTACTGATCATTTCCATATACTCATTACCCAGTTCCTCCCAATGTCATCATCTTATATATCTATAGTACCTTTGTCAAAACAAAGTAATTATTATAGGAACAGTATAATTTCCTAGGGTTTTCATTATTGTTTCCAATATTATCACTTTTTTATTGTAGGGTACTATACAGGATGCCACATCATATTTAGTCTTCATGATTCCTTAGTTTCCTCTGGGTCTTTAACAATTTCTCTTTCTTTTTAAAAATTTTCCTGACAGTTTTGAAGGGAAGTAGTCGGTTATGATAGAGTATATCCTTGAATTTTGTTTTGTCTATTATTTCTTAGGCTTGGTTTGGAGTTATGGGCCTGTGAAGTATACTATAAAGGCAAAGGAACTTCCTCATTATAACATATCAGAGATTTGGTGAGGTAGACATGGCCTTGCCCTGGTGATCTTCATCTTGACGAAGTAGAATTCTGCCGAATGTTTCTTCTGCAAACTAATTTATCTGTCTACACTCTGCTTTGGAAATGAGTTACTTTAAAGTCTTTATGCAAGAAGGGGGTTAAGTGCCACCTTCTAGAGAGAGACAGAGCATATATGTTATTTGGAGTTCTGTAAGGAAGATATTTTATTTTACAAAATAGGATGTTACAGTGATGATTTTGTGTGTCATTTAACTTTGTGTGATTCTTGTGTTCTAGTTAAAACTTACCTGATCCATCCACAATGCTTTCTTGAGAATCTATAGTTAATGTTTGGGAGTAAAGGAAGTAGTTCAATATGATTTTAAAAATATGATTTCATATCTGTCTAATATAACCCAAAGGCCAGAACAGCATTTACATTTATTCGATAGAAAATCACATAAGGAAGAAGTTTTGTGTTCCTTGGTGGATGTAGTAAATGTTCAGTTTTAATCTTTCTAATTGGGTAAAGTATGCAATATCAGTATACCGTATTAGAGATACACATACACTCACTAAGTAGAGATGTGACAGCTAAAAATAATATTTTGAGATGTAACTAAACACAATTGTTTGTTCTTGCATGCAGACAGATGGGATGTAATAAATCAAAATTGCAACTATATTCCGCAATCAGAAAACACATTTTCTAAAAGCTTCAGCTTCAAGAGATTTCAGTTTATGCTTTGGAAAGACTAAATAGCCTCCTTATTGTAACCTCAGTGAGCGACATAGGGACATCTAGAGACAACAGAGCTGGCACACATATTGGTCTATGGCCATTAAGTGCTTTATAAGTGAGTAACAAAATTTTAAAATCCATGCAGATTTTTATGGGAAGCCAATGAAGAGATTTTCAATTAAGGGATATGTTCAAACAGATGACTACCCATAAGGATGTGGCTGGCTACATGCAAAAGAGAATATGTTTTGGAAAGAGCATGGCTCTACTACTTAAGTAAAAATTCTGAGTGATCTCACCCTTATAAAATATATTGCTAATATCACAATGCATGTGTTTATATCATACAAAAAGTTTCTCTCATGATGAGATAATGAATTAGAAAAAAATTTGAAACAAATAAAACCCTCATAAATGTAATTATTAGTGCTGTTATTATATAATGATTCTTAAAATATTGCCCAGAAAATTGTCAATTTAATAGCAAGTTGTGCAGAGTAATACTGACAGCACTAAACTATGATTTCATCTGAAAGGGAACTATTTGGCCCTGACATATCTCTAAGTTTCACCTAGATGAAACTATCAGTTTTGACACTGAAATCTTTTCTGGCTCCTTCAACTTTACTTACCCCAGCTACAGTTAGGCAGGGACATGACAGGTGACCTGTTACCTGTAATTGTGCTTTTACCCAGAAGTGACACATTGACAGCAAAGCAGCAAATCATTGTACCTGAAGTTCTTTGTGAACCACCAAAATGTCTACAATATCAACTTGATCTCAAAGTGACACAAGGAGATTGACCCAACTTCTGTTGATTCTGTATGAGTTTACCAAATTATCTGCTCTTCTCTGTGTTCACTTCCACTCTGGTCCAGACATCATCACTTCTGTTTTCTTCCCTACATCCATCAGCTCCCACTGGGTTCCTTTCTTTGGGATACAGTGTCCTGCTAATCTGTTCTCCAAGTGTCTTTCAGATTTATCTGGAAACTGGGAAGTAGAAGCTGCTCATTATGACAATTGTACAGTGGTTGGATCTTGGAACCATGAAGCACTGAGCAAATTCCAGAGCTTGAAGGACTTCAATAGTCCATCCTAAGCAATTTGGATTGTATGAAGGGCAATGTAATAAAATACTCTTGCATTATAGGGAAATTTCTACTTTTTATTGTCAAACTCTTGATCTAGTGGAGGATAAAGACTGTTTTTAAATTAAAATTATATTTTTGTAAAAATTAAAAGAAAACAAGAAAGGAAGGAAGGAGGTGGGATGAAAGTATCATTATATCCTTGAAATTTTATCTATGAACTACAGGAAAGCTGTTCTCTTTATGTAAAAATAGAAAAAATAACTAATATGCAAAGAAAAAAAGAAAAGAAAATTTTATGGAATTGTAGAGTACTGCTACCTACATGGGAGACCCAGAAGATGCTCCTGGCTCCTGGCTATGGCTTGGCCTAGCACTGGCCATTGCAGCCATTTGGGGAGTAAACCCACAAATGGAAAAATCTCTCTTTGTTTCCCTCTCTCTGTATGACACTGCCCTTCACATAAATAAAACAAATATTAAAAATAATATAGGTCAGATTCTTTAATAATTTTCATCAATATTTCCTTTTTATTTCTTAAAAAGTTTAATAACATACTTTAAATAATCCTTTGGGCCTATAATTTCATCATTAATTTCCTAGACTGAAAATCTAAAATCTGATGATTGTTTATCATTATCTATTGCAAGATGTTACAGAAATCCAAAGTATATACAATTAACTTCATATTAACACTTTGAGTTAGGATTTCTTACATAAGGCTAATTCAAAGTGAATAAAACTAAAGGAGCATGTTTACAACAATGAAATGTGAGACATTCAGTAAGGAAGCAAAGTCAGTGGTGGAGTTGCTCTGAGATGGGATGAAGTATTGCTCATTGCCAGGAAGCATTAGAGACCTCACAGTAAGTAGACAATCACTGTGATACTGTTGTGAAACATTGTTTTCTGTAAATCAAGATTGCAATAATCGAGGGCACTCAGAATGCAGGAGGCAATTCAGGATGTGACCCTTTTTACCAAATAGCTTACCTTTGGTAGCTTTTCCAGGGTCAATGAAACTGATAATACCTGCCATCATTCAAATGATTGTTTTCTCAACAAACAGTCTTGTACTGTAACTTAGAAATATCTTAGATTGTCAATTGCATTGAATCTAAACAATAATGAACAATAATATTTTAATAGCCACCAACATCCACCTAGTTACACTATTATGGAAACTCTTTGTAAGTATTATCTTACCTAACTATTAGTATCTTTCAAAAAGAAGTGATGACACATTTTATAGTCACACGCTCAAGGTGACACACCTAAAAAGTAGCAAGGCACAAATTCAAAATCACATCTTTTGGCTTCATAATATAAGATCTTAACCAAGGAAAATAATTCATTTTATCATCAGAAAAGGAAGTGTCATATTATCTTTATTGTAGAAAAAAAAACTCATTTTTTTCACTATTAAACATATTTTTTCCAAAATAAAGTAAGCTATTCTGCTTAGAAATAGAGATATATGTTTGGAGAATTTTATTTTCTTGTTAGGGAATGTTTTGTTCTGATGAGATCTCTGGAGGTGGTTTTGACGTTTATGAGTGAGGTGAAGATGAGTGATTCAACCTGTCAAAGCACTCTGATTATAAGAATGCACTAATTTTATCACTTTCTTTCACCATGAGTTTACATATGCTATAGAGTATTTATGTGTAGATATGCACTTTTAGTGTGTATGCTTGCTTGATAAGGCATTGTGATTGACAAACTACTGCATAACCACAAATCAGGATTCAGAAGAAAAGCAGCATGTACAACTAAACAACAAAACAATTCACAGCCTTGCAACTATCTTTTGAGAACAATATAGTTTCTCTGTGGCTACACATTTCCTAATTATATAATCTTTATCTCTGTGAAAATAATACCCATCATCCAGGATTGCTGCTAGCCTTTGGCACAATACAATCACACTTCTCTTATTTTAGCAATTTTCTTTTATTTCTTTGGAATTATATACAGACTATTAACTTCAAAAGTTATTTCCACATATTATTCAAGGAAGTAGAAAATTGCCATACATCTAAATCAAGTTTCTCTGAGCACAAAGTATCAGCATGAAAAATATTTCTAGTTGTGTGAAAACCTTAGCAAATATTATAAAACAATGTTTTTGAGCTAGTAATAAAAGTGAAAAAATTTTGAAGTTAAATTAATTTGCTGTGTTTTAAGGAAAGCAGAACATGCAATGTATAGAAACTAAGTTTCAGTAAGTTGTCAGAAGCCTCTCTTTTTCCCTGCAGCCATACTCTATGACTGAAACAACAGAGACTTTTCAAAATATTCTTGTATCATATTTCAGTGAGTTAGTTTATTCATGCATTAGAGAATAAAAAACCTATTGTATTTGACCACTTTAAAGACCAAATTAATAGTATAAATATCCAGGTCTAACTCTAAGAATATTAAAGCTTATTAGTATATTAAGAAAACAATATCTAAAAATATACTTGTAAAAATAAAAATATAACTGAATATAACTCATTTTAGCCTGGTCTGAATGTGCTATCTCTTAACAAAATAAAATCCATTTATAATACAAGTATTTATTTGTACTTGTAGTCACCCTAAATGAGTTTCTCAGAATAATGTACTGTATGAAATTGGCATCCCATATGGGCATCAGTTTGTGCCTCAGCTGCTCCACTTCTGATCCAGCCCACTGCTAGTGGCCTGGAAAAGTACTCAAAGATGGTCCAAATGTTTAGGGCTCTGCCACCCATGTGGGAAATCCGGATGATGCTACTGGCTCCTGGCTTTGGCCTGGCCCCGCCCTGGCCATTATGGCCATCTGGGAAGTAAATCAGCAAATGTAAGATCTCTCTATCTCTCTCTCTCTCTCTCACTCTCTCTCTATTTCTCTCTCTCTCTATAACTGTGACTTTCAAAGTAAATAAATAATTCTTTAACAATGAATAAATATATAAAATTTAGTAAAAGACAAAAATATTTAAAACATTAATAAGATACCATACTATTGCTTTTAATAAGATTACTAATAAATTCCATATGGGAAATGATTACTAATACTACATCACATATGGTATGCTAAAAAATAACCTGGATTCAGATGATGATCAAGTTAATAAATTAGTAATCTGAAAATTCTTTATAAGGCAGTAAAGGTAGGAAAATATAAACAATAGAAGCAAAGTTTAATATACATATGAGAAGAGGTCCAGAAGGAAAGAACATAAAAAAAGAAAATTTTAAGACTTATAAAAATATATTAACTCAAGATTTCTAGATCTAACAAAGATTGTTTTGCCTCAGTAAAATCAATAAACCTAACTGTGCAGTATTATAATACAGTATTTAAACATCTAAAGGAAGAGAAATAGTAAGGATTACTTACAATAAGACTATAAAATTAGGTAAAAACTAGGTTCATCAATAGCATAATAGTAACTGAAAGATAAATAAATATGTAAAATATAAGAAAAAACAAATCTAAGTTAGAGTTCTATCTCTAGTGAAACAAATCTAAATCAGATCAAATGCATTTTAAAAAAACAAAAATTGAGTTTAACAACGACATATTTTCTCTTAATACCCTGTAGAATGAAATCTAAGATGAATGCATTTTAACTCCAAATAAGAATAAAAAATTAGGGAAGAATGATGTCAAAAATTATTAAGCAAGCATAATATATACAGAATCTGATGTCATAAAAAGAACAGTTAAAAATAAAACTTGTCTCATTTTTCAGTGTAAAACATTAAGACCTATAGACCAAGGCACAGCAACACATTCTATGTTACTGACATATTTATCATTTAATTTATCAAGAAAAATCCAATTATAAGTTGAGGTTTGGCCAGTCATCAGGTATTTATTTCCCGTTGTGCCCCTTCCTCAGATGTTTGAAGCAAATGTCAGCTCAATTTTTTTTTCAGTGTATCTTTCACATCAACTTTGCCTTTTACACTGTCATTCATTAGACATAATTTTATTACCTCTTAATGAATATTAATAAGATATTTCTTTCAGTTAGTTTCCTTGCTTAGTACACAGCTGCACCACTTTAAAGACAATTTCAATTGGAAATCTCTGAGTAAGAACATTATCTTTGAGTTTTAGTGCAAGTTTAACCTTTACTATTTCACAAATTTGTAGCATGCCTGTCTAACTACATAGGGAAAACTTCCTGAAGAATTCATTTTTCCATGACAAGCAGGTAGACACAAATGAAAGAAGTGTATGTACAGTCAAATAGGTACAGATTCAAATCCCTCTGAAAACCTGAGCCCTTTTTTTTTAACTGACATTTTTCTTATTACACCAGTTGCCTTCAATTTTGTATTTGTTTTATTCCAACATTCATTCTTGTGTCTCGGCACTGGCTTCAGATTTCTAAGCTTTAGTATAAATACTTAAACTATCTGTTGGTTATAAAACTATTATCTCAATGAACATTCATCACTTTAGAATCAGCTTGGTGATTTGGAGGTTGGGACACTGAAAACTATATATTATTTTTCATTTGTTTTTTTTTGTTAGGTTTTACCTAGGAGTACACTCGGGAAGGGAGGGATAGGAATAAGATTTTGCTCCTTTCTGTTCATTTATTGCTCTTTTAAGCATCACAGCAGCAATGGCAAATAGATGCACAATAGCAGCTGATTCGTTTCCAGCTTCACTTATCCTTATGAAATAGCATTGTTCATACTGGCAATAATGAGAAAACAACTCAAATGGATGTCAATAACAAAATATGTTGTGGTCAATTAGAATACAATGGAAAGAATGATTGAGTTAAAGTAACACATTACCTTGAATGAATCTCAGTGACACAATGTTGAAGAAGGAAGACAATGGAAAATATAAAGAATTATTCCAGGTATATAATGCAACATTACCTTTATTATTGTTCTTTAAACCTCACATGCACACATCTCTGACAATCTTTAGTGCCTAAGCTATTTTTCAAGAGAAAAATAACCACAAAATGCTAAAAATACTTTTGCATAACAAAAATAAAAAAGTGAAACATGAAATTTCAAAGGCAGAATTAATAGGGCCTTGGTAAGATAAATTGATGTCCATATGAATAGTGGAGTGTTGAGGTGGAAGGTATTTTTTAAATATAATAAAAAGAAAGTAAACCATGTTTTGGAATTATAAATGTACTGGTAAGATGTTCCAAGCCAGAGAAAGAGAAGGAAGGAGGAAATAAGGAAAAAGAAAGAAGGAGGGAGAAATTAAGATGGAAGGAAGAAAAGTGAAAAAAATAGTTTTATCTTGCACCATAATCTTAAATACAAGAGAAAAAGCTTTTCAATAATTTAAATCATGTTATGTGACTGTGAAAAGTCTTTGAGAAGTTAGGAAAATGTATATTTTGTCACAATAAAATGAAAATCAAAGAAAAACTAGTATCAATCAAATGAGATAGTATCATTTGAATAATGACCATGCTACTTAACTCTATTTTTGATAAAAGATTTTTAATATTATTTAAGTTATAAAAGTTTTATGTATTTCGTATATATAGATTTGAGAACACCCTCCTTCCTGCCCATGCTTCAAACCTTCATCCTCCCTCTCACATTGCCACTCTTAATTTTTACAAAGATCTATTTCAGTTTACCTAACAATCACATAGTTAACCTTACACTTAGTAAAGGAATTCAACAAATAATATGAAGTTTAAAAAAGAAAACAAGCAAAGCAAAACAAAACAAAAAACCTTGTTCCTCAACAGAAGAGGCAAGGGCTGTAAAAATCATTGAATCCAAAATGTCTGTTTCACTCCAACGCATTACATTTCAGGTACTCTATTAGTTATCTTCAATCTGGGAAAACATATAATATCTGTCTTTTGGGGACTGGGCTATTTCACTAAGTATAATGATTTCAAGTGGTGTCTAAATAATGTCAGAGTTCGTGGACTCAAGAGGCTTCCATAGCCTTGGCAGCTCATGACAAGAGCCTTGGGTGATAACTGATGTCATAAATAAGAGTGTCAGTTGTTAAATCAACATTAGGAGTCGCTGTGCACTTGCTCCCCATGTAGAACCTCTGTCCTTAATGTGTTATACTATGAGAATTAACAGTAAAACTAGTCTTCAAACAGTACTTTATATTTTGTGTGTCTGTGTGGGTGCAAACTATTGAAATATTAGTTTAGAGTTGATCTTCTGTATATAGATAATTAAAAATGAATCTTAATGAAGAGTGGGATGGACAGGGAGGAGGAAGTGGGATGCTTTGGGGGTGGGAGGGCGGGTACAAGGGAAGAACCACTATAATCCAAAAGTTGTACTTTCAAAATTTATATTTATTAAATAAAAGCTTTCTACTAAAAAAAAAAAAAAAGTGCTTGTTCAAGTCCTTTGCCCATTCCTGAACTGGGTTCATTTGTTTTGTTGTGATTGAATTTCTTGATCTCTTTACATATTCTGGATTTTCTTTACCAGTTGCAAAGTTTGCAGATATTTTCTCCCATTCTGTCGGTTGCCTCACCATTTTGCTGAGTAGTCCTTTCATAATGCAGAAGCTTCTCAGCTTCATGTAATACCATAGTCAATTTTGGCTTTGATTGCCTGTGCTTCTGGGGTTTTTTCCAAGAAGTCTTTGCCTATGCCAGTGTCTTGCAGAGTTTCCCTAATGTTCTCTAGTGAGTTGAGGGTCCTGGGTTGTAGATTAACATCTTTGATCCATTTTGAGTGGATTTTTATGTAACAAGTAAGGTATGGGTCTAGTTTCATATTTCTGCATGTGGAGATGCAGTTTTCCCAGCATCATTTGTTCAAGAGACTGTCATTCTTCTAAGGTATTGAATTTAGCAATTATGTCAATGATAAGTTGGCTGTATGTACATGGATTGATGTCTGGAGTTTCTATTCCATTCTATTGGTCTACAAGTCTGTTATTGTGCCAGTACCAGGTTGTTGGATTAGAACTTCCTGCTAAGAAACTATTGAAACTCATAAAAGTGTTCTATAAAACGGCAGGATATAAAATCAACACAGAAAAATGAGTTGCCTTTGTGTACACTGACAATGTCATGACTGAGAATGAACTTTCAAGATCAGTCCCATTCACAATAGCTCCATAAAGAATTACATACCTTAGAATAATTTAACCAAACATGTCAAAGATTGTTACTTAACTCCTAATCATTTAACCATTTTTACAAATGTGTTTGCTCTGCCAAACAATTGCAGTGGCATTTAGTTTAGTGGACAGTTTCTTAATCTCATTTAATATCCTTATTTTTTTATCATTGTATGTTGTTTCCTTAATATATACGTAGTTATTTAAAAATTAAAAATACTTATCTAATGCCCATAAAATTAGTAATTGTCTTCTCTACCAGCCTCTGTTCATTTTTCTTTCATTATCAGTCACCTTTATTTTCCTAACTTATCTAAAAGATATATAGTTTGGAATATCAGACATGTTAGCAGGAATGTTGGTCCAGGTTCGGAGAAAGTTATGTTGCCCATACTCACACTTCACTCCGCTCTCCTCTCCTCTCCTCTCCTCTCCTCTCCTCTCCTCTCCTTTCCTTTTTTAACTCATAGAATCTTTTTGCTTGGAACTGAATTTCTGCTTTAATTGCAATGAAGCTTATGCATAGTTGATCTTCATTATTTGAAGATTCCATAATCATAAATTTGTCTACTTGCTAAAATGCATTTGTTACTTCAAAATCAATGCTCAAGGCACTTCTGTAGTCATTTGCAGAGAAACATTGTAGTCAGTCAATGTGCATGTTCCCAGCTGAGGCCAAAGAAAGAGACAATCTGCTTTCTTGATTTAGCTTTCATACTACAAACAAGTGTCCTTTTTCTGTTTTATATAGTGGCACATATTGTTGTTGCTATTTTTTTGTGCATTGCTGATGACTTTGCTGTTTAAAATGGCCATTATGCATAGTGCTGTAATACTGTCTGGTATTCCTAATTGCAAAAAAGTGTTGAAATATATCTATGTGTTACAGAATACGTGTGTTAGATGAGGTTCGATCAGACAAATGTTGTAATTCTGTTGGTTGTGAATTCAATGTTTATTAATCAACAGTATATTTTGCATAACATACCATTAAAAATGTACAAGTTGTATATTGATCAATTAATGAAAATATTGTGACCAGAGACTCATAAGAACCAAACCTTGTACATCTCATAGGAACAATGGTTCAATGTTTGTTAACTTAATGTTCACAGAGACTTTACAGAATATAGCTGTCAGGTATGGTCAAAATTGTATATTAAAAAGCAATATCCAAGAGAGCATGGGTAGGGGTCAGCATTGTGGCATGAAGGGTAAAGCCATCGCCTGTGATACTGGCATTACATGTGGGTGCCAGTTCAAGTTCTGGCTGCTCGACTTCCTATCCAACTCCCTGCTAATGCACCAGGGAAAACAGCAAAAGATGGCCCAAGTCCTTGGGCTCTTGCACCCACGTGGGACACCAGGAAAAAGCTCCTGGATCCTGATTTTGGATTGGCCCAGCAAAGGATGGAAGATCTCTCTTTCTCTCCTTTTGTTGTAAATTCTGCCTTTCAAATAAATAAATGTCTTTAAAAAAAAAAAGCATAAGGATAAATGTAATGCACAGGAAGTAAATGAGAGCATGATATCTTTTTAATTGGAACAAAGTCAACTTTGTTTGAATACATATTTATTTATATGTTAATCAATTAAGGAAAACTAATTGATAAGTTAGCTTGAACTATTGGAGACTGGGAAGAGAGAAAATTTCTAGTTAGCATGGTGTGGTCAGTGGAAATTAATTTAATAGTACTTTTTATGGTTTTGTGGCAAGTAAATGGAATAGACAGCCTTATCATGCTATCTGTATTGAATTATTACAGCAAGTAGAAATCATATTTACATGAGCTCCTATACCTCATCTTACCTGTGTTTCAGCAAAGTAATAAATGACTCAGTTGCGCATTATCAAATGGGGATTTTCAAGGGTGTAACCTGTACTGTTTACAACTGTGAATCCATGTTTGAATTGCTTACATTTAAAACTATATGTTTCTTGCGTATAAAAACTAGAGGCTAGTTTAGCACCCAAATACACATCTTTAATTAAGTTCCAATACTAATTAAGAAGGTTATTTTCTCTAAAATATAGTATAGTATTAGTCTTTTTTAAAGAAGAAAATTTCTGAATGCAGTTAAGATATTATTTGAATTCCTTCAGTATGCCTTTTACCATGAATTTTTAAGGAAAACAACATATTTGCACTGATTCAGTTAATCAGTGGCATTTAAATATTTTGTTTAAAATTTGTTTAACTAAATCTGAAGGGCATTGGTAGATCATTGCCATTTGTCCCGCTATCCTTGACCTGAAGTTTTAGCTGAAATATTTTATGTGAATAAAATGAAGCAACAGCAAATTTATGTATTTATGTTTTTCTCAGCAGTATTCATAGACTGAGATACTACTCCTGCTAGTAAAACAGCTTCTCCTAGGAAAGAGGTAAACCAAGAATATGTGCCTATTACTTTGATCTACTCTGAATATTTATTATAAGGAAGGCAATTTTTCTTTAGTGTGAATATATGTTCCTGTGTTTTTCCCAATGGTGCACCTATTAAACATGTATTTGGTTTAAGAGGTCCATAGTATTTTAAATCTTTATATAGCTTTCTTTTGACTAATATTTCTAAAATTTCTTTGTGAAAACTTATTCACTCTTAGTTCACTCAAAGTGATGACAGTAATTTGATATTGTCTCTATTTCGAGTGACAAAAATACATTTTGTCACCATGATATTTGATCTTTTGACCTTGTCATTCATCAAAATGCTAATAAGCCATTTATTACTAACTCTAACTAACTCACTAGGACTAATCCCTAAGCAATTATGGCATACAGCAATGTTAGAAGAAGTTTCTTCATAGATTTTTGAATATTTGTGCAACTAAGTCACTTGAATAATTGTACAAAAAAAGAGAGAAAAAGACAGAATTCTTGCCAACTACAGTGTTTTTGTAACAGCTATGTCAGTGTGATAGAAATGAGGCTGACTGTAGAGACCTTTATTAACAAGCATAAGCCCAGTGTTGTGAGTTTTATAAGTTATGCAATATGATTGGTGGTCTGCACTCCAGACAAATACTAGGAGTTCCAGCAAACTGGGTAATTTTGTGGCAGAGGTTTTGTTTCTCAAATTGTGAAGTCATATTTTAACTATTTTCGATGCACATGCACCTTGAACATAATGAACATAATGTGGCATTTTTCAGAGCTATGATTTACCATCAGGTGCGAGCAGAAGGTACGGAGGATCTCAGATCAGGCGAATCAAAAGGAGAAGCAGAGAAGGGGAAAAGGAATCAAAACAGTTAGAAGGGCAAGGCTATCAAAAAATGGAAACAGTCCATGTGCAATTCAAATGAGATTAAACAGAGTGAACTAAACAAAAATAATCAAAAAGAAGTTTATAAAAGAGGCTTCATACCTTTTGCCATTTTCTTGGACTATTTATGCTTATGCCTAAATCTGTTAAGCACCCAGGTGAAATCTAATTCAAAAAATGTTCTTTGAACATTGCTTCTGTCTGGCACAACTTTTCTCTTGGAACGTGTAGTTCATTCACTCCCAACTTACCCCATCAGCTATGCCATCTCTCATTGGTGTCTTCAAAACACTTCCATTCTGTTGGCTTCTTTCAATTGTTCTCTGGCTGCATTCACATCTTTCTGGTGACTCAAAACAATGTCAACTTCTCCCTTCAGCTGTGTGTCTTTTTCAGCTTCTGCTTTCTTTTTCCTCACAGTGGGTGTTTGTGGAGATATCTTCAGGAGGTCATTTTACTATTTTCACTTAAACTACCGTTTACTGATGTTCAGAAACTTGCAATGTGGCCTCTTCCCCATCAATCTTGTTGCTAAGTTCACTCCCTCTGCTAGTGATTGCTGTGACGCTAATTCAAAGGACACTATTCAGTACTTACCTGCCCCTTGAAATTCTTCCCCTGACTGCTGGAACATAATTTCCTCCAAGTTTTTGTATTGCTTTTTTTTTTTTTTTGTCTTTTTTTTTTTTTTTTTGCCTGTTTTGTTTCATTTCCTTTTATCCCCTCTTTGGAAGCCTCTTTGCACTCTAAATGAATCATGATGTTTCTTACCTTTAGGTCAGATAAATATTACATGCACTTTTTACAATTGCAAGGCTATTTCAGATCTGATTATCCCAGCTATTTCTGATGCCTTTCTGAGAACACAGGAAAAATTTGGCTCATGTTCAAGAAATAGGGAAGCTGGGGAAATTATCAAAGACTGTCACAGTCTTTACCTTCTAGTCTTCTAGTCACTTGTTACTGCTCCTGCCACATCATGTGGTGAACATTACAAGCCTGGGTGAGAGTTCCTTTGCAGGCTTGCCGTTACCTTAGAAAGAGTTGCACAAGATCCGTATGTTTATGAATCTTTCCAAACATATTTTTGTTATTCCATCATTTTTATCTTATTCAAAGGCTCCACTTGGAAACAAGAGGCAAGGTATAGGCGTTCTTCTGAGTGGCCTTTCAGCTAAGGTTCCTTTTAAGTGACCATAATTTTCCTCCACCTCTCTAGTCCAAGGACTCTTTATTTTCAATGATTCCTGCATTGTCTATAATCATCCCAATATTAGTTCATAGATTTCCTGTAATAGCACTTTCTTGAGACATTAAAAGCTTAGAAGAGGAACTTAATTGGAAAGAGGAGGAAAGAGGAGTACAGTAGGATGAGAGTTGAGGGCAGAATATTTACCATTCTAAAAAGACAACTATTGGGGGCTGATGTAGTGGTGCAGTGGGTTAAATCCATGATCTGCAATGCCCGAATCCCGTATGGGTGCCGCCGGTTTGAGTCCTGTCTGCTCCACTTCTGACCCACCTTCCTGCTGATGCACCTGGGAAAGCAGTGGAGAATGGCCCAAGTGCTTGGGTATCTGCATCCATGAAGGAAATGTGGCCTGACTCTGGCCTGGCCCTGACTGATAGTTGTGGCCATTTGGAGAGTGAAACAGTTGGTAGAAAATTCTCTCTCTGTCCTTCTCTCTGTCTGTAACTCTTGTCTTTCAAGTAAATTAATATGACAACTATTAGTATACATCTTTGGAAAATGAAGTAATAATATTTGTAGAGCCATATTCTTGTATGCTAACTTTTGAATTTTTATATTAGAGCACTTCAAAAAGTTTGTGGAATTAAGAGATAAATTTATTTTGGATAAAACATGTTTAAGCCATATACATTCCTGTGCTATTTTATAATAGATTTTTAATCTTGCAGAACATATAATAAATTGACCCTACTGCAGCTGTTCATAACTCACCTTGTAGGTGGAACCATAGCTAGATCCATTACCATCTTTTCACTTTGATAGTGAGTCTATTCAAAATTTGTTTTCTCACATATTTTTGTATTTTATTGACTCTGTTGTAGCACAATCACAACATTGAGTTATTTGTAAGAGACACTGAAAAACATTTTGACCACATTTTAAAAAATGGTGGATGTTTGTGCTTTGTTTATCAGAACTGTGTTCTAACTTTTGAAGGAAAATGTCAAAAAATGATAAATATTTTAATTTTTTAAATAATGACATACTGCAAATTACCAGATATAAATAAATTATTCATAATACCTCTTAACAAACATTAATAACAAATAAAATACATGATAAAATGTAAAAAAATTGAAATGTATTCTGATATGCTGAGCTGGTTACCATCAACTTAGCTAGAAAATTGTGAAACCTGGAAGAATCAATTCAAGACCTGACTGTCTTTGAGGGCTTGTATATTTGCATGTACACCACTGTGACAATGTTGAAGCATATCTGGTATTATGGCTTGGAGTTTTCAGGCCTTTCATAATTTCACATTCCTTTGAGACAATCTCATCTGCCCTTGTCATGGAGATATTCATGCTGTACTTGCCATTATGTTTCTTTATCCAAGGAGATGACAGATTATTCCTTAGAATAAAGCATTTTAACGTATTTGAAATGTACAGAATCTCAAGCTATATTTTTATAATTCCTAATTGAAAAATTTCAGATGCTGGGTGTTTGAGCTTGTTGTAACAAGCTTTTCTATATTTCAGTTACAGGATTACATAGGAAAGCAGGAGTCTATGGCTATACCACCCTGAACGAGCCCTATCTTGTCTGATATCAGAAGCTAAGCAGGGTCAGGCCTGGTTAGTACTGGGATGGGAGGAGATCAATTTATATAACAATGAAATAGTAACCCTAACAGATAAGGGCAGTCCAAGAGGAGAAGACTTTTTAGACAGGCCCAGGGTGATGCTGGTTTTTGCTGTTATTGTGCAGTAGGAAACATTTTTTTTCTATTGCTCTGTGCTTGCCACTTCATTGTCACTTCATGTCTTCTTTCCCTCCCCATGTTTCTGACACTAAAGTAGTTTAAGATGATGCAAGGTAAACCTAAATCACTTGAAAAACAGTGACAGCACCCTCTGCTTACTTCAAAAAGCTTTATAAAAATGCACTTTATTAGTCTGCCATCGTCAATTAGGCATATTGTTATAGTATGACTACAATCTTGCTATGAGGAGGAGAAAACTACTTCTGGTAGGAAAAACTAGCTGCATACAATACAATGGACAATGACAATTAAGGTACTAAGGAAACATCAAAAATGAACTCTGCTCTCTGAGGACATGAATGCAAGAAAATGAATTAGCTCAAGAAATTAAGAGGAAAAATCACAGAGTGAAAGATGTCAATCACATAGGCAGCCTTGAGGGTGTCATGGATTTGTGTCCTTTCCCATGCTTGAGGGAAAGCAATGATTTCTACCTGCCAAGTTAGTCACATTATTAGTATAAGGATGACTCTCTCCATGTTTGCAGCAATTGTTCAGGGCTAGCTCATGTGTTGAAAGAGATTTACTGGCACTCTTAACAAATGTGAAAGCCAGAAAGGAAGCAGCTGAAAATGCTGAAATGATGCGTGTGAATTAATCTTCCTTAGGGGAGGGGACTGGGAAATTATGCTAAGTAGGACAACAAAATATTGCTCTATAGCAGCACAGTTAGTTTCAGATAGTTTGTAAGTATATTGTAAATATGTTTGTAAACATACATTTGTAAACTAAATATCTAACAGGCTGAGCAAGGGGGGTGGAGGCAGGTTTCTACATCCTTTACAGGGTCAAATGTGAAGCCAGTGGTAGAGAAAAATCATTCTTTAAAAAAAAAAAGGTTATTTGAGATCTGGTCGAGAATTGATTAAGCTGCACAAAACATTCCACTAGGTTTATACACCAGTCACTTGGAATTAAGTGACTCATGGCTACTTCACAAACACGTAGTTAGAAGTCACTTAATGAAAACCTTCCCCAAAATATGAAGCTTTGCTGGAACACATGTTTCTTTTATGTGGAGGAAAAGAAGGTTCACTGAGAAATTTATAACTGGCAACATACTTTTCTTTACTTTCTACATTATTTCTAGATCTATGATAGAGTTTCCGGTAACAACATACAAACTGAAAATGCAGTACAGTTCAGATTTAGAGTATGGACTTTCATGTTTAATAAAGCTAAGTTCAAATACTAGCCTTGTCATTTAGCAATTGAATGAGCTAGGGCAAGCTACTAATCTACCCAGTCCTCAAATAATCATTACTGTAATAGGAATACGACAAATTGTATATTTTTAAAAGGATAACATGCGGGAGGGAAGTTATGGGAGGGGGGAAGCCATTGTAACCCATAAGCTATACTTTGGAAATTTATATTCATTAAATAAAAGTTTAATAAAAAAATAATAAAGTAGAAGTTCTCTCCTCCCTTCAGAGAAAGGTACCTCCTTCTTTGATGGCCTACTCTTTCCACTGGATCTCACTCGCAGACATCTTTCATTTATTTATTTATTTATTTATTTATTTTGCCAGAGTGTCTTGGCTTTCCATGCCTAAAATACTCTCATTGACTATGACCTTGTCTAAATAAGATTGGAGTTGGCGACTCAAAAGGCTTCCATAACCTTGGCAACTCATGACAAGAGCCTAGGGTGATTACTGACATCATAAACAAGAGTGTCAACTGTTAAGTCAAGAAGAGGAGTCACTGTGCACTAAACTCCCCATGTAGGATCTCTGTCCTTAATGTGTTGTACAATGTGAATTAATGCTATAACTAGTACTCAAACAGTACTTTACGCTTTGTGTTTCTGTGTGGGTGCAAACTGTTGAAATCTTTACTTAATATATACTAAATTGATCTTCTGTATATAAAGACAATTGAAAATGAATCTTGATGTAAATGGAATGGGAGAGGGAGCGGGAGATGGGAGGATTGCAGGTGGGAGGGAAGTTATGGGGGCAAAAAGCCCCTGTAATCCAAAAGTTGTGCTTTGGAAATTTATATTTATTAAATATAATTATTTAATTATATATTATATAATATATAATTATATATTATTTAATATATTTAAATAATATTTAAAAAATAATAAAGTAACACATATAGTAAGCATTCTGAAAGGTGATTTTATCCATCTGAGTTTTTAAGAAATATTTATTGAACAGTAATAATTATTATTTTTTTTTATTTTTTTTTGACAGGCAGAGTAGACAGTAGAGGGAGACAGAGAGAAAGGTCTTCCTTTTCGCAGTTGGTTCACCCTCCAATGGCCGCCGCGGTAGGCGCGCTGCGGCTGGCACACCGCTCTGTTCCAATGGCAAAAGCCAGGTGCTTCTCCTGGTCTCCCATGGGGTGCAGGGCCCAAGCACTTGGGCCATCCTCCGCTGCACTCCCTGGCCACAGCAGAGAGCTGGCATGGAAGAGGGGCAACCGGGACAGGACCGGTGCCCCGACTGGGACTAGAACTCAGTGTGCCGGCGCCACAAGGCGGAGGATTAGCCTAGTGAGCTGTGGCGCCGGGAGACCCACGGACCTGTGTCTTGCTTCAACAGTGTTTGAACGGAACAGGCCCGGGGACTCTCTCACAGGCTTCGACCGCCTTCCGACCGCCTCTCCAGTCAGAAGCTCCGGGACCACCTCTCGGCCACCTCCTGCTTCTGGGACCAGCCCACCGCGGTTCTGTGATCATCTCACCCCGCCGCCAACCATGGCCTCCCAGATCCGTCAGAACTACTCCCCCGAGGTGGAGGCTGCCATCAACCACCTGGTCAATCTGCACCTGCGGGCCTCCTACACCTACCTCTCTCTGGGCTTCTATTTCGACCGCGAGGATGTAGCTCTGGAAGGCGTGAGCCACTTCTTCCGCGAGTTGGCGGAGGAGAAGCGCGAGGCCGCCGAGCGGCTCCTGAAGATGCAAAACCAGCGTGGAGGCCGTGCCCTCTTCCAGGACCTGCAGAAGCCGTCCCAGGATGAGTGGGGCAAGACCCTCAATGCGATGGAAGCCGCCTTGGCCCTGGAGAAGAACCTGAACCAGGCCCTCCTGGACCTTCATGCCTTGGGCTCCGCCCACACGGACCCTCACCTCTGTGACTTCCTGGAGAACCACTTCCTGGACGAGGAGGTGAAGCTCCTGAAGAAGATGGGCGACCACCTGACCAACATCCGCCGCCTGAGCGGCCCCCATGCCTCGCTGGGCGAGTACCTCTTCGAGAGGCTCACGCTCAAGCACGACTAGGGGCCCCGGAGCCAGCCGCGCCGCGCGTCTGCCTGCGCTCTCCTGCCAGCCGCTAGGCAGCTTGTTCACAGCCCTGGACCCTCTCCCAAACCTGGGACCAAACAAATAAAGTTTCTTGCTGCAGCCAGCAAAAAAAAAAAAAAAAAAAAAAAAAAAAAAAAAAAAAAAAAAAGATAGATAATGATTCCATGATATAGCACCCTTTGATATTTGGAATCTTAATGAGAGAAGCACAGCAAATGCATAAGCAAATAAGAATAATATGTCATATGGAGTAGTTCTATGAGGAAAAATACAAAATGCTAGATGATTATCATTAATGGGGTAGGGGAATAATTTTGTATTGATAGATTGATTGACTTTTTTGCAGTGCTTGTTCTTTTGTGACTAGCTTATTTCACTTCATGTTTTCCTCCTTTTGGATTTCAGCTTTACTTAGGAAAAATTGAAAAATACAAATTATATTCATTTGGGCCTCTCTCTGTAGGTTCTGCATGTTCAGTTATAACAAACTACAGAACAAAACATATTATCTTATATACTGTATACTGAACATGTCCATGCTATTTGTGGACATTATTCCCTATATGATGCAGTGTGATAACTGCTTATGAGGTATATACATTGTAGAAGGGAAAATAGTCTAGAGAAGATTTAAACTATGTGAGAAGATGTATATAGCTTATATGCAAATGCTATCCATTTACATGAGGGATTTGTGAGCATCTACAGACTTTGGTACAGGCAGGGAGTCTTGCAACCAATCCTCCATGGAAACAAAAGAATCATTGCATGTTCAAGGTGTACAAAATGATGTGTTGATATACATGTATTGTAAAATGATTATCAGAACTAGGTGAATTAACTTGTACATCACCTCAAATAGTTTATTTTTGTGGTGAAGATCTACTCTCAGCAAGTCTCTAGTGTAATAAACGTTATTATTAATTACAGTCACCATGCTGTACAATAGGTCTCTAGAACTTATTAATCTATTAATCTTACAATAGTAAATTTGTATATTCCAATCAATATGACCTTATTATTTTCACAATCTTGAACTTTGCTGACAGTTCTGCTCTGTTTCTTTCAGTTTACATTCCACATGTAACCATTTTTCTATGTCTGGCTTATATCATTTAACATAATATCCTCCAGGTTCATAAATGTTACTGCAATGACAAGATGTCTTTCCTTTTTAAAGGCTTAATATTATTGTATTGTGTACAGTTAGCACTATTTCTTAGTTTGCTTCTATAGTTTGGCTATTTTGAATAATACTACAATGAACATGATAACGCAACCATACCTTCACAATACTAATTTTATTTTCATTGATAATTACCCAGAATTAGAATTGCTGTCAAATGACAGTTAACCATTTTTTAAAAATCTTGAAGAAACCTTGCACTTTTACTCTGGTGCTTGTAACAATTTACATTCCCATCAGCAGTGTAAAAGGAAGGGTTCCCTTTTCTCCACATCCTCACCAAAATTTTTATCTTTTGACATTTTTTTCTAATAGCCACCCTCACAAATAGGAGGTGATAATTCATTCAATTTAATTTGCATTTTCATGATGTTCCATTGTTTTGACCTCCTTTTCGCATACGTTTTGGCCATTTATATGTCTTCTGTGAAAAATGTCTATTTAGGACATTTGCTCCTCCTAATTTTTTTGACTTTTTAAAAATTTTATTTAAGTTTATACAAGTTTCAAGTATTATATATAAAGATTTAGGAACACAGTGATACTTCCCACCCTACCCTTCCTCCTACCTGCTCTCTGGTCCTTATATTTTATTATTATTGAGTTACATGAATAGATTATCTGATTTGAAGATTATCTGTATTAGATAAATATGTTATCTCATTTGTATGTTGCCTTTACAGTACGTTGAATGTTTCCTTTTCTGTTCATAAATTTTCTTTGATGCAATATGCCTTGTTTGTTGTTGTTGAAATTGTTGCTTCTTGTGCTTTGTGTCATATCTAAAAAATCATGCTGACAACCAGCAAGGAGAATTTCTCTTTCTCTTTTAATTTATTCTAGTTTTATGATTTCAGATCTTTGAGTTAAATCTTAATGTGTTTTATTAATTTGTGTGTATGTTGTGAGCTTAAAAAACTAACTTCATTTTATGGAGCTGAGTATGAAATTTTCTCAGTTCCATTTATTGGAGAGACTATCTGTTCCCTATTGCATATTCGTGGTACACTTGTAAAACATTAGTAGAATATATTTGTATGTTAATTTAGAAATTTCCATTTTGTTCCATTGGTCTATATACCTTTTTAAATATCAATATCATACTGATTTGATTAAAGTGGATTCACACTACAATGTAAACCAGGAAGTATGATACCTCCTTGTTTTTTAATTATTTTTTTGCTTTTTTATTCCACTTGCTTCAGCTATTTCATGTTTTTGTGATTCTATGTGGATTTTAGGATTCTCTGTTATAGTTCTGTTAAAATATAATTGGAATTTTGAAAGGAATGATATTGAATCTGTTTATCACTTTGGGTACTATTAATATTTAAGAATATTCAGATCCATGATCAGATCCATTTATTTGCCTCTTCTTCAATTCCTTTCATTAATGTTTTATAATATTTTTAAAGATTTATTTTATTTATTTGAAAGACAGAGTTCGAGGGAAAGGGAGAGACAGAGGTCTTCCATCTGCTGGTTCACTCCCCAAATGGCTACAAGGCCAGAGTTAAGCCAATCTGAAGAAAGAAGGCAGGAGTTTCTTCCAGATATCCCAGGCTGGTGCAAGGGCCCAAGGACTTGGGCCAGCTTCCAATGCTTTCCCAGGCCATAGCAGAGAGCTGGATTGGAAGTGGAGCAGCTGGGAAGAGAACCAGTACCCATATGGGATACTGGAAGTTCAGGCCAGGGCTTTAACCAGCTGCGTTACAGCACTGGCCCCATAATATTTTATAATTTGCATGTGCCTCTCTTTACTACCTTCATTAAATTTATTCTTATTTGATGATTTTTTTACTATTGTAAATGGGAACATTTCTTTAATTTCTTCTGTGGATAATTTCTTGTAAGTATAAAAAATAAGTAATTTTTGCATTTTGGTTTTGTACACTACCACTTTGCTGCATAGTCTCTTAATCTTAATAATTTTTGCTGCAATCTTTAGGGTTTTCTAGATATCATATGCCATCTGTAAACAGGAGAGCTTAATTTCTTCATTTCTCATTAAGTGCCTTTTTTTATCTTTCTGTGCCTAATTTTGTGGTTAGGACTTTGGTACTATGTTGATTAGAAATGGCCAGTGACATCCTAGTCTTTTTCTTGATCTTAGGTAAACTGTTGACCACTAAATGTGATGGTAGCTATGGACTTGGGACAGATGTCCTTTTTTTTATTACAGTGCCTACCTTCTACATCTAATTTGATGAACATTTTTGTTATGAAAAGATATGGTCATTTGCAATGAAATGAAGGAATCTGGAAAACATCATGCTGAGTGAAATAAGCCAGTCCCAAAGTTACAAATATCATCTGTTCTCCCTGATCGGTGACAACTAACTGAGCACTTAAAAGGAAACCTGTTGAAGTGAAATGGACACTATGAGAAACAAAGACTTGATCAGCCCTTGTCCTGACTATCGAGGAGCTACTTACTACTTTATTTCTTTTACCTTTTTTTTTTCTAATTAGTACTATTGATTGAACTCTTTAATTACCACACAATTATTCTTAGTCATTTAAATTTAACAGAAAAGTGATCCCCGTTAAATATAAGAGTGGGAATAAGAGAGGGAGGAGATGTACAATTAGACACATGCTCACTTGGACTTACCTCTAATGGAAGAGCTAAAAATGTACCATGAGATTCCAATTCAATCCCATCAAGGTGGCATGTACCAATGCCATCTTACTTGTTAAAGTGATCAGTTCAAGTTCATAATTGATCAAAAAGATAGGGTAAAGTGTCAACGGGATCACATAAATAAGACCAGTGTCTGCAAATAATTGATAGAATTAAAAAGAGGGAATGATCCTACATGGGAAGCAGGATACACAGCAGACTCATAGAATTACAAAAGCCCTAAACAGACTCTGGCCTCAGAATCAGCCCTTAAGGCATTCGGATCTGGCTAAAACCCCATGAGAGTTTTGCAGGCATGGAAAGTCAAGAGATGTGGAAAAAACAACAACAACAAAAAAAAACAAACCTAAATGAAAGATCTCTGTGAGTGAGATCCCAGTGGAAAGAATGGGCCAGCAAATAAGGCAGTACCTTTCTCTGAAGGGAGAAATTTGAATACTTTGAATATGGCCTTGTCTATGTAAGATCGGAGTTGGTGCCGGCGCCGCGGCTCACTAGGCTAATCCTCCGCCTTGCGGCGCCGGCACACCGGGTTCTAGTCCGGGTTGGGGCACCGATCCTGTCCCGGTTGCCCCTCTTCCAGGCCAGCTCTCTGCTGTGGCCAGGGAGTGCAGTGGAGGATGGCCCAAGTCCTTGGGCCCTGCACCCCCGCATGCATGGGAGACCAGGAGAAGCACCTGGCTCCTGCCATCGGATCAGCGCGGTGCGCCGGCCGCAGCGCACTACCGCGGCGGCCATTGGAGGGTGAACCAACGGCAAAAGGAAGACCTTTCTCTCTGTCTCCCTCTACTGTCCACTCTGCCTGTCAAAAAAAAAAAAATCAGAGTTGGTGACTCAAGAGGCTTCCATACATAGCCTTGGCAGCTCATGACAAGAGCCTTGGGTGATTACTGATTTCATAAATAAGAGTGTCAGTTGTTAAATCAACAACAGGAGTCACTGTGCACTTGCTCCCCATGTAGGACCTCTGTCCTTACTGTGTTGTACTATGAGAATTAATAGTAAAACTACTACTCAAACAGTACTCTATACTTCGTGTGTCTTTGTGGGTACAGTCTGCTGAAATCTTTACGTAGTATATACTAAGTTGATCTTTTATATATATAGATAATTGAAAATGAATCATGATGAAGAATGGGATGGGAGATGGAGTGGGAGACGGGATGGCAGGGAGGTTATGGGAGGAAAAGCTGCTATAATTCAAAAGTTGTACTTTGGAAATTTACTTTTATTAAATAAAAATTGAAAACAAGGAAATATATGAATTTTTTAAAATTATTTTCTGTACTAACTGAAATGATGTATTACATTTGTACATTTGCATATGTTGAACCATCCTTGTAGCCCAGGAATAAGTCCTTCTTGATCATGTTCAATAATACTTTTGAGAAACTGTTTAATTCAGTTAGTAATTTGTTGAGAATGTCTGCAATGATGTTCATTAGCAATAGTGATCTGGAGTTTTCTTTCCTTGTAGTGTCTTTGTTTAGCTTGGTCTGAGGATAAAGCTAACATTGTGGAAAGAGTTTAGCAGTATTTTTTCCTCTGAAGTTTTGTGTGGAAGGGTTGAGAAGGGTTGGTGATATTTCTTCCCTAAATATGTGGTAGCATTCACCAGTGGTTTTGGACTTTTCATTGATTGAAACTATCTGACTAGTGATTCAAGCTTCTTACTCATTGCTAATCTGAACAGATTTTTTTTTTTTGATTCTTCATGTTTCAGTTGTTGGTATTTTGTGTTTCTAGGAATTTACCAATTTCTTCTATGGTATACTTTTTTGGTATACAATTGTCCTTAATAATCACTTTAATCAAGGTGGTGAACATCCAGCCTGCAGGCCATGTAGGGCCCACAAATTCATTTGGTCTGGCCTGTAAAGGCAACCACAGTCAGGCTTGTAATCTAATAAAACTAGGAGTGTTTCTTATAGCATCATAAGGTTGTATTAAGTGAATCATAATAATTGGTAAATTTTGAGGGACAAGCAAGGAGCATTCACTATGGGGTAGAACAGATATGAATGCACTGCAGGACAGACACACATCCACACCATGCAGACATTTGCCTGTGCTATGTTAACGCAGAGGACAGTCATTTCCAGTTGGCTGAAGTGTACACACTGCAAAAGTGTTAACACACAGTGGCAAAACTACTATGGTATTCCAACGATAATGAGATGAGATGTGATGAGGTGATTCCTCCTGAAATTGATTACATTGTCTCCTATGATGGATGGTGAAGCTGTTGACTCTTGTTGACACAAACGATAACTGCAACCCAAACTTAATTGTCACATTCCCGATCAACAATCCTCATGAAAATTGAATCTCAGATGAAGACTAAGGAAATTACAGTTAACAGTAAAGACCTCAAGAGTCAATGTATGAATGTTGGCTAAATTCCAAATCCAAGATACAAGCTTAGAACAGTGATCAAAGCAAAATAATCATGTTGTTCACTCACACACACACACACACATACACACAATTATCAAAAGGTAAGTGGAGCAACATCCTACAGATGGCAACTACAAAGAAAACAAAAAGTTGATATAGAGTGTTGATCTTTCCAAGAGAAATGGGCAAATAATTATTTTTGTTGTTGTTGTTGACGTCAAAAGCACACCTGTGTACATAATTTGTGGTGATGAGTTAGCTGTAATGAACAAAAAACCAATCTGGAATGTCATTAAAGTTCATGTCATTGCAATTCAAACCACCATAAATTCAATGCAGTGGGAGGCCAAATGCATCTGAGTAAAATTAATGCTCTTAGGTGGAGTGTGGAACCACAGGTCTCCTCGTGACAGAAACCACATTATTCAGGTGAGTTATGTGGTGAGCCAACTGATCGCAGAGAAGCTGAAAGCGCGTATAGAGAGTTTATGAAGGAGTGCACGGTGGCTGCGGCAGAGTAGTCTGCATCAGACGAAGTAAGATGGTTAGAGAGTGTCTCAGAGACCTGTCTCAGATGGATTGCTGATTTAGCCCAAGTTATTGAAAAAACACTGAAAGATTCTGAAGGACATTCCCAACGTTTTTCACTGGCTTGTGATGAGACAATGGATATAACAAATACTGCCCAGCTGGCTGTTTTTTTCATACAGAGTTTGACATGCAAGAGGAACTGCTGAACCTGGAAGCCGTTCATGGCACTGTGGGAGGGGAGGACTTGTGTGAGAGACTTGTTTCATCAATGAAAAATTGAGCTAACGTTTGAAGAGTTAAGTAGCCTTACTACAATTGGAGCTCCAGTCATGGTTGGCTCACACAAAGGGTCAATTTTGTTTATCAAGAAAGAACTGAATCGTCTGTTTTGATCCAAGTGATCTAATCAAATACCACTGCTGTCCACCAAGAAAGTCTCTGTGCATAGACATTGTGGCTCAACAATGTCAGGCATAAATTTTTTCAAAAGCAGAGTTTAAGGAGACACTGAATGATCTTGGCTGAGTACAGTGATCTTGTTTATCACGGTGAAGTGCAGTGGCTGAGTTGCAGGATCCTGCTCATGAGGTTTTAAAAAGTGTAGGATGAAGTCAAGCAGTTCATTGACATGAAGGAAAAACCTGTCAGGGACTCAATGACAGCAAGTGGCTCACGATCGAGCGTTCATGGCGAACATTACCAAGTGCTTCTCAGAGCCGAACATCAAGCTGCAGAGCCCCAACCAGCTTCTCAGATCCCTACTTTCAAAAGTTTCCATTTCAAATCTTTTGACGCTGGATTAAGACTGTGGAAAGTGCAACTTGAAAGGTTTAACGTGGTGCATTTCCCTTCTCTGGAAAGACAAAAGCCTTGTAGGACACTTGTATATGATGGTGAATGCAAAACTAGTTGAGGCATTTAATGAAAGATTCAAGGACATGGAAAGCAAAAATGCAATTGAACATCTTTGCTACACCATTCAGTGTGGAATGAGCTGATGTTCCTGATAACCTGCGACATAAAATCATTCAGTAGCAAAGCAATGATGAGCTGAAAGCTGGGTACAATTGCCCACTGCTCTAGTCTTACAAAAGTTACATAGCAGCGATGGCTTTGCCATTTGAGGAGACATGAGTTGAAATGTGTATCTGTTTTTAGGACATCTTACTGCTCTGAGCAACTCTTTTTGGATCTTACCATCGCAGAGTCTACTGCATGCCAGCCTGACTAAGGCAAACCTGGAAAAGCAGGTATGAGTAGTGACATCATCAATACCAGCTGACATCACCCACCTCACTGAAGAGAAGCAGTTCTAATCATTACTTTAGTGCTGAGCTAATTGAATGTTTGACCAAATATCGCAGGCTAATGTTTTAAATTGGTAACTTTGACCCACAAACAATCTTATAAATACCCAAATGGCCTTTGGCAGAAAAAATTTTTCCTATCCCTGACTGAGATACTTTGCATGTCTGTGACATTAATTGTAATGCTTCCTCATTCATTTTTTATTTTATTTAGTTGAGTTTTCTCTCATTTCATTTTAATCTAGTTAAAGACTTAACAGTTCAGTGTTCTTTCTAGTGTTTGTATAATTCATTTCCTTCCTTCCACTAATTTTTGGATTAGTTTACCCTTCTCTTCTAGTTTTCTGAGGTTTAAAGTTAGGTTGGTTATTTGAGATCTTTCTTTTTCCTCTATATAGACCATTATCACTATTAAATTTCCTCTTAAAGCCACCATATTCCATATGATTTAGAATGTGTTCCAATTTAAATTCTCTCATTTTTTAAAATTTTCCTTTTCATTTCTTTGACTCATTGGTTATTCAGGACTTTACTGTTTAGTTTACATCTTTATGTAATTTTTTTCCAGTTTTCTTTCTACTATTGATTTCTAGTTTCACAACGTGGAGGTCAGAAAACACTGGATATAATATTAAGATTTATAAACTTGCAAGAACTTTTCTGTGACCTAATATTTTGTCTGCCATAGAAAACATTCTGTGTACATTTGAGATGAACGGATATTCTGTTGTCACTGGATGGAATCTTCTATAAGTGTCTGTTAGGGCCATTTGACTTCAAGAGTTGTTCAAGGTTTCTGTTTCCTTGTTGATTTTCTGTTCAGCTGATCTATCCATTGTTGAATGTGGAGTTTGAAATCTCATACTATTATTGTTTTCTGTCCATTTCTTCCTTAAAATCTTTTAAATTTCCTCTTTGGATGCATATGTGTTTCTAAAGATTATATTCTCTTTATAAACTAACTCCTTTATCAATATGTGATGTCCTTTTTCTCTTATGACATTTTCAATGTAAGTTTATTTTCTCTGTCACAAGAATAGTGACATCTGCTGCATTTTGGTTACAATTCATTTTGGCTACCATTTCAATGTAACATAATTTTCCATTCCTTCAATTTCAGTCTGCTTGCATATTTTCAGTTGAAGTAAGACCATCAGAGGCAACATTTAGTAGGGTCTTAGTTTCTTAATCCATTCTGTCACTCTACATATTTTTTTCTAGATTTATTTTTATTTGTTTGAAAGGTAGAATTGAGAGGGAGAGTTAGAGGGAGATTTGGAGGGAGAGTTGGAGGGAGGGTGGTAGAGGGGAGGGAGAGGGAGAGGAAGAGGGAAAAGAGAAAGGGAAAAGGAAAGAGAGAGGGAGAGGGAGAAGGAGAGGGGATTACCTGTGTTACAGGTGGCTTAATCCAGTGTGCCCCAAGGATCACCCCAAGTCTATGTCTTTGATTAGCGAATTTAAGCTATTTTCATTTAAAATAATTATTTATATGTGAAACTTTCTATGGTTGTTTCTTTATTTCTCTGCTTTTGTAAAACTTTTCTTGTCTTAATCTCTTACAACCTTCCTTTGTAATTTGAGAAGCTTGTAGAATGCTAACCTTTGATTCTTTTCTCTTCTGCTTATTTTATATACATTTTTGTTTTGTGGTTACCAGAAAGCTAATATCTTATAGTTGCAGCAGTTTATTTTAAGCTGACAAATTAAGCTGACTGCATGCAACTTTTTACTCTCCCTTCTCACAATTTTTATTTTTGGTCACACAATTTACATCTTTTTATATTGTATATATACAAATTATGGTAGCTGTAACAAGGTTGAATCTTTTTGTTTTTTAACCTTTATCCTATAGATAAAATTGATTTATAAATCACTATTGTAGTATGAGACCACTCTGAGTTTGAGTAGCATGAGTCCATTTACTTTTACCATGAACTGTATTATTTAATATGCTTTCCTGTTACTGATTTTCATGCTTTCATTTCAGCTTGAAGACGACTCTTTAGAATTTCTGTAAAGACAGATACAGTAGTAATGCTCACTCTCATCTTTTATTTGTCTGGGGAAGTCATTATCCTTCCTTGATTTCAAAAGCATTTTTCAGTGGCAGTTTTTTCCTTTTTCTCTTAACTCTGAATATATCATCCCATTCTTCTGGTCTTTAAAGTTTCTGCTAGTAAATATAATGATAGCCTTATGAACATTGTTGGTTTGTGAGGAAATCCATTTCTCTTACTGTTTTCAAAACTCTCTCCTTGCATTTGATTTTCTGGTAGTTTCATTATGATATGTCTTGATAAAGTCTCCTTTGGATTGAAATTGATTGCAGATCTTTGAGTTTCATGTACGTTTATATCCATATTCTCCTTAGATTTGAGAAATTTATAGCCACTTTTCAAAATATATTTTTCTGATATTTGTGTTTTCACTCATTTCTTTGTATTCTTTTTGTTATTTTTTTCCCTCTGGATAGTTTTTAAATGATTATTTATTCCTATTTTATTTGAAAGGTTAAGCCAGAGAGAGAGAGAGATCTACTATTCACAGGTTTAATCCCCAGATGACCACAAAAGACTGATTCGGGTCAGGCCAAAGCCAAAGTCAGAAATTCCATCTGGGTCTCTCACTGGGTGGCAGGGATCCAAGTACTTGAGATATTTGCTTTCTCCCACAGTGCACATTAGCAGGAAGCCGGATGGAGATAGAGGCAGGACTGAATCCAGGCACTCTGGTATGGGATGCAGGGGCCCCAAGGATCAGCTTAACCTGTTTTACCGCAATGCCCACCCTAGGTTTGTTCAAGTAACTTAACTTCAATCACATTCTTTCCTCTGTTTGATCAAGTTTGCTGTTCATGCTCTCTATTGCATTTTTCCTTTTATTTATTTCATTCTTCTGCTCCATAATTTCATTTTATTATTTTTCCATCTCATTGAATTTCTTTTCTTTTTTCTTTTTCTTTTCTTTTCTTTCTTTTTTTCTTTTTTTTTGACAGGCAGAGTGGACAGTGAGCAGTGAAAGAGACAGAGAGAAAGGTCTTCCTTTTTGCCATTGGTTCACCCCTCAATGGCCGCTGCAGCCAGCACACATCACGCTGACCCGAAGCCAGGAGCCAGGTGCTTCTCCTGGTCTCCCATGCGGGTGCAGGGCCCAAGCACTTGGGCCATCCTCCACTGCACTCTTGGGCCACAGCAGAGCTGGACTGGAAGAGGAGCAACCGGGACAAAATCAAGCACCCTGACCGGGACTAGAACCCGCTGTACCAGCGCTGCAGGCAGAGGATGAGTCTATTGAGCTGTGGCGCTGGCCCCATCTCATTGAATTTCTAATTTTTTTGCTGTGACATTTGTCTGACATCATTACCTGGTTTATGTATTCTCTTATAGCTAACTAAGTTTTTTTTTTTAATTGCATTCTTTGTCAGCCATATGATATTTCTTCATTTTTTTTTAATGTCAGTTGCTATAAAATTACTGTGTCATCTTGGTGTAACTTCTTTATCTTCCGTGTTTCTTTTGCCTTGCATTAAAGTCAGTGCATTGATCAAACCATCACCTTTTCCTGTCTTTATGGTCTTCCTGTCTTTATGGTCTGTTTTTGGTGGGGAAAGACCTTCATTTGTGGCTGTGTCACAGGAATACGAGGTATGCAGTTCTGGCTTCAGCACACTACAGCAACACCATCTTCGGATATTCATTAGTTGACAACCGTATCATCAAACATTACGGGAGTCCTCAACAGCCCGTTGTGTCAATATCTGTAGTGATTGTGAGGACTGTTATAGTCTTTGGTGCAAAGGCTGCTGGTATCCTCCTGTTGCTTTTTTTGCTCATGCCTATAGCAGTCCCTCTAGCTGCCTGCTTTTTCTGAATTACATATATGCTTGCAGTGACTGTGGTATTATTAGTGTTAAATGCACAGTGTTGAAAAATGTTGAGCGCATGGCTGCAAAGCCATGGCCTGGAGCATTGGTGTATGTGGAGGAGCTGTGGCTCTAGGGTTTGAGGTGAGTGTGGGTTTGGGAGGTGGCAACCTCAGTTCTGTGGTTGCACATCAATAACTCTTGGCTGCGAGTGACTCAGCAGCATCTCCCTCTCAGGAGTGTCTGTGACAGCGATAGCTGTTAGTTATTTCAGTGGAGAAAGAGGCAGATATCTTTAGTGGAGCACAATACCAGTATCTATAGTGATGGACAGCAAAGGGACCTCTGTAGTGAAGCTGTGGGAGATCTACAGCTACCACAAGAGCTGTTGAACTCCTCAGAAGCACAGGCTGCCGGGTGTTCAGCAGGGCTCACTAGAGAAGGCAGCAGAATCCACTATTTGACTGGTACTGATAACCCTCACTTCTCTTCTTGTTTTCTTAGCTGTCTCCAGATGTGTCAGGTGTGTCAAGCTCTTCACTGATCCTTTCTATTTGTTATTCTGTTTATTGCTCCAGGGTATTGGAGGTTCCTAGTTGAGATTTCAAGGCTTCCCATTTATTTCCATTTGTGGATAGCTCTCTCTAGTCTTTTTAAATTTTTTTATAGAGGGACAAAGTTTGGAGCTCCTACTCTGCCATCATGCCAATATGACTCTTTGATTTTTATTTATAGAAGAGGTAGTCAAGAATGATTTTTATGCAAACAAAATATTTGAGCATGTGCCCAAAATATTGGAAGGCATGGAAGTTCTGTTTCAAAGAGTAGTAAATATTATTGACCTGAGGCAGAAATATTGCATTACTGTCATTCTTTTTATTAATATATCCTTTTTATGGATGAAATATCTTAAGCAACTATATTCATGCTCCAAAATATATACCATATCATTGGCCTGCAACATTCTTCCCAACCACACTGCCTTCATATCTAGTGAACTTTCAGTGCTTTAGATATGACTTCAAATCCTCACTCTTCTCCTCTTACCTCCATAGTTTAGATGAAATATACACGTACACACACACTCACAAAAACATATATGTTTCCTTTCAAGTATTTCTTGTATTTATCAGATTTGTAATTTTACGGTTTTGTGTGTGTTTATTTGAATAAACTTGATTTCTGTCAATAAACTCCAGCAAGAAAGGATATATGTCATTTTTTTTGCTGTCACTATAACTCAGTGCCTAAAATATTTCGGGGAACAGAATAAATTTTCAATAAATATTCATTGGCTTCATGAGTAACAAAGCAATGGGTATGCAAATAAAGAGAGATAAGCATTTGGAAACTGGGACACAGTTATACACGGAATGTGTAGTTGTAACTTATTTGACAAAATGGAATAAAAAAGCAATTGGATATTTGCTTTTTCTATAGAACAAGGAATTTTGATGACTTGTATATGAAACTTCAATTAGCTGCAACTTTAGTTAGTGCATAATTTAAGAGAATATGCATAAAAACTGTATAACAGAGAGAAAATCTATCAATATCCTCTACCAATGTTCAAATACTGAAAATGGCTTATCATTAGTTTAGAATCATTTTTCTGTATGACATGAGTAATTAATCTTAAGTACTTATAGCATGTTTAGTTATTCATAATCATCATGTTTACTTCTGTATCATAGATTCAATAATTTGCAAAGTGAATAAATCTTCATGTTAAAAAGAAAGCTCAGTGTGTTGTGTCACAGTAGAACAAAACGTCCATGTTCTTGAGGAATTAATTTACCACTTTTAAAATAGAAAATAAGGGGAATTATTTAGTTATATATTTAGTACTTGGTAGGTAAACCAGGTAGAACTAGCTCCATTGCATCTCAACAGGTTTCTTTGGCAAAGCAAATTGCATTGATCCATAAGTAATTTCCTATTAAAAGTGTAGACATTTCATGGATCACTGGAAACTTTTTAAATGAACTAATTTAATTCTCTTACATGGTACTTCTGCAGAACTATTTAAATTGCATTTTCTGAACATTTAACAGATGTAATCATGGAATTTAATAGGAGACTGGTATATGGAAGAATAAAATTTATCTTGGAGTTTAAAACACTAAGTATAATCTAAATCTTTCCTTCCTTATTTTCATCAGTGTGACTTTGGTTAAAACTTTGTAAATCTAAGCTATGTTATTAAAAGAATTGATGCACTGACTTATCTACCTACTACGTATTTTTGTAAGATGTATTTATTTTGTTGGAAGGCAGCATGACAGAGAAAGGGGTAAGAGAGAGAAAAGAGAGAAGGGGAGATGGAGTGAAAGAGAGAGAAAGGGAGAGAGAGGGAGAGATATGGAGAGACAGAAAGAAATATCTTCCTTTCTCTGGTTCCATCCCCAAATGACTGCATTGGCCAGGGCTGGTACAGGTTGAAGCCAAGGGTCTAAGACTCCATCTGGGTCTCCCACATGATGGCAGTGCATAATTACTTAAACCATCTTCAACTGCTTTCCGAGGCAAATTAACAGGGAACTGGATCAGAAGTGCTCGGATACGGTTATAAAAGTATAACATAAGGTAAGATCCCTTAAAATGTCTACTACCAGGCACTTGAGTAAAATATCAGGATTATGTAGGGGTATTCCATGTATAATAGTTCAGTCCTCCATTGCTATAGTTAATGTGTCATTCTTGCTATGTATCATTCTGATACCATGTAAATAATAATTATTATTATATAGTTATAATTATATAAAATTATAATAATTATAATTAAATATAATTATAACATGACCACCCAATGTGCTACTAAACCTTTGAAGATTCCTTTTAGTATTTCACTTCCCAGACACACAGCCTGCTTAAAAGTACAGGCTGAGGGGCCTGCACTGTGGTGTAGTGGGTTAAAGCCCTGGCCTGAAGTGCCGGCATCCCATATGGGCACCAGTTCTAGTCCCAGCTGCTCCTTTTCCGATCCAGCTCTCTGCCATGGCCTGGGAAAGCAGTAGAAGATGGCTCAGGTCCTTGGGCCCCTGCATCTCTGTAGGAGACCCAGTAGAAGCTCTTGGCTCTTGGATTTGGATCGTTTCAGCTCCGGTTATTGCAGCCATCTGGGGAGGAACTGGTGGATGGAAGACCTCTCTCTCTGTCTCTCTCTCTCTCTGTAATTCTGTCTTTCAAATAAATAAAATAAATCTTTAAAAAAAAGAAAATAAGCAAGAAATATCTCTACAGTTATTAGAATTTTGTCAAAAAAATTAATAGGCTGATAGTTTTAGTTCCTAGATTCCAAAGATAGCAGTAGGGAAAAAATTTCTTGATAGAGCAATGAAAGATATAGTGTTCTACTGAAATTTTCATTCACTGGAGTGGAAGTAGTATACAATAGTAGACTGTTTCAGATAATTCAAATTATTTTTCCTTGTAGCAAAACTAACTTATTACAACTATAGAGACAAGCTATACAAATAAATATTACACATAGTCATTTAGCTGAAGTCTAAATTACTAGATTTGACATAATACTTTAGAAAGTGATAATAACATAATCATATTGATAGTAGAGAATGTTAGTCTTTAATATAGTTCATCACCTTCACGCATCAAGGGAGGCTACATGTTGAAGGAATTTATGAACTATTCTTCAATGTGGAAAATAATTTAGGCTACATAATATGGAGGAACTCAGTAATTAACATAATTTATATTTGGAAAGCTGATGAAAATATAATTATAAATTGATGATATCTCAGTAAAATTCATGTGCCCATGATGTTTAGAACATATGAGATAATAAGAAATGGATTGAAACTTTTAAAAAAGCAAAACCAATTGAAAATGTAGGTAGCAACTTAACAGAAGAATTTTGAGAAAAAGACAAAAAAAAAGAAAACCTCAAGAAACACAAACACAAATGACTTAATAAGCCAATATTGAATATTTTTAGATTTAAGAAAATCTAATACTGTTATTTGCAAAAATGGCAAATATTAACATTGTCCGAAATGAAGTCTGTAATCAGGAAGATAAAGTTGAAGATTTCTCTCAGAGTATCAGCAGAAAGAACAAGGCAGTTGACTCTTGTATGTGACTTACACATAAAGAACAGAGATTGGAGAACCCACATGCAGATCATCTGTATGTATAAGGGACTTATTAGAGCAAATGAAAAATATTTATTGTCATGTAAAAGGACAAAGTTCTCATAAAACAGAGAAAATATTGAATTGCAGGTTGAAGGAGGACATGAACAAAAATATCATCAAATCTTCCATAATAAGCACAAAGGGAAAATGAAAATGTTAGACACAATGGAAGGTACATTTGCTAACACATCCCAACCACAGAAAGGAAGCATGTGGCTCTGTTATTCTTCTTCTATAGTTGATTCTCTCCACACTTTGGCTTCTTTCTTTAAGCTTCCTTCAGAGACAAGGACTGATAACTAGTTACTGAGGACTACATTTTGCTCTCTGATCACTTGCTGAATATGTCCCCCAAATTGACCTAGTATATGCATAATCTCCAATATAACAGTGTGGAGATTTGGAACTTTTCAGAGATGGCTTCAGATGTGTCTTCCATCATGGATGAACTCTTGCTTTTGTCCTGGGAGTGAGTTCATATTGGAAATGGTTTCCTTTACAAGAATGTATGTAGCCTCTCCCCCACCGCCCCGCTTTTTTCCCCTTTTGCCTTCCTATAGTTTGAATATTTGGCCCTCAGAATTATACAGGAATTTGAATTTCAAGGTCTTCTGTTACAGATATTAAGAGAGTAGAAAGTTAATCCAATCTTGCTTTTTAGAGGTCGAGTCTTTGGGAGGTGACTGCATGTGATTAAGTCATTAGGGTGGAGTCCCAAGCTGGCTTCACAAGGACAGAGAGCAAGACCACAGGGGGAGAGACAAACGGTGTGCTCCCAATCTCTTGCCAAGTGACTGAGGTACACCACCTTCTCCGGAGGCCGAATCAATGGGTTTTACCCAAACTTTGTGAATTTTCAGAACTGTGAGCTAAAATACATGTCTTCCTTTTATAAAGTAGCCTTTTCAGCTAAGCAGTTACAGATATGAAATGTTGACTAATACACTTCTAGTCTTTCCTTCCGGCATGGGATAAGGCAGCAAGGAGGTCTTCACTAGAACTGACCCCACTGCCTATTGCCAACTCCAGAGCCATAAGATAACTACATCCCTCTTATTTCTGTTACCAACTTCTGTGGTGTTCTGTTACAGCACAGGGAAAAAAAGACAAAGAGATCAGTCCAAACAACACATCCAAAGAAGATTATGGAAAACATGATTCAAATAGAACTAGATACATATTTACTGTCTGTGTTAGCTGTTCTAGGCAAGGAGGTAGGATATGTAAAAGATGTCTCATTTGGATCATTTCTCAGAGGTGGATGGGCCTTCCGCTTTCCTCTTATCTCTGAATCACAAAACCCCAAGAACAGAAAAAATAATGGCAATGCATGGAGGTGATGTCATTGAGCCACAGCCAGATTTCTCTGTGGTGAGGAAGCAGAAATGGAAAGTCTAAGAAAATCACATAGTATGCATTGTGTCTTATAGTATTAAGATTGATAAAGAATATAAATACAATTTAGAAAATGCAACATGAGTATAGATACAGAGAAAATAATTGAAGAATAAATTAAGTAATGCAAATTTCTCCAGCTGTTTGGAAAATATGAGGAAACACATTTACAAATGTATGTAAGAATTGGGAACATAAATATCAGAATGTGGTATTCAAAACATATTCATTAAATAATGGAAACTAAAGAATAACAGTGGAGAATAGTTCAGCAAATATGTTACTTTATATAGTCCTGAAGCTATAAATTACATGGATTTTTATGTCTCTTGCCTATTTCTCCTGAATTAATACTTGAAATCTTCCACCACGATAAAAAAGAAATAAAGAACCTGGAGGAATGAAATATTGAGAAAAGAGGAAAGTGGGCTTGGGTGAAAACTTAGTAGTTTTACTTGGATATTTGTGATGCAGATTAGACATCTAAAAGAGTACTCAGTAGGATACATGGTTTAGAGTTTAAAGTGCAAATATGGACTTAAAGTATAATAGAGGCTGGTGTCATGGCTCAACAGGCTAATCCTCCACCTAGCAGTGCCGGCACACCGGGTTCAAGGGTTCAAGACCCTGCACCCCATGGGAGACCAGGATAAGCACCTGGCTCCTGCCTTCGGATCAGCACAGTGTGCCGGCTGCAGCGCGCCGGCCGCAGCGGCCATTGGAGGGTGAACCAACAGCAAAGGAAGACCTTTCTCTCTGTCTCTCTCTCTCACTGTCCACTCTGCCTGTCAAAAAAAAAAAAGTATAATAGAATAAGTGAATGACATCATTTAAAGTCTATTATTGCATTTACTATGCAAAACTTTGCTTAGCTAGTGCTGTAGAAAGATAACCCATTTTTCAAAGATCAGAATACTAGAGATTTCTCTAAAAGAGCAAATAGAAATAGACTCTGAAATTATATACATACATACATATATATATAGTGTATATATATATATATATATATATATAGAGAGAGAGAGAGAGAGAGAGAGAAAGAGTTGAAAGGCAGAGTAGCAGAGAGAGAGATCTTCCCTCTATTGGTCACTTCCCAAATGGCTGAAACAGCCAGGTCTGCAGCAGGCCGAAGCCAGGAGTCAGGAACTCCATCTGGGTTTCCCACAAGCACTTGGGTCCTTATCTGTTGCATTCCCAGGCACTTTAGAAGGGAGCTGGATCAAAAGCTGAGCTGTAGAGATTCAAATCAATACTCTGATGTCACAATCCCTTGCACCACAATGTCAGTCCACCTTGAAATCCTGACCAGTGTCTAGCTCATTTTTAAACGCTCAATGCCTTGGGCGGTAGGTACCTAAAGCAAACAAAATAAGCACATACTAAATAAACATGTAGTCAAATGCAATAAAAATATCTGAGCTAAACATGAAAGTAACTTATTAACTTAACAGAAAATTTGTATTCATAATGAAATTATGAATAAATAAATAATAAATAAATTCTGTTTAAGACTTTTTATACCAAAATAGACATCTCTTAATTTTTTTTTAAGATATATCTATTTGAAAGTCAGAGTTACACAGGGAGAGAAAGAGACAGAGAGAGAGATAGAGAGAGAGATAGAGACAAAATCTCAAATCCTCTTGTTCACTCCCCAGATGGTCATGAAGGCCAGGTGGGACAGGCGGAAACCAGGAGCGAGGAAATCCACCTGAATCTCTCACGTTGAGGGCAGGAGCCCAAACAGCCGGACCATCTTCCATTGCTTTTCCCGGACCATTAGCAGGGAGCTGGATTGGAAGTGCAGCCGCTGGGACGGGAACAAGTGCTCATATAGGATAGTGCTCCTATAGGCTTCATACATAGTGGCTTTATCTGGTATGATAGACTACCAGCCCCTAAATCCATTGCTTGACAAAAATTTTAAAGTACTCTTGTATACATAGCACCCATTTATGTATTTTTTTTCCTGATGCCACAATTACAAAATGTTACACCAACTTTTTTAAAAAAAAATATTTTATTTATTTGAGAGGTAGAGTTACAGGCAGTGAGAGGGAGAAACAGAGATAAAGGTCTTCCGTCTGTAGGTTCACTCCCCAAATGGCCGCAATGGCCGCAGCTGCGCCGATCCAAAGCCAGGAGCTAGGAGCTTCTTCCTGGTCTCCCACATGGGCACAGGGACCCAAGGACTTGGGTCATCTTCTACTGCTATCCCAGGCCACAGCAGAGAGCTGGATTGTAAGAGGAGCAGCAGGGACTAGAATCGGCACCCAAATGGGATGCTGTCACTGCAGGTGGAGAGTTAACCCACAGCGCTATGGAGCTGGCCATACACCAGCTTTTTAAATCCCTCTTTCAGTTCATTTTCCATCTTTCACAATGTTACAGGCTTCTGACTTCACAGAATTTCTAATGTTTTCATAAAGTGAGCTAATTTTTTTCTCATTTAGCAACTGTTAATCTATTTCAAATTATTAATTTATGCATATAGTCCAATTTTTACAATTCTATTCTCAAAATATAAAATAGTTTGGTTCTTACTTTTAAGATTATGTTGAATGCAAAGTATATTTGAGCAATTACTGGATGGATGTTTTATTTCTCCATAAAATGATACAAGAACAATTTGAGGGTACTTCTGGAATCATGATGACATGATGGGAAACAGCTGACCCCTCTCTATCTCCAGAGTTTTACTGTAGTCCTCAAGGGGCTATGTTTGGCAACTATATGTAGTATTTGTCTTATGAAAAAGCAGGATATTCAGTGAAGAGGAGGCAGAGTTTCTTCCAGATTCATTTACATGGGCAACTCAAAGGGGTGGGGACTGGAAGTGAGTGTTAATTGCAAATTTGTCAAGATACAAAGCTTTTTTGCTGCAGAAATGTAGAAATCCATGCAAAATAGTCAGGTGAGGAAAGACCATCTGCATACACAAACACACATAATGGAGGACATTGTCAGGTGTATTGTGGGACAAGACAGGACAGTGACAGAACAGAGTGAAGAGAGTAGGGCAGACTGACACCTGGCCCTACATCACCATCACCTAATCCCATGGGGCTAAGTCTCCACTGACAACTTAGCACACTTATAATACTCTGTTGAGTGGCAGGGGTGGGAGGGAAAAAAATTTATATCTGAGCGTAGGTCAAACATGTCATGGAAGTGTGTTAGGAAAAGAAGCACAGAACAGAAAAGAGGCAGAATATGAATCTAGAACCAGACCGAATTTATTTAGAGAAAATAAACCCAGAGATGTGGGTGATCGATTGCCCACATACACATTGACTGCACACATGTCAGGAGGCCCCAGCCCCAGGGACTGGGCCTTTTTCATATCTTAGCAGGGCTGGGGTGGGTGGGGGTAGGGGTGAAGCAGGTGGAGGTGAATTCCTACATACTGGTCTTTTTGATGGGCCTCTGAACCTGGAGAAGAATGCGGAGGTGGGGTGTAAAGAAAATAAGATGTGAGACTGAATTGAGATTCAAGGGAAAGGACTACATTCGAACATTATCTCTCTTTTGGTTAATGAGCGAGACTAGCTGAGGCTTATGTCCTTGTTCTATCAGAAGTGAAATTAAAATACGTTTATTTTGATGAAATCTACAGTTATGAGTGATTTTCAAAAAATCATAGAAAGTGTGTATCATGAAAAAAACTGCACACTTTCAATATTTTCCCTCTGGAATGGATTTATCTTATATTTCCATTTTTCGATGAATTTTTTGAAGTACCCTTATACATTATATCCGCATATATTCGTTGGTGCAGAAATACATAAATATGGACATAAACACACAAAAGGATAGAGCTAATAGTCATATACCTAGCATTAATGAAAGAAACCGAGTTGATATTTGCTTCAGTATTCAATTTTACATTATAGACACGATACGTGTAGAACAAAGTATCCCTTACCGTCCCATTTCTGTCTTATCCTGTCAGAGACAGTGAAACTGCTAACATGCATTTGGCAGGCATGGAGCCTTCAGTGTTTTTGTTTTAGAATTTCTAATTTCAGACACTACCATGCAGAATACATCATTCTTCAACTGCTTTTTAATTTTTTTGTGTGTGATGTGAATATTTAGCAATATATCTAGGTCAATGTTTAATTACTTCTGAGATTATAGCTATGAATATTCCATGTTTTATTTATCCACTTCACTTTCAATGGGTAATTTGGGATTTTAAATATATATATATTAAAGGGCCCTACGTGATCTGACCTACTGATACTTCTTTGATCTTATTGGCCACAATTTTCCCACTGGTTCACTTTGTTGAAGCTACATTAACCTACTTCAAGTTCCTCAAGAATATGATGACAGATTATTCTTTTAAGCCTTGTAGTTTTAGAGTTGTCTGTTATTCAGCAACAAATCACTGAACAGTGTGCTGTTACAATATCTTTAACTTCTATGATATCAGGACCTTTTACTTAGTTGCTATTGTAAATTTATTCTAATAATCGTTATTGCTGGTGTATACAAATGCTATTGATGTTTTAATACTTCTTATTGTATGAGGTAATATTACTAAATTCTCTTTTCATTTCAAATAGATGATGTTTCTTCTTGGATGTTCTGTGTAAACAAATAAATATGGAATGAAAATATTAAGATTTTCTCACTTCATATTCTTTGTAGTTCATTTGTTGTTCTTTTCTTGTTCTACTAATTTGAATGGAAGTACAAAGCTGAGATGTGTATGATAGCAAGCACTCCTGTCTAATTCTTGACTTCAGTTGGAAACCACTTATTTTTTAGCATGAATTATCTATAAAAAATATTTGGTGGACTTCTTTCATCATGTTGTGTTGGGCTATCCCCAGGTGCTGCACCTATGTCTCAAATTGTTCCTGTTGAAACTTGATGATGATCCTCAGCCACAGGTTAAAAGGGGTTTGCTATGGTTTGCATGTATCCATCAAAGAGCCCATGTGGGAAACTTAGTCCTCTGTAAAACAGAATTGGAAATAGAGCCTAGTGAGAAGTGATCAGACTGTGAGAGTTTTGTCCTCATGAATGGATTAATGCTGCTATATTAGAAGTTAGTTCAGGATTGCAGGAGTGTGTTGTTTGTAAAAGGACAAATTTGACCCTCTCTTCTCTCCTCTGTATCTCACCCTTTCCCTCTCTCCAAATCTACTTGCTTTCCCATCATGAATGATTCAGCAAGAAGACCCTTGCCACACACCAGATCCTCAATCTTGGATTTCCCAGCCTGTATAATCATGAGTCAAATAAATGTTTGTTCATCATAAGTTATCCAGTGTGTAATATTCTATTAAGGTGATACAAAATGCACTAAGAATTAAAAAGCAAAAAACATTTTTTAAGCCTTTCTGATAAATTAGACAAGGATACCTAATGTAGTATGCCAATGTGACAAATAAGAGTTGGGGAAATTTGCATTGAATCCATCTATATTATGTAACCTGATTTCATGTGTATTCTTTTTTAAGCTTATTATTATTATTTATTATTTTTATACGAAAGGTAAGAGAGAGAGGAAGAGACAGAGAGAGAGAGAGAGAGAGAGAGAGAGAGAATCTTCCACCTGCTGGTTCATTCCCCAAATGGCCCAATGGCCAGAACCATGCCAGGCTAAAGCCAGGAGCTTTTTTGGCCCATCTTTCACTGCTTTCCCAAGTCATTAGCAGCGAGCCAGATCATAAGTGTTGCAACCAGGAATCAAACCGGCATCCTTGTGGGATATGTGATGCCAATGCTGCAGGTAGCGGCTTAACCAAATATTCCATCGGGCCAGTTCCTCACATGTATTTCCTACGTTGCTTGTTGGTTTGTTGCTTAAACTGAGAGAGGAAAAAAAGAGAAAGAAAAGAGCCATACATGAGATAAAGTTCTCATCCTTTCCATTACTACCTGTATGCCTGGATGAGAGTGTGGATCCTCCCTGTCTTGTAGGATACAGATGATGTTTCCTCTTCCTAGTTTACTAAATATTTCCATAAAATAATTATCGACTCTAGTACATAATATATGTCCACCTTTTTCTGATTATTACTGTTTTAACACATATATAAATAGGGTTATATATATACATATATATGTATATATATAATGTTAGAATTTCCTTCCTAATATCAAATTCATCATTACATCATAACCAATGAAGGGAGATAATATACTTTACTTTTTGATCTGCCATATGATTCCCTTTATAGAAACTCTGTTGTTCAATTGTTTAGCCCCATTGGAAGCTCTCCATTCACCTAGAGTTTGCTATTATTTAAATAAGCACATATAATTTGTAGTCACCTATAATAATTAAATTCTTCCTCATAAAGAGATGACAAATTTTTGCCTCTATTCAATTCACCTCAGCCTTCTGAATTATGCAGGATAAATATAATCTGTCAACTAAATGTTAGTTTAATTAGTATCAGAGAGAGCTATCAAAAATAGATATCAAATATCTTAAATTGTGTCTTTTCTATTTTAAATATGTGATTTTAATATATATCACTGCTTCCAGATAGAACTACACTAGTCATTTTCTAGACTTTCTGAAGCTGTGATACCAGGATGAAATATCATGGTGTATGCACACTTTTACCAGGAAAGAAGAGTAGGATAAGATTTTATCACTTTTTCTTGGACACTATAACTATAATAGTATATATTTAGTTGCATCATTTATTTTGGCAGTGAAGTAACACAGTTAATTTCTACGTAATGTAGCATCTACAAATTGCTTTCGCATAGATCACCAATAATTTTTATAATACTAACCAATTGAATTGATTACTTTTTTAGTCTCTATCATATGTCAATTTCTGTCTCCAAAATATATGGTAAAGTACTGGCCCTGGAACTGTAAATTTGACCTTATTTCAAACTATGGTACTTGAAGATATAATCAAGTTAAATAAGGTCAACTGCCATAAGATGAACTCTAATCCAGCATGTCTGCTGTCCTCACAAGAAGTGCAGTGATATAAATGCACTCAGAGGGAACATGTGACGATGGCAGCAGAGTCTGAAGTAATGCTTCTACAGTCAAGGAATACCAAGGATTGCAGATGACACAAGAAACCAAGAACAAGACATGAAGACAGTTTTCCCATAGAGCCTTTGTAGTGAACATGATGCTCTCTATCATCAGGTTTTGGATTTGTAGCCTTCAAAACTTCAAGATATTTAATTTTTATTGTTTTAAGACAAATAGTTTGTGATAATTTGCTATGACATTCAGAATGAATTGTTAAAAATTTGGTACCCGGAAATGCAATTCACTAGAAAAGAATACCTTAAAATGTGGAAGTGGCTTTAGCATAGGATAAATGTGTAACAGCTGGAAGACTTTCGAGGTACTTGATAGAAGAACCTACTTCCTTGAAGAGATTGGTGGTAGAAATACGAATGCAGAAGATGTTTCTACTGAGGTCTTAGATGGCAATGGGAAACACATCTTCGAAAACTGCTTTGGAAAGACAATACTTACTAAAAAGTGGCAGGAAACTTGGGTGAATTATATTCTTCTCCTGGGTGGAAAGTAGAACTTACAGGTGATGAACTTAGGTGTTTTGTTTAGGGGATTTTCACGCAGAATGTGGATGTTGTTGCATCCTTATTTCTCCTTGCTGTTTATATTAACATATGAGAGCAAAGGAAAAAAAATGAAAAAAGACAGCATTAAACAAACAAGAACTAGAAGCTTAATGTTTGAAAAATTATCAGTCTACCTTTATAGAAAAAATAAATGATAAAGTGTACTCCAGAGAGATTACCAAGGATATGATTGGACCAGCCTTGTCTGGAAAGATGAGATTTAGGACTCAAGAGTGCATTCGACCATCTTAGAGCTCATCCTTGCAGGTTAGACTGAAAGGGACTGGAGGCAACAGAGATGGAACAAAATTAAGGAAGGCTGTCAGATTCATAGTTAGGAAATGAGCTGATAGAACTATTATATATATATATATATATATATGCATATATATATAAACATTTCCTTAATAATTATTTTGTGCTAAGAAAATGAGACATTAGACATAACAGTCTAGATAGATGGAGAACTTTACTATTACATGGAAAAATATTTGACAAGAGTTTTGTATTAATTTACTATAAACAGCACTAGGAAATTAATACAAAGTTCAGTAGCTCTTGACACTGCTTAATATCATCAAAAATCTTTTTCACCATAACCATCTATTATACCAGTACTCTGAACTCGTCTGCCCATGACCAATGCATTTTCCATCTTGCCATAAGGGTGTTCTTTTTTTTTTTTTTTTGACAGGCAGAGTGGACAGTGAGAGAGAGAAAGAGAGAGAGAAAGGTCTTCCTTTTCCGTTGGTTCACCCCTCAACGGCTGCCATGGCCGGCGCACTGCGGCTGGCGCACCGCGCTGATCCAAAGCCAGGAGCCAGGTGCTTCTCCTGGCCTCCCATGCAGGTGCAGGGCCCAAGCACCCAGGCAATCCTTCGCTGCACTCCCGGGCCATAGCAGAGAGCTGGACAGGAAGAGGAGTGACTGGGACAGAATTCGGCACCCCGACGGGGACTAGAACCCAGTGTGCCAGTGCTGCAGGCGGAGGATTAGCCTATTGAGCCTCAGCGTTGGCATAGGGTGTTCTTTTAATTTCACATCCAATGACCATAAATCTGTTCACATGGAACTCCTTTGTGGCTATTTTTAAAGTGATGCATCAGAGATGCAGGATCTTGGCACCTTGCAAATCCACTATTCTCTAGAATCACATAGAGAAATGTATTGATGAGGAGTAAGGAGGGAGGATAGGAGAGATCATGGATGTAGAGTTCAATGGGCCTTACCCAGAAATGGCGCACAGGTATCCCTTCACATACTTTTGACTGGAATTCAGCAACTTCACCACAAGTAGAAACACATAAGCATGGGAAATACTTTTAAATTATATTGATTAGAGAAAAAAGGTATTTTGAGACATATAGGGATCTCTCCACTAGAGTCCACTTGCCCACTTTATTCTTCATTAAATGTGTGGTGAATTCATTCTCCCACACTCAAGGCATTTACTGCCTCCCAAGCAATGCAAAGTGTTTCCAGTTACAACAAATGATTTGAGGTTAAGATGATCAGTCATCAAGATGAAAAACTATTCTCTATTTCAGATTCAGTAATGACTCTTTCCACACAGGAAGCTATGCACAAAAAAGACAAGTTATCCCCATCAGACACATCTATTATCATGCAACAAAGCCATGAGCCAACATTTTCAAGAACTTTCCCATGAAATGAAAATTACAGAGGACGTTCTGATAGCTGCACCTTATTAAGGTTCCTTACGTTGTGCCAGTGATGTGGTGTAGTGGGTTGAGACACTATTACCTGCAGTGCTGAATCCCATATCACAGAGCTCCAGTTAAGTCCTTGCTGCTCAGCATCTGATCAAACTGCTTGCTAATGTGCCTGGGAAGGTAGCAGAAGTCCCAGCTAACAGGGCCTCTGCCATCCACCTGGGAGACCGAGATGGAGTTCCCGGCTCCTGACTTCCGTCTGGTCTAGCCCTGACTGCCATGGACATTTGGTGAGAGAACAAATGAATGGAAGATCTTTCTCCTTATTTCTCCTTCTCCTTTCCTCTGTCACTCTATCAAACAAATAAAAATAAATCTATTTAAAAAAAAAACTTTGAGTGTGGAAAAGTATTTTGCTTAGGGAATAATCCTCATGTCTGGGAAGAAACTTTTCCATTGTTTTCTGAGTAATAAATCTATTCTCAGAATGATTCTTGCCTTTTAATCTACATGGCTGTATCACAGGTGGGATTTGGGAAAGGGTCTTGTTGAAGCTGAAGAGACTGCATAATATTTTGGAAGAGACAATGTGGAAAGTTTCAAATGACAATTTAATACTTGAAAAAAAGTTTTTGAAATACAGTTTTACAGTTTCTTTGGCAACATACTTTCTGAAAACCGAGGTGGACACAAAGGAAGCTTAAGTGCATGTCACTAAGTGAAATAAATCAATTTGAAAGCTACATACTGTATTAGTACAACTACATGACATTCTCGGATGACGAAACTATGGAGACAGTAAAAAGATAAATGATTTACAGCAGTTGGGGGCGATGAATAAATGGAGCACAAATGATTTTTCAGATACTGAAAATATTTCGTATTTTCTGTATTTCGTATGTTCTGTAATGGTGAACACATGTCATATATTTGTCCAAATTCATAGAATGTAAAACACTACAATAAAATGTGGACTTTCGGCAATAGTCATGGGTCTTCTCATAAGCTCATCAATTGTAACCCATTGGTTACCCTAGTCGGGGGACATTGATAATGAAGGAAGGATATATATGTGGAGGTTAAGAAGGAGGTGCATGGGACATTTCTGTATTTTCTATCTAATTTTGATGTGAAACTAAGTCTGATGTATAAAAATAGAGTATTTCAATAGGACAAAATAAAAACCTTTCATTAGAATTTATGTATTACTACTCCAAAGAGCAATAATTTTAACATCTGTCTTAGTCATTATTCTCAAACCTCACCTTTCCTTCCACAGTCTTTTTCTTCACTATTGACTTTGGTACTACATTTTCCAGTGTTCTGAGGCACACCGTTTCTGAACTTACTCCATTCCATCTAATCTATGTCTGCAAACTAATTCTACAGTGGGTTCATGTTATTATTTCCAGTAATTTTTTTCTGAATGCATGCCATAATTCTGATTCCCTCTAACTGCTTGCAATACAGCCACAAAATCAATAAGCACATGATTCTGTCTTCAGAGTTATTGAAGGTAACTGTTTTGTCAAATATTTTTCCATGGAATATCAAAGTTCTCCATCTTTCTAGATTGCTATATGTAATTTCTCTTTGTCTTCGCCCAAATTAATTAGTAAGGTAATGTTGCATTTATTAAAATTTTATAGCATTAACTTCCTACCTCTCCCAGCCATTTCTTGTACCAACTACTATAACAATTAGAATTCAGTTAGGAAAATAGAAAATAATTTATTTGAAGAACATAAATACTTAAATGACTTTCAATGAAGTTGAAAATGGGTAGCACTATATAAATCAAAATCTACTAGATTTTGGAGAACAAGGAAGCTGCAGGAAATACAAAACATTTCTAGCAATGATCTTAGTAACCCCAGTATCAAATAACATTGGTGAAAGCAAAGTCCACGATGCCACTATGAAATCTTAGCTCTTACAAAATCCATGTCTGTTAGAAAGAAAGATAATAATGACTTCTGATTCTTTTCTACCTTTCAAGACATATACAGCTACTACTCGGTGGTGGATCTGACTCAGACACTTGCTGCTGGGATTCTAGGAGACATAGTGTCCAGATATTCATCCCCTAACACAGAATAGAGATGCGTTGTACTAAGTTGCTACTGGTATGTGTTTCAGCTGCTAACACATTCTGAAATCTTTTAAGCCTGTTGTCAAGGTGGTCAGGGATCCTATTTTGCCTTCTTCTCACCCTGCCCCTCATTTGCTTTGTTCTGGATTTCTTAACTGAAATATCTCCTGGCTTTCCCTCAAATACAGATTTTTCACACAATGTTGTCTTCCTGGAATATTCTCTGTTATTCACTCTCATTTCCCTACTAGCTCCTACTCACTCTTCAATTCTCACTTTACACACTGCTTTCCTTTCTTGCGCCCCAATAAGTTTAGTTAAAATATGTTCATATTTTATCATATTATTTAAAATTCTTAATTTTAATGTGTTTCATACATTATTTAACATAAATTTTCCAATTAAATATCTATCACCAATAAGTTATGGAGCATAATTAACTTATTTACTATTATGTCACCAGCAATAAACTTATTTACTACTTATTTAACTATCTTATTTATGACCAAATCACCACAACAATCTCAATTATGTTAACTCAGCCTATTTTACATTTATTTATTTATTTATTTATTGACAGGCAGAATTAGACAGTGAGAGAGAGAGAGAGACAGAGAGAAAGGTCTTCCTTCCGTTGGTTCAACCCCCAAATGGCCGCTATGGCCAGCGCACTGCACCAATCCGAATCCAGGAGCCAGGTGCTTCATCCCAGTCTCCTATGTGGGTGCAGGGCCCAAGCACTTGGGGCCATCCTCCACTGCCTTCCTGGGCCACAGCAGAGAGCTGGACTGGAAGAGGAGCAACTGAAAGAGAATCTGGCACCCCAAGAGGGACTAGAACCCGGGGTGCTGGCGCCACAGGCAGAGGATTAGCCTAGTGAGCTGCGGGCACCAGACATTACATTTGTTTTTATACAAAATATTGTAAAACTACTTTCAAATGCTTTGCTAAAGTTATTCATTGATTTTTTTAAAGGAGGAAATAGAGTAGTATAACTTTTGAGTAACTATTGTTTTTGAAGTCAACTTAGAATAAGCTACATGCGAATTAAAATTAGTGTAATTTGGTAGGTATTATTTAATAATGGAATGACTAGTTAAGTCAATTTAAATAGAATTATTGAATTTGTAACACAGTAAGATGTTTCTTCTTACTACTGTGGAAAAAGGCAAAAATGAGAAAAGGTCTCAGTCTGTGAAGTCATGAATGCATGGAAGTAAGATACAAATAAAATTATTCAAAATCATAATATAGAATAAACTCAGGTGTTGTCATTTTTATCCAGATATCATTTGGATTGATTTTATAAAATAATTGTCAAGTGCATTATATTGCAGTCTACATGTTCTGTGTAGTTTTTCTTTTTTTGTGGAAAAGGAAGTATCTTGTGTTTTTCTTTTTCTTTTTTCACCTTTTTGAGGGGGCTATAAATCAACTAACCAAAGAGTAGGGACTCAACTTTAATTAACAAAAAATACTAGAAATTCAGAACCTCTAAATGAACCTTAGTGTGGTTTTTGCCAGGGGCTCATTTGAGACATCCAACATTTGAAAGAAGCTGTCTTTTGGATAGGTTTATTATCTCTTCCTCCAGATTCCCTAAGCTCTATCTGTTTTCAGTTAGGTTTTCCAGAAGCAACATATTTGGACTTCATTATCTCAGTGCCTCATAAAAAGGTCTTCAGTGAATTACTTTTAATGTTAAAACCACAGCTTTTGTAACTGAACAATGTCTGTGTTTTATAAAATTGTGTGAAGATATCATCCATTGTGTTCTTCAATGTCCTCAAACAACGTGTTAAAGTCTCTGTTCAGTTCTCAGCCAAGAAAATGTTCATGTCTGTGGGCAACCTTGGGAAAACTACATTTTTCGTTTTTGTTGGTTGCCAAGATGAACAGACATAAATTCAGTGTTTATCTGCAGTGATTGACTCATCACAGGTGCCTGATAATAGCAATTCTTCCTTTCCCTTAAAATGCTTTTTTTCTTGGCAGGCCTGAAAGGAATGTTTAACAGAATTGCTTTACCCTGTATTGAAGCAGATTCAAATTCTTAAAAAAAGAAAAAATAGAAAGCACTAAATGCAAACAAATAATCAAATAGACATAATTGCATAATCATGCTCTCCAATGAGTAACACATTATCAGTAAAGACTTACCTTAGTTTTTATAAAACAAAGGCTGTGACTATATTTTGTGAATCCCTTCATTATGATCAGAAAAAAAATCCATGGGAGATAGTACCTTAAACACCTGTCTGTTTGATTTTTCCATTAAGGGAAATATTAATTCATTCAAATTTCTTAACATATCAAATTTTCTATTCAAAATATACATTAATAGTATGTGCTATTTAAGATACTAGATATTTTTGATAAAATAAATATTGGTATTAAATCAAAAGATATAAGATATAATGAAAAATATTAAGTTGGTGGGAATTGTTACACTGGACTCAAATTCTCCAAATAGATCAAAATACCTCAAAGTAAAAAAACTAATCAAGTGCTACTTTAAAGCATAGTATATTATTTTTTTGAAGATTTATTTATTTATTTGGAAGTCAGAGTTACACAGAGAGAGGAGAGTCAGAGAGAGAGAGAGGTCTTCCATCTGATGGTTAACTCCCCAATTGGCCGCAATGGCCAGAGCTGTGCCAATCTGAAGCCAGGAGCCAGGAGCTTCTTCTGGGTCTCCATGTGGGTGCAGGGGCCCAACCACCTGAGCCATCTTCCATTGCTTTCCCAGCCCACAGCAGAGAGCTAGGTCTTCCACAGTAGAGCAGCTGGGTCTTGAACTGGCACCCAAACGGGATTCAGGTGCTTCAGGACAGGGTGTTAACCAGCTGCTGCACCACAGCTCCTGTCCCAACATGGTATATTATTATACCAATGGCTAGAAAGTAAATATATAATATTTAGTGGCTAACATGAAAAAGTACATTCTAAATAGTAATCACATTGTGTCAATCAAAGTCCCATCTAAAGAACTCTCTGGAGCTTTGATTATCTACAATGGATCCTGCAAGAATTCATTTATGCCATTGTAAGAATTTATATTGTAAAATCCGTTAGAATGTTGAACATTTTTAAATAATATGAGAAAGTATAGATTTCATCACTTAACAAATCTAAAAACAATAAAAATTTCGGAAGTATTAATTCATATCAAATATGTAATATTTTAAATATGGATTATTATTTTGAAAAACAAATTATTTAATATAAAATATAAGGTGATGTGTTTGAAACTTCCCATTAGATTTGTGTTTGCTTATTTTGGAATAATAGAGTTGTATGATTAGACAGCTAAATAAATCATTTTCTGAATATTTTATTTATATGTTTTCTTCATTTTAATGGCTATAAAAATTGAATCATGTTGTCAATTCACCAATAAAGACTCCATATTCTTGCTATGGATGTAATGGGAGAAATTGATTAATTGTAACTCAGATCGATATAAGAGTATTAATCCATTTTTACTGATTCCCGTAAGCTGGAGAGGCTAGGTATTACAAGATGAATACAGAATGGATCAAGGGTGACCACACAACATTTTTATTTAACTTATTTCCACCGTGTCTCTATAAGATATCTTTTCCTCAGACAGAGAAGCATCAATGGAAAAAGTATATTTGTTGCACATATTCATTTAAAAATTCTGAAGTGGTTATAGTAATATTAGATAAAGTAAACTTCAGAGGAAATGAAATAGCCAGAGACTGAGGATTGTTACATAGTGATAAAAAGGACAATAAGTCAAGAATAATTAGCAGTTTTCAATGTTTATGAACCAACCAACAGAACTACAAAATGTGAAAAACCAAAATTCATACATTTACTAGAAGAAATAAACAAATCCACAATTATGTTTGGGGAAACCTATACTCCTTTCTCAATAACTGATAAATGACTGAACATGTTATAGGCATAAATATAGTGTAACTCAACATCATCCCCTATTTACCAACAGACCTTATTGACAAATACACAACACCGTATTCAACAGCAGTGCAGGGCACATTCTTTTCAAGTGTCTGCATCTATCATGCTAAGCCATAAAATAATCCTCAAGAACTGAAATGAAGCATTGTTTTGTTCATTTACACTATGAGTACCTGCAATTTATTTCAAGAATGTGCGACTGGCTCAAGATCCCAAATCCATCAAAGTAGTCAGCCATATTGATGAGATAATAAAGAAAAAAAAATGAAAGTCCTTGTTAAAGTAAGAAAAATAAAAGAAACAGAGAGAGAGAAAATATTTTCAAGCAATGTATCTGACAAAGGACTAGTACTAGAATATATAAAGAATTTTCAGAAGTCAGTGCTAATATTTCTATTAGATAGCGGACAGAAGATATCAGATGACAAGTAAGCACATGAAAGGATCTTCAGCATTATTAACTATTAAGAAAAGCTAATAAAAACAACAAGATGCATCACTCTACACTTAACAAAATAGCTAAAATTAAAAACAAGGACTGGGCCAGGCCAAAGACAGGAATCAGAATCTCCATTCAACCACAGGGGCCCAAGTACTTCAGCCATCATCTGCTGCCTTTCCAGGCACATTAATAGTAACCTGGATCAGAAGTGAAGCTGCCGGAACCAGAACCGGCGTTTGAGACATGATGCTGGCATTTCAAGCAGCAACTTAACCTGCTCTTCCACAATGCCGACCTCTAAACTGGAAATGTTATCCTGCAAAATATATCAGTCACAAATGAAGAGAATTTTCTCTTTTCCAGTTTGGACACTCTTTATTTCTTTCTTTCGCCCACTTGTTGTGGATAAAATTTCCAAGATTATGTTGAATAAAAAGTGTTCCGAATGTTGTCAGCAGAAAGAAAGGTTAATGTTTATGTTTACCCTGAATTGACCATTGTGCTTTTATAGATGTACTAAATTTTTACTGGCACCCAATAAACATAAATGATATTTTATGAATTAAAAATATATGAGGAATTTCTCTTCTGAATTGTATGGAATTTATAACATTTTGGTGCTCTATTTATGAAAAAGGAAGAGAGGGAACTATCAGGAAAAAGAAGCAGAGAACTAAGGAAGCAAGAAAGATGTAATGAAGTTCAGATTCGACAGAGTGGTGCAGAGAGATGATCTCCTTAGATCCATTTAAAATAAAATCCTTGTTGTTTCTGGACGCAGGCAAGAATCTGATGATATCATATTGCTCTTAATGGACACCCACAGACAGAGATAAAAGAACCAAATGAGTATGTGCTGGTATTACAAGGTTGAAGTGACAATTAGAGATATACGAAATATCATGCATTGAAACAATTTGCCTCTTGACATATAAAAATTTCTATTTTTATATAGAAATCAGAAACTGCATGGAATAAAGAGATAAAAAAGTAGAATGATAATTTTTGAAAATTATACCCAACGTTATAACAGTATTGCAGCAGTGATATATAAATTAGTATTCAAAAGCCATCAAGCAAGATACTGTGAAAGTCAAGTTCTTATTTTAAAATCCCCAAGCAAGTTACTCAAAAGACAAGTATATTAGGGATACTGAATATTACCAAAATTATAAATCTTGCTCAATTTTGTCCACCACTGTTAATATGCGTGATACATTTCTGAAAGAAGAAATAACTTAAATTCTTAACAATTTTATTACAGTGGCCAGTGTTCGATCATTGGACAGGAAAATGGTAAGAGATACTTAAATTTTAAAAATAGAAGAATATGCAACTGAAGTGAGAATAATTAATAAGTTATCCAGATATGGAATATTTCTAATTAGAGTTTTAATGACTGTTGTGCATGTATTCCGTAAAATAGAAGAAAGAATAAAAAAACAATAGCTATAAATGGAGGAATTCAAAGGAAAATTAGAATCTATGCAAAGAATCAAATATAAAATCTACAACTGAAAAAAGTAATGTCTGAGACTGAAAACTCCTTGAATGACCTTAAGAGAAAATTCAGCATTGCAGAAAGTTACATAATCTATTTTATGGAATAGGGCAATAGAAAAATATCCAAAGTGAAATATAGCAAAATTAATTGCAAATAGTGCAGGGAGGATGATGGATCTGTCTGATATGGTGGGGAAAAGTACAGTATTTATCTAATTGGTATACTAGAGGTAAAGAGGGAGAAAAAAACAAGAAGAAAAAGAATGAAAAGATATTGGCTAAATTATATAAAATCATTTCAAAATAATGAAACAAATTAAAATTTCTTAAATACAGATTTTACAATACATAAAGCACAAAGAAAGCAATATGTATATTATATATCACAGTCAAGCTACTGAGAAAAAGAAAATCTTAAAAACAACTTTTTCAATGGAATAGTGAGGCTTATCACTGACTTATTAAGAAATATGGATGCCAAAAGAAAATAAAATACCATATTTAGAATGGGATTTCTATGCCTGTTGAAAATATTCTCCAAAGATTAAAGCAAAGAAATTTCATTTCTGAACAGGTAAATATGAACTAATGTATCATTGGTGAACATGCAAACATGAAATTCTAAATGGATAAGTGTGTAAAACAGCATTTGATAGTATAAAATATTGTGCTGTAATTTATGATGGCTGAAAAATTAAAAAAAAAAACTTTGTAGAACTTTGAAAGTTGCGGATTCTGCACTATTAGCTTTTGTTTGGTTGGGAATTCTTGGGTTTTGAGATAGAAAGTTAAATGGAAAGAAATTTGTTTTTTTCATAGTATAAGTACAAAAAGAAAACTATACCCAAGTAAAACAAATTAAACATAACGAGAAACAAGAAGTTTGTTTGCTGAAAGCTGCTATCCCTGTATCTCACATAGCATTTTGTACTTTTATTCCCAAAAATATCCTACCAAATCTGAAAAGCCTTGATAAGTTAAAATGATACACAAAGTGAGAAGCAGTAAATGTTTTCTGAACATATGTTCTTGAAATGTAAATACAGTGATTCAATCAGTGAAATTCTAATTAATGCTATATTATCGGTTCATCAAACAAAATAGATAAAAATTCACAAGCATCAAAAGCATATAAAGATGTCAGAAGATTGCCTTGGAAATGATCTGAAAATCAACTAGGACTCAGGGTAGTGGTATTTATCATTCCTGTCACCCACACATGACTGTTACATGTAATATAATTATCATCAACATTTGCTCTGCAAACAGTTAATCCATTACTTAATATGTATTTGGAATTGAGTCAAGGAAAATATCAGATAGAAGGAAAGAGGTTCCATGGTAATTTGCAGTCTTTGTAAGGAGCTCATGCTTGTAAACCGAGCTATATGATTGCCTCCATTTAACCCATCTTTTTCATTTTTAAAATGCCACTAGTTATCCTGAGAAAGAAATAAGCCTCTTTTTCAAAGATGGACGATTGTATCTTACTGCAGAGGGACATAATGCACTGATGCTAACAACACCGGGGAATAAAGAGAAATTAAACATTTAGAGCCTGGCTCTTACAAGATGCATTCATGTTTCCTTAACTGACTTCATATAAAGGAACACAAAAGAAATAACACACTCCAAAACCAAGGAAAGAATACAGCAGGGAGTCTGAGTTAGGAAGAAATATGGAAGGAAGATGGGTGGTGCTGGACCAAAGACAGGAAAATCCTAAACTGGCAAGAGAGATTAGAACAAAATGAACATGCATGGAAGGAGCAGTGTGACTTTGGCACTAGCAGACAATCTCAGATGCTGTATTTGGTGCTTAGGTTATGTTCAGTTAGCTGTTTGTGAGTTTTCAGAATTAGGAGAACATGCAAAGTTCCCACCAGGATGGAAATGTGAGAGGTGAGAAACAGATTTTCAGGCTTCTATCCCACATTTTTCCTTAAAATCCACAACATACAAATTACAAGAACAGGGAAGAGTCTAAAATATATTGCAGGGTAGAAAAGAACCATGTGTCGTGGTCATGCTTGCCAGGACATCAGAGTTGGGCGCCTCTACAAATTCTCCCTTCAGTCCCACAAGAGTCAGATGGAGATACGTATCATTTCCCAAAATGGTGTTCTGTGCAGGAATCAGGTCTTGTTTCTCACATTATACTAATCTGAATTAGAAATCGGTCATTGTTTTAGGTGTACATTTTGTCCCAAGACTTTTATGATTTTTTATTTGCTTTTATATAAATGTATACACAATAAATAAAACAACCCAAACAGGAAGAAATACTAGAGCAAGATATCCGATTTGCAGTTGGGCTAAAAGTCATCCATTACAGAATGGATCATGTTACATCTCCCACTGAAACCTCTATCAATATCCCATTAAGAGTCTTAAAGTGAATTCTAAACTCTTTGATACAGTAGAGAAGTGCTACACAACCTGCATCCTGCTTATACAGATGTCTATCTGTTACTCCAAGGTACACATACAATGGTATGATAAAAAAGATAACATTTATTACTATTGCTATGTACTAAAATGGTATATATATATATATATATATATATATGTGTGTGTGTGTGTGTGTGTATATATATATACATATATAATATATATATATATACACACTAAAAAAGTTAATTTATAAACTGCATTTGCAGGTAAGCATCATTATTAGTCCTACAAGTTGGAGATACTCATCTGTAAAAGGAAACTACAGTGCTCATATCCCCTAAACAAGACAAGTTACAGTCTGGTTTCCTGCTTTAGTAACTGTAGAATTATTTACACATCAGTGCCAAATTAAATATTTTCTCATGTCTCACTGACCCTATGGTAATGTGTTGTTGCAGATGTTGTCAGTCTCATTAAATGAAGGCCTGCATATCCACTGTAGATACCACCAGCATGGTGCATATATAGAAACATTGGGTCAGAAGGAAAAAGAAAACATCATGCAGGACATTTAAATGAAACAGAGAATACTTATATGAGGGCCGGAGCCACTATGGCTCAATAGGCTAATCCTCCGCCTGCGGCACCGGCACACCGCGTTCTAGTCCCGGTCGGGGCGCTGGATTCTGTCCCGGTTGCTCCTCTTCCAGGCTAGCTCTCTGCTATGGCCCGGGAGGGCAGTGGAGGATGGCCCAAGTGCTTGGGCCTTGCACCCCAAGGGAGACCGGGAGAAGCACCTGGCTCCTGCCTTCGGATCAGCACGGAGCGCTGGCTGCAGCGTGCCGGCTGCGGTGGCCATTGGAGGGTGAACCAAGGGCAAAGGAAGACTTTTCTCTCTGTCTCTCTCTCTCACTGTCCACTCTGCCTGTCAAAAAAAAAAAAAAAGCATACTTATATGAAAGGACACCTATCTGCTACAGCGAGGGTTCAAATTAAAGATAGCTTGGCACATATGACCGTTTCAGTTTTGGAGAAATTCTTCAGTAATTTATAGCTCTTATTTTTTTTTTACCCATGATCACTTTGTAATCATTTAAAATACAATTCATAAGGTCTGGGTTAATGCTATTTCTGAATATACATAAATAGATATGAATTAAAAACTAACATAATCTCAGAAAGGACTAAAGTATATTACATAAAATACATGTGTAACATTTTATTATTATCTGTGAAAATCTTGAAGATTATAACATTTATTAAATAATAAGAAATTAAAGAAAGATTCCAACTCATTTATAAATTGATTTATGAATTACTCTAGCCATATAAAGTAATGTTTTCTGCCTTTGTAATTTTCTCTTGGGTTAGCTTGCAATTGGAATATGTACTGCATACAAAAGATTCTTGATATTTCCTAATATGTGGAAAAATGTTCATCTAAAAAGGAAAATCTTGGGTATATTGTTTTTCACAGCCATTAGTCATGATCCAGTTATTTCTGTTCTGGTGCTGTGATTTCAGTGTATTCCATACATGTAATGTGTTGGTTAATCCCCAAATTCCTATGTCAGTGGCATTTTCAGGCGAGAATCAGAATCAAATAAAGCCATCAGAGTGGGGTCTCTGGAATGGGACTGATGACTTATAAGAAGAGAAAGGGAGGTCTGAGTGGACAGATGCTTGCTGTCTTCATGTCTCCCTACCACGATAGGATAAAGCAAAAAGGCCCTAACCAGAAGCTGTACATTGGTCTTAAAGTTCCCAGGCTCCAGAGCTGTGAGCTAGTAAAGCTCTATCCTTGTATATCACCTAATCTGTATTACTCAGTAAGAGCAGCAGAAAATGGCCTAAGACATGTGGGAATTATTTATTTTTGAAGTATCAGGAATCTCCTCAAAAGAGATTGGCACTATGGTGCAGAAGGTTAAGCCACTGTCTGCAGTGAAAGCTTCCCATATGGGTGCTGGTTGGAGTTCTAGCTGCTTCACTTCCCATCCAGCTCCCTGTTGATGTGTGTGGGAAAGGATGACCCAGGGGTTTGGGCCCCTGCATGGGTGACCCGGGAGACCTGGAAGAAGCCCCTGGCTCCTGGCTTTGGCCTGGCCCAGCCCTAGCTGTTGTAGTCATTTGGTGAGTGAAGCAGCAGATAGAGTCTCTCTCTCTCTCCCTCTCTCTCTCTCTCTCTTTCTCTCTCTCTATATGTATATATATGTATATGTATGTAGATATCTGTCTTTCATTCTCTCTCACTGTGATTCTGACTTATAAATAAATATTTTTTAAAAAAGAACCTCATAAACAGAACAAGGATAAATGAAGACAATTCATATCTTAACAGATAATGGGAAATATAGAACGTTACCCTGGATTATTTGCTCTGTGCATGCTTTTTCCCAGGATGAAAAGCTTTGTTTATCTCTTAGGTTAGTTCTGGCTAATATTTGGGGAGATATATAAATTCTGCAGTCTCAGAAAGTAAAACTTTGACTGCCATTTATAAGAAGGGCATTGCAGAAAGAAAGGCAATGACAATGAAATAGCTCAAATGAACACATCAAAATTTCAGGCCTTTTCTTTTGTTTTTCCTTGAGTTAAACCAAAATCCTTTCTGAAGTGGGTGTCATTGCTGTCAGAGGAGGAAGAGCATTTCCAGGACATTGAAATTGAAAAGATTAGACCCAGCTCAGCAGGAAGAAGGAAAATAGGCCTCTGGTCATAACTTACTTCAAGAGGACTTATTTCTCCTTGCATGCGAATAGATGACTGCTTCCTGCTGTCTCCCGTGGACCTCTCCCTGTGCAGTACACCCCTGGCTTCTTTTCTTATCAGTTTACCAGTCATGCTGGATCAGAGCCCCATTTTAAGGACCCCATTCTTAATTATCTCTTGAAAGATCTTAAATATAGTCACATTATAACTTAAGACTTCAGCATATGAATTTGGAAATGGACATATTTCAGTCCACACCACTTCCATTTTGGCTCCTAGATTTATATATATATATATATATATATATATATATATATATAGGCGTGTGTGTATTATGTGTGTATATATTTATATACACATACATAATATATATACACATACATATAATCATTTACACTATATATATATATGTAATTATGTACATTTATACCTCTTAGATTGTAATTTCAAAGAGCTCTTGACTCTTGTTATATGGGTTTCATATTCACCTATTCATCCTTCTTTATGATTTCTGAAATTATATCTCTAACCTCATTACATTGCATTCCAACTAGTCAAAAATTAGTTTTCTTCCTTGGTATGGTGCAATACATATTTAGGACATAATTAAAGAATTACCAAAATATTTTACTAATTAAACCTATTTTTCATGTGTCGTAATTTCAGCAGTGATTTAGTAACCCTTTTCTCTCATTTGGTAGAGTACTCAGGTAACCTATCAAACTCTAGAGACTGATGTAATTACATAAAATCTTATCTTTTTGAGAATTGAAACAAGTGGATACTAAAATAAATTCTGAAAGTCTAAGAATCTTTTCAAGTGGAAAAGAGAAGTATTCATATATGCATTTTGTGGTTGATAATATATGACAAATGTCTAAAACTGCCTATTCAACAATCAAACTTCTCATAGAAGTTTGCTTTTTTTCTTCTTTTTAATGACATAGAGTGCTTTGGGGGCAAGGATGAACTCTATGATTCACCATAGTAACCATTACTTTCTGCTGGCTCTATCATATCACCTGCCTAGCCTAGGCTTCCATTCTCTTACTAAAAGACAGGCAGTGTGTGCTATAGGAATATTTATAGAGCACCAGCTTCCTCTCTCTCTCACTCTCTCTATCTCTATCTCTCTACTACTAGAGACTCAGAAACTTTGGGGTGGGTAATTGGGGATAAGGAAATTTGAGGTGCAGGCTGATTATATGCCATCAATTCTTGCAAATGTGAATTGATATACTCTTAAGTTACTAACTGTATATTTTAAGTAACTATATCAAAAATCATGAATTTTGTAAAATAATTGGTAGAAATTCAATTTTATTAGACTTTTATTAACATTTATATTTTATGGGGCTGGTGCTGTGGTACAGTAGGTTAATCCTCGGCCTGTGGCGCCAGCATCCCATATGGATGCTGGTTCTAGTCCCAGCTGCTCCTTTTCCAGTCCAGCTCTCTCCTGTGGCCTGGGAAAGCAGTAGAAGATAGCCCAAATGCTTGGGAACCTGCACCTGCGTGAGAGACCAGAAAGAAGCACCGGGCTCCTGGATTCGGATTGGCGTAGTCTGACTGTTGCGGCCATTTGGGGAGTGAGCCAGGAGAAGGAAGACCTTTCTCTCTGTCTCTCCCTCTCATTGTCTGTAACTCTACATCTCAAACAAATAAATCTTTAAAAAAATGATATTTTTCCCTAAAGACCAGACAAATCAGTAAAATTCCATTTGCTTCTTCATAGTGTAGTGGAATTCTGTTGTTTACTGTAGTCACTCACTTGACCTTTTTTTTGTCAATGTATCCTTGTGCTAGTCTTTACAACTTTACAACCTCAGTTTCTCACCCCTTTTATTTATGAAATACTTGTAGTCCCCACAGCTTTGGAGTGTGTGATTACTATCCTACCTTTCTACTTCACTTGGTGACAAAGGAGAACAATCAAATCAAGCAACTTTAAGCAAAACCAATGGAATTTATCAGCCCCATATCTGGAAAGTCTAAGGATGAAGCTATCTTAAAGCACACAAGAATGCAGGGAATCCAATGGGTTCATTTGGTTCTGATCTCCTCACCTCTTCATTAGGCTCTTTCCTCTTTGACTTCTCAGTTTAAACCTCATTTAATATGTTGTTCAACTGGAAGCTTTAGAAGCAAGAACGTGTCTTGCAAATTCCTTCAACAAATGTCAGAGACGACTCTTATTAGTTTGGTTGAAATCACAGCTTTCTTTCTTTTTTTAAACTTTTATTTAGTAAATATAAATTTCCAAAGTTCAGTTTATGGATTATAATGGTTCCCCCCCCCCCATAACTTCCCTCCCACTTGCACCTCTCCCATCTCCCACTCCCATTTAGGTCTTCTTCTTCTTCTTTTATTTTTTTCCCAGAGTGTCTTGGCTTTCCATGCCTAAAATACTCTCATGGGCTCTTCAGCCATATTTGAATTCCCTAAGGGCTAATTCTGAGGCCAGAGTGCTGTTTAGGACATCTGCCATTCTATGAGTCTGCTGTGTATCCCGCTTCCCATGATGGATCATCCTCTCCCTTTTTGATTCTATCAGTTAGTATTAGCAGACACTAGTCTTGTTTGTGTGATCCCTTTGACTCTTAGACCTATGAGTGTGATCAATTTTTTTTAACTTTTATTTAATGAATATAAATTTCCTGTGTACAGCTTATGGATTACAATGGCTTCCCCCTCCCATAACTTCCCTCCCACCCGCAACCCTCCCCTCTCCCGCTCCCTCTCCCCTTCCATTTGCATCAAGATTCATTTTCAATTCTCTTTATATACAGAAGATCAATTTAGTATAAAGATTTCAACAGTTTGCACCCACATAGAAACACAAAGTGAAACATACTGTTTGAGTACTAGTTATAGCATTAAATCACAATGTACACATTAAGGACAGAGATCCCACATGAGGAGCAAGTGCACAGTGGCTCCTGTTGTTGACCCAACAAATTGACACTCTAGTTTATGGCGCCAGTAACCACCCTAGGCTGTCGTCATGAGTTGCCAAGGCTATGGAAGCCTTCCAAGTTTGCCGACTCTGATCATATTTAGACAAGGTCATAAAAGACAGAGTGAGGATAGTAACCAATGATCCTAAGAGTGGCCTTAACCAGGTCTGAACAATTATACAGCATTAAGTGGGGAAGAGGACCATCAGTACACACATGTTGGGAGTAGAGCCATTGGTGGTAGAGTAGAGGTTATGATTACAAAGGAATGAGGCCCAAGTGTGCTAGACAGGGTCTAGAACAAAGGACAGAGTCATTATTAGAGGAGCTAAGAAAGGTGCTGTCTAAGCTACAATTAAGTTTTCTGATTGAGAGGCAAATAGAACCTGATGGAAGGGGCTTGATAATAATCTGGTGGGCTTTAAGCCTTGTAAGTTAAGAGGCCCAGACCTATCTATCTCTTCCCATGGGGTATATCCTAAGGGAGGTGTGAACCTCCTAGGGGAAGGCACTCTGTTGACTTTCATTACTTGGCTGGCCTGGGAGGAGAGCTGGCCAGGTAAAGGCAGGTGGCATCTCTAACAAGAAATTTACAGTTCTGCCTGCAATGTTGCTGACCCTACTTGACCATCCCCTCAGCTGCAGTGGTCACTTGGAAGTTGGGCTGAGTGAAGGGCTTTTCAGCTTAGAGCCAATAAGATCTGTGGCTCTGACCTGGGCATCCTTCAACTCCAGGGCAGGTCCATTTCCAGTGATCCAACTCTTGGCAGAGCTGCCAGGACTCTTCACAAGCTGACTTCTGCTGAAGCCCAGGCTTACTACTTTGAAAGCCACTGCAGTGGACTGGCCTGTTGGGTCTCCTTGAGGGCAGATCACTGTACAGATCAGCCATTAATAGGCCTGCCACCCATTGCTTCTGATGCCTAGCTTTCTTTTCCTCCTGGTTTGTGTTAAAGCAGACCAGAGGATGCAAGTCAAGGGAGTGCCCGTGTCCCATCTCTAATCTTCGGTGGCCTGAACTACAAGTCTATAGTCACAGGCATGTTCTGTAGTAGTTTTTCTAAGGTAGACAATGCCCATGCGGAAAATTATATTCTCACTTTAAAACTTCCTTTCCCTTTGGTCTGAAAGGGAGGTTTTTTCTACTTACTGTATGCTTGGCTGATGGCGAAGTGAATCTAGCTATGAGATTATTATTTAAGTTCTTATTTTGGCTATGCTATTACAGAAAAATGTTAGCCATCTCTTTTATAAGGTCTAAAGATTAAATTGTGCATCCTACAGATTCCTTCATAATAGAATTAGAACTGAAATTGATCACTTGGACTAGTGAGATGGCATTGGTACATGCCACCTTGATGGGGTTGTATTGGAATCCCCTGGCACATATCTAACCAGAGTCAGGTTTTTCTGCTTGGCTGATGGTGGATGCTGCTTTACATATGTCCAAAATGGCGCCTGCTCTTTGTCTTGCTTGCCTTTCTAAGGTGAGTGGAGAGAGAGACTCATGTCCATGCTGGTCCTTTTTATTTATTTATTTTTTTCTCTCATCTAGTTAGCCTGGTGAACTTTCCGCAGCAAGGCTTCAAGCCTCGTTCCCTCTAGGCTCTTTCTGCCATTTCCCGCCAATGTCTTGGGCTACTGAGGTTTTGCCTTACCTCCCTTTCCAGCGCTGATGTGTAGGCTCCACGGATGGGCTCCTGAGCCATGGGTGCCCTTGCCCTCCACATAGGTCCTCCATGTCATATCCACTAGATCCAGAAGAGTTTCCTCTGCAGTTTTTTCCCTGAACCTTTCCCTGAAACTACAGTAACTCCACTTTTATTAAACTATCTTTTCCCAGACTATCAGTGTGCACCCTCACTATTCCGCCATCTTGGCTCTGCCCTGTAGATAAAGTTTTCTTTCAAAATGTGAATTAATTTTCATCATTTATGGTCAGTTTGTAAATACCAGAAGATATTCTGGCCAAATTTTAGTCCCCTTATGAGCTTATCTGACCTCCTGTCTTGTTCCCAGAGTTGCTGTTTAGTGAGAGTTTTGAAATCAGGATTATTTCTATAGTAAAATGTGCATAGCTCTCTTATTGTCAGGTATCATGTATTGCTGAACACTCAGGGAAAAACTTCCAAATTCAACTGTCTTTTTCTTTCCAAAACTTCTGCTAGATCAGATTGTCTGTATTTTTACATGTTTACTTAAGGTCATAAGTAATCAAATGATTTTAAATAACCTATTTTTAAAATAAATTCCCTTACAATTTTGGGCCTCAGTAAACCTATGTTCTGAGTTCCATTATTCAATAACTAAATATGTTAGAAATACCAATGCCTTAAATCTGTTGCATGTAATCCACCATCCCAACATCTATAATTTTTTAATATTTCATTTAAAAATAGCTCAGTAGGCTAATCCTCCGCCTAGCGGCGCCGGCACACAGGGTTCTAGTCCTGGTCGGGGCACCAATCCTGTCCCGGTTGCCCATATTCCAGGCCAGCTCTCTGCTGTGGCCAGGGAGTGCAGTGGAGGATGGCCCAAGTGCTTGGGCCCTGCACCCCATGGGAGACCAGGATAAGCACCTGGCTCCTGCCATCGGATCAGCGTGGTGCGCCGGCCGCAGCGCGCCTACTGCGGCGGCCATTGGAGGGTGAACCAACGGCAAAGGAAGACCTTTCTCTCTATCTCTCTCTCTCACTGTCCACTTTGCCTGTCAAAAAAAAAATCTCTCTTCTTTAATTTTTGTGTTACCATATATCATTATTTCTAGTTGATAAATTTTTAAAAATAACGAAAATGACAAAGGAGTATGTTGTGTAATCTATATGTAGTTGGCATATAAAATATCATAATTTTATTCCTACAAGTGATGGCATTTAAAAATATGTAACATTTTAGTAATTGAAACAATCTTGCTTGTGGCAATAACCAACTAAGTATTTTCTTGATAAGGAAATGCATTACCTACTTAAAAAGTAGAAGGAAAACGTTTGTTTCCAAAGAATTATATCAATAAGAATCTTTCATATTTCAATTCTCTGTTCTGCTCTCCTCTCTGGACTGGTCTCTGTCAATTAACTTTCTTCATTTGTGACAAAGATGGTCACCTTGTATTGTCTTCAGAGTGTAACCCAGAAGTGATGAATCCCCTTCATCTGTCTTGGTTCATGACTCCTCACTGTGTCCCTCCCAGTGTATACTCAGATGGGATACACTGGCAAGCTAACTCTGATTGTGGTCCCCATCTCTGGTGCTCTTTGATGGTAGGAGTCTCCTTCAAATCCTTGGACTTAAATACAAAGAAGTTCCAAAAAAAAAAAGGGCAAAAAAAGAAGTGTAATTGTTTACTATAAGTTATCTACAATAAATGTTTTCTCCCAAATTAAAAAAGATCACATTACAAATTGCAATGAAGAATATGATCAAGCTCCCATTAGCTTATGAAAGTAATTAGGACAATGATTACATTATGTCACATAATTATTGAAAAATGAAATCACCTGATTCAACTGATACAATCATTGTTGGCTAAGAAAAAAATGACTACAAAAATTCAAGTTAAATTAAGACAGAGGAAACTACATTAACATTTCAATTTTCTTTAACAAAAGTATATTTTTTCATAGAATAAAGTCAGTTACATTTTTAAAATATATGCTCCATTACTTCTGCCACATCATTCCCTCCAAGGTGAGCCGATTTGGTGATAAAGATTTTAGAGCCAGATTTAAGTGTAGAGAAGAGAAACTTTTTCCTTTACCTTCTTATGGTCTTCAGTTGGACCTAAGTATTAAACTAATACAAGAAAGATTAATATGACAAACAGACACATATTACTAAATTTGACATGAACATGGGTGTCCCCATAAGAGAATCAAGACCTAAGAAACAGTGGGGACGGAACACTTCCATACTGAATTGGAGAGAGTAGTAAATTGTGACAATCTGATAACATCAGGGCTTGGATTAGGGCAGATAGTTGTGGAAATGGAGCTAGAAAAATAAGGGTTAGTCTGTGGGGTTTGTTGTACAGGTTTCTCTCAGCCTTGATTCAGCACTGCTGATAATAAAAGTGTTGATTTCCTTCTGTTCAGGGAGACTATCTCACATTTAAGAGTTCTATCCCCTTATTTTTAGGAAAAGAAGATGTCAGATGTGCTTTTCTTGCATCTTCTTTTCCTAAGTACCTTTTGATCAAAATAACCATCATACCAAAGTAGTTTATTTTAGGATGATATATATTCTTCCATCCTTTACAAGATACTAGCAAGGCTCTTTATCTTTTTAACAATTAATATTGACTACCAGACTTAATCTATGGCTGACTAGTTTTATAAAAATAGATTAGTATTTCCTAATGTCAGGAAAGTGCTTCAAGTAAGGCAAACATATGCTTAAGCATATACCAGTTAATTGTACGACGCTGGAAAATGGTTGAAAAAGCATAGTGTACTATGGACGTTTGAACATTTTCAACAATGTAGGAAATTGTTTCTGAACTGTCTCATAATGGTCAAATTAGTTCAGGAAGAACACTCTGCTATTAGCTACAGTGGTTTCTTACCTCAATGGTCTGTTATTCTAATAAAGAACCATGTAGGTCAATGTTAAAAATGAAGTTAAGGCATAGAGTTTCATGAGCTTGTAACTAATGCCAGCAGTTTTCAACCCCTGTTACACAGTTGAACCTCCTGGACCCAGGCCCAACACAGGGAGATTCCTATTAAATTGCTAGGGGGGCTTGAAAAGCTGCTCTGGCAATTATAATATGCAGACAGCATGTGATACACCAGTTTCTGTTAACATGCTAGGAAATCCATGTTTGCTGGTGACAGTGATATCACAGTTAGAGCCAGAGACAGTAGATTCTCTGAGTGAATAAGCACTATGCTTATTATATAGGTACAGCCTTATTTTATACTACTTCCACTAAACACACACAATATGTCTTTCTGGTACTACATTGCTGAATCATTGTATAGTTATTAGCATATTTAGTTTTAGTAACAAACATTGTTAGAAACAACTTTCCATCCAGAGAGGCCTAAAATTAGATTACATAGTCTCCAATAAATCAGTTTCTTTTTTAAAATAATTCTGATGGAACAATGAGTAGGTGTAATAATAGACACTAATCTGGAAATTAGGGATACAGAATAAGACTAAATTAAACCCCACTTTCACCAGTCTTGACTTGTAATGCTGTATATGATTTTATCCTCAAAATATTGAACACTTTTTTGTTATACTCACCTTAAAGCACAGAGCAAATATTTGCTATAGTTGAGTCTGAAATTAACTGCCTTGCTTTTGGGGGCAAAAATTCTAGAACTTTGAAAACACTAAAGGAAAATATCATGTACAATTTGGGACATGCACAATCAGACTTGCTTCAAATGGTGGAGTTAGAAATGTGCCAGGGGATTCCAATACAATCCCATCAAGGTGGCATGTACCAATGCCATCTCACTAGTCCAAGTGATCAATTTCAGTTCACATTCGATGGCTCGGACAGGTCTAAGAATCAAAGGGATCACACAAACAAGACAAGTGTCTGCTAATATATTAATAATTTTTTAAGATAAACTGGCAAAATTAACAATTCTTACCAAAAACATTTGGAAACCATGTATTCAACTACCATACAAATTCATCAGAATAACATTGGCCATGCTAATTAATGTATACTATGTCTCCTGGTATGTTTTATTGTTTTGTTGTTCTAAGATTTGCCTTTTCATAAAACAGGTCAAGCCATAGGAAGAAATCATTTGGATTGAGCAGAACTTTTTGTATTATCCTTTTATGTATTTTAACTTGTATTCACGGAAAACTCATCTCTAAATTTTAAAATTTGCTCTGCTAAATATATACTGTTATCAATCACAAGGACTTGGATTTGATATACAGACCTTTGATATGTCTTTATCATACTGAGAAAAGTTAGTACAATTTGAAGGCATAAGAGGTCCCTCTTGACTTTCTTTAAGCCTGTTTTCTGTAGTACATAAGATTTTATTTATTTTTTAAGTGAACTTCTAGGCATTCTAAGTGAGAGCACCATTTGGAAAATGAACCAATGAACTACGGCAATTTAGAGAGTACTATAAGTCTATGACAATCGCACTAGGAGAGGTACAAAGTTCTCAAATTAATCTCAATGGACTAATTATGGTCACTTAAGTGTCAGTGTTGTTAACTTTTTTCATTGCAATGGAAAGAGCTAACTACTGTGCTTTTCTAGGCCAGCTGAACACCCACCATAGCAGGAGGTGGCATTCATCTGAAATAATGTGCTATCAAGAGAACTAGATGTGCAGAAACTTGAATATTATTTTGATTAATTGGTTAATTGAAGTGCTGTTACTACTGTCCTTAAAATGAGAATGAAAGTAATGGTTATAGTGTTGTCAGCTAAAAAGTGGCTGGTCTCCAACCGTGAAGTTTATAGGATTTTGTATTTTTTTCTGTAAAATATTGTCCACCGGCAGGGAAGACAGTTTACCTTAATAAGGTAATAAATATTTTGGAAGAAAAAACCTTGTGTCTTACAATAATATTCAGTATTAAAACTCAAAAGAAGGCCAAGATAAAATAGTTAAAAAACGATAAATCCTTACTCTCTTTCAGAGGATATTTGCAAATTTCATGTTTCTTTAGCACCTTCTCTGTTTCTAATACCAGGCTATGGAGTATATTGACTACAATGACACCAATATGAAGAACAAAGCAAAAAATACTCTCCTGCCCTTCTGTATTGAATAATTTTCTCTCTGAGCAAATGTAGTAAAAACAGTGAGACATGGATTATCTCATAATTGAAAGAAAAGGACTGTTGGCAAAATCATAGTGCCATTATGTGATTGCTTTTTACTTTTCAAGATAAAACAAAAGTTCATTTTGATTTCAAGTTCTTATGCTATATGTATAAAAATACCAATATAAAATTATATCACCAAACAAATATACATCATACAAATGCACATAAAGCATATTTGGAAGTGTGTATCATATGCAAACATATATAAGATATGATTTATTTCAAAAGAATACTAATGAAATATTTGTGCTCTAATATTCTGTAAATGGAACACTTCATTCTAAATTATTAGTTTTAAAGACAACTTTAATTAAATAATGTATGAAACCATAAAACTATCTTTGCCTCAGAGTTCTCTAAAAACAGATTAGAAAAATCTAAATTTAATAGACTCTCTTTTGAATCACTCATCATTCATGAATATAATGCAACAAATGTCTATAATTATAATCAGTTAGGCCATTAAAGTCCTAAATTTTGTTATCAAAGGAACAACACTTTAAGGAATGCTTTGATTTACAAAAAAAATATCTTTTGACCACTTATTCTTGCCATAATGAGACTAAAGAGTCAGTTTCCTCTCCTAATTTCAATAACAGAATAGAAAATTAGAGGAGGAAATTGAAGGCCTTCAGAGTTCCACTCCACAACTAATGAAACTACTGGCAAATCAACCAATCAATCAAAGCTGTGAGGCAATTTAAATAATGTTTTCAACAAACACAGAAAATGCACTAATGTTTTTATACGTGTGTGTGTGTGTGTGTAATAAATGCCCACATCTCATATAAGAATCCCTATGTTGAAATCTCTGCTCTACTTCTTATTCCAGCTTCCTACAAATGTACTCCCATGGAGGTAGCAGATGATTGCTCAACCACTTGGGTCTTGCCACCCATGTGGGAAATCCAAATTGAGTTCTGGGCTAATGGATTTGGCCTGACCCATCCCCAGCTGATGCATATATTTCAGGAGTGGGTCAGTGGTTGGAAGATGTCTCTCTTTAGTTTGTTACTCTGCCTTCAAATAAACAAAAAACAATAATTAAAATGACATTTGCAAAAAAGTGTTAATAAAATAAGGTATTTGAAACACTAAAAAGAAATACTTTCTAATGATTTTAGAAACAGACAAATTAAAATGATATCAAATGGTAAAGATTAAAGATAAAGAAAAAATAACAGGAGATTAATGGTATAATTAATGCAAAATTTCAAATGCTTAATAATTTGTCCATAAGCTATACAAGACAACTCTAAGAAATATGGGAAGAAACTTTCAATAACCCAAAACATGCATTTTCCGTTTAATAAGTATATTTTAGGATATGCATTTTTGAAGTTATTTGTGCTATAGAAATAATATGTAACATAAAATTTGCCATCTTAACTATTTTTAAATATTTAGTATAATAGTTTTGGTTAATCATATTATTTTGCAACAGATTCTTAGAAATTTTTCATTTTGAAAAACTGAATCTCTATACACATTGAACAAAAATTGCTTTTTTTCTCTCTCCTTAGCACCTGGCAACCATGATTGTACTTCCTGTTTCTGAAAATTAGACTTCTTTAGATAACGCATATAGGAAGAATAGTGCAGTATTTGTACTTTTGTGATTTGCTTATTTTGCATATCAAAATGTCCCTGTTTCATTCATAACAGGCACATATGGAAAAATCTCCTTCTTATTTTAAGACTTCATAATATTCGGCCGGCGCCGCGGCTCACTAGGCTAATCCTCCGCCTTGCGGCGCCGGCACACCGGGTTCTAGTCCCGGTCGGGGCACCGATCCTGTCCCGGTTGCCCATCTTCCAGGCCAGCTCTCTGCTGTGGCCCGGGAGTGCAGTGGAGGATGGTCCAAGTGCTTGGGCCCTGCACCCCATGGGAGACCAGGAGAAGCACCTGGCTCCTGCCATCGGATCAGCGTGGTGTGCCAGCCGCAGCGCGCCTACCGCGGCGGCCATTGGAGGGTGAACCAACGGCAGAAAGGAAGACCCTCTCTCTCTCTCTCTCTCTCACTGTCCACTCTGCCTGTCCAAAAAAAAAAGACTTCATAATATTCATTGTATAACACATTTTTTTATTCATTCATCTATAAGCTGACATTTAGGTTGTTTCATCCTCTTAACTACTGTAATAATGTTACAATGAACATGGATACACAAATGTCTGCTTAAGATCATATTTTAATTCCTTTGAATATACATCTAGAAGCTTGCTGGATCATATGCAAATTCTATTTTTATTATTTGGAGGAGCATCATTACTGTTTTCCAGAGTCGCTACACCATTTGCATTCCTACCAATAGCTTACGCGGATTCCAATTTCCTCACACACTCATCAACACTTGCTGCTTTACATTTACTGATGGCCGTCCTAATCGGTGTGAGATGATATCTAGTTGTGGTTTCAATTTGCATTTCTCAGATAATTAGTGCTCTCAGGCATCATCCTGTATATTTTCTAGCCATTTTATATCTTCTTTGGAAAAGATTTAGTCCAGTCCTATGGCAATTTTGTAATTGGATTATTTGTGTTCTAGTTTTTGAGTGCTAGGAATTCTTTATATATTCTTTATATATTTTATATATTCTTTATATATTCTGGATATATATATATTATATACTATATATATAATTAGCTATAAGATTTTCAAAAATGTTCTCCCATTTCACAGATTGCCCTTTTGTAGTATTTTGTATGTTTGTCTTTTGTTTTTTAATCTTTTTCCTATGATTTCAGTGTCATATCCATGAAGCTCTTCTCAGTATTATCTTCTGGGAATTTTATAGTCTCAGCTCTTATGTTTAGGTCTTTAACATATTGGAAGTTAATTTTTGTATATATTATCAAGTAAAGACCCAACTTCCTTCCTTCCTTCCTTCCTTCCTTCCTTCCTTCCTTCCTTCCTTCCTTCCTTCCTTCCTTTTCTTTTTCTTTCTTCTTTCTCTCAGAGTTACATAGGCAAACACACACACACACACACAGAGCGAGAGGGAGAGATCTGCTGATTCACTCCACAGGTGGCCACAACTCCCAAGGGTAGAACCAAGCTGAAGCCAGGCGCTTCTTCTCAGTCTCCTGCATAGATGGCAGGGGTCCAAGCACTCGGACCATTTTCTGCTGCTTTTCTGAGGCCATTAGCTGGGAGCTGGATCAGAAGTGGAGCAGCCAGGATGTGAACCAGTGCCCATATGAGACTCTAGTGTTGTAGGTGGTGGCTTAATCCCCTATACCACAACTCTAGGCCCAACTAGGTTCTTTCTACTATATATGGGTATCAAATTATTCTAAAATCATGTGTTGAAAAGACTATCCTTTCTCTTTTCTTTAGCCTTGGCATTATTTTCCAAGATAATTTTTCCATATGATATATGTAACACTTTAATTCTAGGGCCGCTATCCTGTTCCATTGGTCTATCTGTCTTTGCCAACAATGCTGTTTTGATTTCTGGAGCACTGAAGCATGCTTTGACACCAAAAAGTGTGAAGTCTCCAGCTTAATTTTTTTTTCTTAAGAGTATTTTGGCTATCCAAAATTTTGGAATTACCATAAAATTTGTTGGAATGTTGTTTCCTATTTCTACAGAAAATGTGCCACTGGAATTTTGTAAGGGGTAGCATTGAACCCACATTGTTTTGGGCAGTATGGACATTTAACAATGTGAAATCTTCCAATACCTGACCACACATGTCTTTCCACTTGTTTGTATCTCCTTTAATTACTTTATTTTTTAAACAAAAATATTTACTTATTGGAAAGGCAGGGAGAGAGACTGAGAGAATAAGAAAGAGAGGGAGAGATCTTCCATTCACTCGTTCAATTCCAAAATGGAGGCAGGACTGGGACAGGTCTCTATTCAAGTTTCCCACATGAGTGACAGATGTCCAAATACTTGGACCATTATCTGCTGCATTCTCAGGTGCGTTGATAGGAAGCTGGATCAGAACCAGATCAGTTGAGACTCAAGCTAGCACTCCAATATGGAAAGCCAGTATCAAAAGTGACAGCTTAAACTGCTTGTCATAACACTGGTCCCCTCCTTCAATTATTTATAGCAAGATTAATGTACAAATCTCCCACCTTCCTAGTTAAGTTTATTCTTTTTTTTTTTTTTTTTTTTTTTTTGACAAGCAGGGTAAACAGAGAGAGACAGAGAGAAAGGTCTTCCTTCCTTCCTTCCTGCCAATCCGAAGCCAGGAGCCAGGTGTTTCCTCCTGGTCTCCCATGCGGGTGCAGGGCCAAAACACTTGGGCCATCCTCCACTGCCTTCCCAGGCCACAGCAGAGACTTGTACTGGAAGAGGAGCAACCGGGACAGAACCAGCGCCCCAACCAGGACTAGAACCCGGGGTGCTGGCGCCACAGCCACAGTATGTACTACTGGTAAATTTTCATGGAATACAGTATAATATCTATCTATCTATCTATCTATAGTATAAACTAATCAATCAAGGCAATCCCCTCTTCATTTCCTTTTCTTTTCTTTGTGCTTGGAACACACCTGTTCTTTTGTCCCTGTTCTTTATGTAGTAAAAAATGCATTTATTGCCATCGACAGTCACCACACTGTGCTTTGGAATACTAGAACTGTTTCTTCTGTATTTTGATATTCATTATGCAGCCTCCTTCCATGTCCCCTCTGATCATATTTGCCAGCCTCTAATAATTACTATTCTAAGCTTTGATCATTTTTTTTAATTTCCACATGTGAAAGAAAACATATTGAATTTATCTTTATGTTTATTTTACCCTGTCTTCTTGCATTTTATGCATTGAATTCCAGTTCTATCAAATTTGATTCAAATGCTGGGAATTCATTCTTTCTTAGGACTGAATGGTATTGAATTTTAGATATACCTTATTCTCTTCATCTATTCATCCGTGGTTGACTATATAGTTTATTTCGTATCTGGTTTATTGTGAACAGTGCTACAATGGATAAGGAAATGTAGGTATATCTTTCATATACTGGTTTAATTTCACCTGGCTATTTAACCAGAAGAAGCATAGATGAGTCACAGTAGATTTTTCTTAACTTTTTGAGGCGCCACAATACTATTCTCCACAATGATTGGATGGGTTTTCATTCCCCACAGCCATGTATTAGGGTTTCTTTTTCTATATCCTCACCAACATTTGTTATATTTTTCTGATAATAGCCAACCTAAAGAGTGAAATGATACTTAATTGTGGTTTTGATTTGCCTTTTTCATGGCTAATAATATTGAGCATTTCTCCTATATTTGATACTCATTTTATTTAATCACCTGTGTACCTATTCCTATTTGTCTTTTAATTTTAATTTGTTTATGTTACTTATTTTACTTAAGAAAATGAAAGAGAGAGAGCGCTTCCATCTGCTGGTCTACCCCCAAATGCCCACAACAGCCAGGACTGGGCCAAGCTGAAGCCAGGAACTTTGATGTGTTTTCTAAAATATTTATTTATTGAATTAAAAGTCAGAGCTACACAGAGTAAGGACAGCCGGGGGGAGGGGAAATCCTCCATACACTGTTCACTACCCAGATGGCCACTACAGCCATAACTGAGCCACTCCAAAGCCAGAAGCCAGGAGCTTCCTCCAGGTCTCCCATGTGGGTGTAGGGTCCCAAGGATTTGGGTCGTCTTCTACTGCTTTCCCAGCTCATAGCAGAGAGCTGGATAGGAAGAGGAGCAGCCAGGACTTGAACCTATGCCCAGATGGGATGCCGGCATTGAAGGCGATGGACCCATCCGCTATGCCCTAGCCCAGCTCAAGGAACTGGGATTTCAAACTGGGTCTTGACATGAATGGAAGGGACCCAAGTGCTTTAGTCATCACCTGTTACTTTGCAGAGTGGGCTTTCTCAAGAAGCTGGAATGTAGAGTGGCTCTAGGACTCCACCGAGGCATCACAAGTGGTGGCTTAACTTCTATGTCCAACAGCCGCCTCCTCTTGCCCGTTTCTTAACTGTCCTGTTTTTGCCTTTTTGTTGTTGAGTGTTTTTGAGTTCCTCATCTACTCTGGATATTAATCCTTTGTTAGATGCACACTTGTTAAGTATTTTTCCCATTCTGTTGTTTGTCTCTTCACTGTGTTGATTGTTAGGCTGTGATAAAGTTTCTTAGCATGATATAATCCAATTTGTCTATTTTGCTTTAATTGTCTGTATTTTGGGGATCCTATCCAAAATATTGTTTCTTATGCCAATGTTTTTAAGTATTTTCCCCTTATGTTTTCTTTGAGCGGTCACATAGTTTTAGTCTTACATTTAGATCTTTGGTCCATTTTGACTTGGTTTTAGTATAGAGTGAGAGGGAGGAGTCTAGTTGAGTCTTCTGTGTTTGAATATCGAATTTTCACAGGAACATTTACTAAAGATACATTCCTTCCTCCAGGGAATGCTTTTTATGCCTTTGTCAAAAATCAATTGGCTGGAGATGGTTAGATTCATTCCTAGGATGTCTGTTCTACTCCATTTGTCTGTGTGTCTGTTTTTGTGCCAGTAACATGGTGTTTCTGCTACAATAGTTGAGTAGTATATCTTGAAATCTGAAATCTCCAACTTTGTTCCTTTTATTCAACGTTGTTTATGCTATTGGAGATATGTTGTGCTTCCCTATTAATTACAGAATAGGTTTCTGTCAGGGCTGGTGCTGTGGCACAGTAGGTTGGATATCCACCTGTGGTGCCTGCATCCCAAATGGGCGGTGGTTCTAGTCCCTTCTCTGCTCCTCTTCCAATACAGCTCTCTACTATGGCATGGGAAAGCAGTAGAAAATGGCCTAAGTGCTAGCGTTCCTGCACTGACGTGGGAGACCCGGAAGAAGCTCCTGGCTCCCAGCTTCAGATCCGTGTATCTAAGGCCATTGTGGCCATCTGGGGAGTGAACTTACGGAAGGAAGACCTTTTTCTCTGTCTCTCCCTCTCACTGTTTGTAACTCTACCTCTCAAACAAATCAATTTAAAAAGAAATCTTTTTTTTTTCTATTCTGTGAAGAATGTCTGGTATTTTGAAGGCAATTATGCTGAATCTGTAAGTCACATTGAGTAATATGGACATTTCAACAGTATCAATTCTTACAATTGAAGACCTACAGAAGTCTCTTCATTTTTTGTACATTTTTTATTTCTTTCATTCAATATTTTGTAATGTTCATAGTAAACGCTTTTCACATCCTAGGTTAAAGTTATTACCAAATATATTTGTAGCTATTATGAATGGATTACTCTTGCAATTGCTTACCCAGCTAATTGGTTATTAGTGTATAAAATACTACTTCTTTTTGTTTGTTGATTTTTATTTCCTGCAAATTTACCAAACTTATTTATCAGTTCCAATAATCTCTTGTTGGAGTGTCATGATGGATTCATGTCATCTTCAAACAGGGATGATTTCACATCCTCTATTTCTTGCAACCATTTATTTTTTTTTTTTCTCATGCTTAATGGTTCTGGCTAAAACATCCAGGACTATATTACTATATTGAATAAAAGAGGTGACACTACACATCATTAATTGGTTTCAGATCTTTGAGGAAATGCTTCAATGTTTCCTCATTCAAGATGGCATTGACTGTGCTTTTGTTATATATATATATATTCTGTTATATATATATATATATATATATATATATATATATATATATATATTCTGTTCTTTCTGTCCCTAAACTGTTCCAGATTTTTATAATAACCCAGGTTGAATTTTATTAAATGCTTTTTCTGCAGCCATCGTGGTGATCATATGGTTTTTATCCTTCATTCTGTTGATGTGAAATATTATGTTTATTGATTTGTGTATGTTGAAACACCCCTGCATCCCCAAGAGAAATCCCCTGCATCACTATGAATGACACTCTTAATGAGTCGTTTGGTTTGATTTGCTAGAATTCTGCCGTGAATTCTTACTTAAATTTTCTTTTTTCCCCCCAGAAACCCTATATTTAAGGAATATAAACTTCATGCATTTCATAAATACAACTTTAGGAGCATAGTGATTCTTCCTACCTTACCCACCCTCTCATCTGTACTCCCACCTTTCTTCATCCTCCCTCTCCTATTCCCACTCTTATTTTTTACTAAGATCTGTTTTCAATAAAATTCATACACATATGGTTAACTCTATACAAAGTAAAGAGTTCAATGAATAGTGTAAAAAATTATCCTAAAATGGGGATATTATTCTATGAATTTTTGTTTTTGTTGTTCTGTAATTTTAGAAACACCATAATGCTGCCCCATAGATGAGGGTGGACAGGTTCTCTCCATTTACATCTTTGGAATAAATAGAGAAAAGTTGCCATTAATTCTTTCTTAAAGTTCGGTAGAACTCAGCAGTGAAGGCATTGGTCCTATGCTTTTCTCTGAAGGCTTTTTATTATTAATTCAATCTCATCATTCACTGTTACATTCTAGCTTGATTTTTTTTTGGGGGGGGTCATCCAATTTTTTTTTGTTTTAACTTTTATTTAATAAATATAAATTTCCAAAGTACAGCTTTTGAGTTACAGTGGCTTTTTCCCACATAACATCCCTTCCACTCGCAACCATCCTATCTCCCGCTCCCTCTCCCATCCCATTCACATCATTTTCATTTATTTCATTTTCATTTTCAATTATCTTTATATACAGTAGATCAATTTAGTATATATTAAGTAAAGATTTCAACAGTTTGCACCCACACATAAACACAAAGTGTAAAAATACTGTTTCAGTACTAGTTGTAGCATCACTTCACATTGGACAACACATTAAGGACAGACATCCTACATGGGGAGTAAGTATACCGTGACTCCTGCTGTTGATTTAACAATTGACACTCTTGTTTGTGGCATCAGTATTCACCCTAGGCTCTTGTGATGAGCTGCCAAGTCTATGGAAGCCTTTTGAGTTTGCCAACTCCAATCTTATTTAGCCAAGGTCATAGTCAAAGTGGAAGTTCTCTCCTCCCTTCAGAGAAAGGTACCTCCTTTTTTGATGGCCCTGTTCTTTCCACTGGGATCTCACTCACAGAGATCTTTCATTTAGGTTTTTTTTTTTTTTTTCCTGCCAGAGTGACTTGGCTTTCCATGCCTAAAATACTCTCATGGGCTCTTCAGCCAGTTCTGAATACCTTATGGGCTGATTCTGAGGCCGGGGTGCTATTTAGGACGTCTGCCATTCTATGAGTCTGCTGTGTATCCTGCTTCCCATGATGGATCGTCCTCTCCCTTTTTGATTCTATCAGTTAGTATTAGCAGACACTAGTCTTATTTATATGATCCCTTTGATTCTTAGAACTATGCATGTGATCAATTTTGAACTGAAATTGATCACTTGGACTAGTGAGATGGCATTGGTACATGCCACCTTGATGGGATTGCACTGGAATCCCCTGGCATGTTTCTAATTCTAACATTTGGGGCATGTCTGATTGAGCATGTCCCAAATTGTACATCTCCTCCCTCTCTTATTCCCACTCTAATATTTAACAGGGATCAATTTTCAGTTAAAAGTTAAATGCCTAAGAATAATTGTGTGTTAATTACAGAGTTCAGCCAATAGTACTAGAACAAAACAAAGAAAAAATACTAAAATGGATAAAATATTATATTGTATATCAACAGTCAGGACAAGAGCTGATCAAGTCACTGTTTTTATAGTGTCCAATTCACTTCAACAGGTTTCCCCTTTGGTGCTCAGTTAGTTGTCGCTGATCAGGGAGAACATATGATATTTGTCCCTTAATTCACTCAGCATGGCTTAATTCACTCAGCATGATGTTTTCCAGATTCCTCCATCTTGTTGCAAATGACCAGATTTCATGGTTTTTGACTGCTGTATGGTATTCTATAGAGTACATGTCCCATAATTTCTTTATCCAGTCTACTGTTGATGGGCATTTGGATTGGTTCCAGGTCTTAGCTATTGTGAATTGAGTTGCAATAAACATTAATGTGCAGACAGCTTTTTTGTTTGCCAATTTAATTTCCTTTGGGTAAATTCCAAGAAGTGGTATGGCTGGGTTGTATGGTAGAGTTATATTCAGATTTCTGAGGAATCTCCAAACTGACTAGCTTGATTTCTTAAAAATAGTCATGTATTAGTTACCTCAGGCACTTCTCTTTAGTGGCTCATTCCCCCAGATAACTGCAATGATTATAGCTTGGCCAGGCTAAATCTGTGAGCAGAGATGTCAGGGGCCCAACAAATTGAGCAACCATCACTGCCTCTCAGGGTGCACATTAGCAGAAATCTGGAGTTTGGATTGGGCCAAGAGTCTTCAGTATAGAATACAGGTACCCCTAATGACACCGCAACCACATGCCCCAACACCCACTTCCAGTTCAAATTTTCTATAAATCGGTGGGATCGTTTCAGTAGATTGTGTGTTCTGAAATTTATACACTTGCTTTAGGTCTCTCAATTGGTTAGCATTTAATTGTTTATTATAGTTTCTATGGTCATTTGCATTTCTTTGATAACAACTGTAATATCTGTTTTTCTTATCTGAATTTTTTATTGGAGCCTTCAGTCTTTTTTTAGTTTAGCTAAAATTTTATCAATTTAATATGTGTTTTTTTTTTAACTTTTATTTAATGAGTATAAATTTCCAGTGTACAGCTTATGGATTACAATGGCTTCCCCCTCCCAAAACTTCCCTCCCACCCGCAACCCTCCCCTCTCCCGCTCCCTCTCCCCTTCCATTTGCATCAAGATTCATTTTCAATTCTCTTTATATACAGAAGATCAATTTAGTATAAAGATTTCAACAGTTTGCACCCACATAGAAACACAAAGTGAAACATACTGTTTGAGTACTAGTTATAGCATTAAATCACAATGTACAGCACATTAAGGACAGAGATCCCACATGAGGAGCAAGTGCACAGTGGCTCTTGTTGTTGACCCAACAAATTGACACTCTAGTTTATGGCGCCAGTAACCACCCTAGGCTGTCGTCATGAGTTGCCAAGGCTATGGAAGCCTTCCAAGTTTGCGGACTCTGATCATATTTAGACAAGGTCATAAAAGACAGTGAGGATAGTAACCAATGATCCTAAGAGTGACATTTACCAGGTTTGAACAATTATACAGCATTAAGTGGGGAAGAGGACCATCAGTACACACAGGTTGGGAGTAGAGCCATTGGTGGTAGAGTAGAGGTTATGATTACAAAGGAATGAGGCCCAAGTGTGCTAGACAGGGCCTAGAACAAAGGACAGAGTCATTATTAGAGGAGCTAAGAAAGGTGCCGTCTAAGCTACAAGTAATTTTTCTGATTGAGAGGTAAATAGAACCTGATGGAAGGGGCTTGATAATAATCTGGTGGGCTTCAGGCCTTGTAAGTTAAGAGGCCCAGACCTAACTATCTCTTCACATGGAGTATATCCTAAGGGAGGTGTGAACCTCCTAGGGGAAGGCACTCTGTTGACTTTCATTACTTGGCTGGCCTGGGAGGAGAGCTGGCCAGGTAAAGGCAGGTGGCATCTCTAACAAGAAATTTATAGTTCTGCCTGCAATGTTGCTGACCCTACTTGACCATCCCCTCAGCTGCAGTGGTCACTTTGGAAGTTGGGCTGAGTGAAGGGCTTTTCAGCTTAGAGCCAATAAGATCTGTGGCTCTGACCTGGGCATCCTTCAACTCCAGGGCAGGTCCATTTCCAGTGATCCAACTCTTGGCAGAGCTGCCAGGGCTCTTCACAAGCTGACTTCTGCTGAAGCCCAGGCTTACCACATTGAAAGCCACTGCAGTGGACTGGCCTGTTGGGTCTCCTTGAGGGCAGATCACTGTATAGATCAGCCATTAATAGGCCTGCCACCTATTGCTTCTGATGCCTAGCTTTCTTTTCCTCCTGGTTTGTGTTAAAGCAGACCAGAGGATGCAAGTCAAGGGAGTGCCCGTGTCCCATCTCTAATCTTCGGTGGCCTTAACTACAAGTCTATAGTCACAGGCATGTTCTGTAGTAGTTTTCTAAGGTAGACAATGCCTATGAGGAAAATTATATTCTCACTTTAAAACTTTCTTTCCCTTTGGTCTGAAAGGGAGGTTTTTCTACTTACTGTATACTTGGCTGTTGGTGAAGTGAGATTATTATTTCCGTTCTTATTTTGGCTATGCTATTACAGAAAAATGTTAGCCATATCTTTTATAAGGTCTAAAGATTAAATTGTGCGTCCTACAGATTCCTTTATAATAGAATTAGTTTCCTACCTTGAAGAGAATAGAGAAATGAAAGAACAAGTTGGGCTTAGAATAGAGAAATGAGGGAGCAAGTCCTAGATCACTTGCTGACAATAGCAATATTACATGAATACTTAGCAAACCGTTTCAACCATTAGATAACAACTTAAGAAAACATTTACCAGAAGGTCCAATGCCTTCTATAAATTTTAAGAATCATGTATTTGAAAACACCTCTTAAATATCTAACATGGTGTAGTTTGTTTAGCCAGTAAACTTAAGCACAACCATATAAAATGTTTTTAGTTTCTTTCTACCAACACGTTTAAAACATATGATATACAGATTCAGGTCACACAAATTAAAATGTATCTTTGATTGATTTTAACAGCTTAAATTTATGGACAATCTTATCTATAAGCCATTTAAAATAAAACTCTTAATAAAATTTCCCCATGTGGACATACAATATGTACACACATATAACATAGCATAATAGACCAATATAGCAATTTTAATAATAGCTTTTAAAATCTTTAACTCTTTTTGTAGATTGCCAATTGATTTGAATTGCTTTTTGTTTTTAGTAACCTCAGTTAACCATACTTTCTCTCAGTTGGTACTGTTAATACATTATTGGCTTCATCAGTTTACAGAGCCATCCCAAATTATTGAATACAATAAAAGTGGCTGGAAAAAGTCCATAGGAACCTATAGGAGGACAGCTAAACACAGAACCAACAACGCTTTAGTTTTATGAGCAGCACATCATATATAACTATGGATGACAAAAGACTTTAAGTCGCCATGTTTAAAATTATAAACTCATCAACCAACAAGAGGCGCTTGCTTACTTCACAGTATTTTTGAAAGCACCTGTAGGATTTTACAAGTATTTAACCCTTTAGGCCTCTGGGGCTTTCTCATTAAGATAACTATCATGTCTAGTAACACAAGATCATTAGACTTTTTAATTCTCAAACATTTGTATTAATAGCATTTTCCATTATAGAAACTTAAAGTCTGGTACCACATCACATCTTGACAGTCCTTCTAATATAATCCAAATAGACTGATTAGTTGGTGTCTCTATAAGATGAGAGACACAGGTCCTTCGATTTTTTCAGTTGGGCCCAAACTGGAAAAACCAAAGTCCAGGATTTACTGGAAATTTTAGAGTCCAGATTGTTTGAAACTTTGATTTTTTGAATGCCAAGAAGGCTCAAAATCCAAAATATCTGGTTGAAATAAGATTCCTTAAAATCATGACATAACATAGACCAAATTTGATCATTGTTACAAGGTGATTATTCACATCTTTGAAAATAAGCACATATTTAAATAACCCATAGCTCTTAATAAAAATTCAGCTGTTTTTGAACAATTAGAATTTAACAGACATCAAGAGAACATAATAGATTACTTTAACACATTGCTTTAACAGAGCATCAGAGTTTAATTATATGTCAAAGAGAAATTGAGCTACTGTGATCTTTTGCTGTGAGGTTTCCTTCCTTTACCTTCTTTCATATTGGTGACCATGTTTCTGTGTTTCTGTGTGTAACACATCTTTAAGCATCTTTTGCAGGGCAGGATGAGTGGCAACAAATTCTTTCAGTTTCTGTTTGCTATGAAAAGTCTTAATTTCACCTTCATTCACAAATGAGAGCTTTGCAGGATATAGTATTCTGGGCTGGCAGTTTTTCTCTCTTAGTACCTGGGCTATGTCTCGCCATTCCCTTCTAGCTCGTAGGGTTTCTGATGAGAAGTCTGCTTTGAGTCTAATTGGAGATCCTCTGAGAGTAATCTGACGTTTCTCTCTTGCACATTTTAGGATCTTTTCTTTATGTTTCACTGTGGTGAGTTTGATTACAACATGTCGTGGTGAGGATCTCTTTTGGTCATGTTTATTAGGGGTTCTATAAGCTTCCTGTAGTAAGATGCCTCTGTCCTTCTCCAAACCTGGGAAATTTTCTGCTAGTATCTCACTGAAAATGCCTTCTAATCCTTTCTCCCTCTCCATGCCTTCAGGAACTCCTAGAACCCGAATGTTGGGTTTTTTAATAGTATCCTGTAGATTCCCGACAATATTTTTTAGATTTCTAATTTCTTCTTATTTTCTTTGGTTTCCCTGTTTCCTTTCCTGTTCTCTGTCTTCTAAGTCTGATATTCTCTCTTCTGCTTCACCCATTCTGTTTTTAAGGCTCTCTAATGTGTTTGTCATTTGATCTATTGAATTCTTCATTTCATTATGATTTCTCGTCACTATCACAGTTTCTTGTTCCACTAGTTGTTTCATTTCATTTTGATTCCTCCTTAATATTTCATTTTCACGAGAGAGATTTTCTATCTTGTCCATGAAGGATTTCTGTAGTTCAAGAATTTGTTTTTGAGAACTTCTTAATGTTCTTGTCAATTTTTTGAGATCCGCTTCTTGCATTTCTTCTATCTCATCATCTTCATAATCTTGAATTGGGGTGTCTTTTTCATTTGGGGGCGTCATAGTGTCTTCCTTGTTCTTGTTAGCTTGGTTTTTGCGTTTGTTGTTTGGCATGTTGGAGATATTTGGTTTCTTCACTGTGGTGTTTTTTCTTGTTACACTATGGCTCTATATTAAGTGGACTGTCTGCTTTCAGTGGAGCCATAGAGGCTTGAGATGAGTGTGGACTGAGAGCTGTGTTTGGTTCCTCAGGGTTGAGGGTGTGTCAAAGATGACACTCCCAGGTTAGGTGTGGTAAATCTCTCTTTCTTTTCTTGATTCAAAAGGGAAGTAATTCCACACAGCTGAACGTAATTGGAGGTAGTTAGCAGGCAAATGATATACCCACAGGAGCCAGAGATCAGAAGCTCTTTCCCAAGGACCACACAGGGAATCTGTGCTGCCCTCAGTGTGGGCTCCAATTCTCCTGCAGTCTCCCACTGGGTTGCCAAGTTAGATGCTAATCTCCTGTTATTTCACCCCTCCCTCCAGAGTCAGGTTTTTCTGCTAGGCTCAGGGCCGGTGCAGACCTGAGGTCACCCTGCTTATGACGTATGTCCAAAATGGCGCCTGCTCTGTCTTGCTCACCTTTGAGAGGTGAGTGGAGAGAGAGAAACTTGTGTCCGTATCGGTCACTTTTTAAATTTTTTTTCCTCTCTCTTCTAGTTAGCCTGGTGAATTTTTCCCCACAGAGTTTCAAGCCTCGTTCCCTCTAGCCTCCTCTTTCTGCTTGCCCGCTGGTGTCTCGGGCTATTGAGGTTCGGCTCACCTCACATTCCAGCACTGGTGTGTTGATTCTGCCGCTGGTGTCCCGAACTTGGGCTCCCACGCTCTCCACGCAGGTCCACTGTGATTCACTAGTTCCGGAAAAGTTTCCTCTGCTGTTTCATCCCCTACTCTTCCTTGACCCTGCAGTATCTCCACTTATATTAAACTGTCTCTCCCCTGGACTAATAGTGTGCTCCCTGCCTATTCCGCCATCTTGCCGCTCTCCGAGTTTCATTTAAGAAATCAACCTTTCATATCATTCATCTTTTGACTTTTTTTTTTACTTTCTATTGTGTTCTTAGGTTGTTTATTTCATATTTTTAAATTGCTTTCATGTTAACATTTTACCAATATTCATTTATTATACAAACAAGAAAATGCTATAATCTTCCCTCTTAGTTCTGATTTTTCTGTATCCCACAAGTTTAGTATATTGTGTTTTCATTTTAATTAGTATAAGAAATTCTCAAATTACTCTTTTTAATCCTAAAATGATTCATTGTTCATTAAGGAGCATTTTTTTCAGTCTCCATGTATTTTTATAATATATAAGGCTTCATTGTTGATTTCTAATTTTATTCCATTATGAAATGGAAAAAGACACATGATCTGATTTTGATTTTTTTAAAAAAAAACTTCAGACTTGTTTTGTGGCATAATACTAGGCTTATCATAGAAAATTTTCCAAGGACTGGTGAAAAGACTGTGTGCCTATAGCCATTTGATGGAATGTTCTGTAAGTGGCTATTAGGACCTTTGGTCTGTAGTGAAGAAAGTGTTGTTTCTGTGTTGACTTTGTGTGTGTGCTTGCTTTTGTGTGTGTGTGATCTGTACATTGATGAAAATGAAATATCTACTCCTCTCACTATTATTGTGCTGAAGCTTTCTCTCCTTTTAATCAAATATTTGTTTTAAAAAGTTGTGAATGCTGGCATCAAACACATATATATTTAAAATGTCCATATGTTCTCATTGAATTGATCCCTTAACCATAATATAGTGAAGTTCCTTGACTCTTTTTAAAATAATTTTATATTAAAATCTCTTGTATTCCCACTTTGATTTCTCACTGTTCTTCACTATTTACAGTTCTCTTCTAGTGCATTTTGATATAAGGTTCTTTGAATTTTTCCTAGATGGAATCCTTTGAAATTCTTGAATTTGAGTGTCCATGTGCTTCAGCAGATTTGGAAAGTTGTAAGTGTTTATTACCTTAGATAAACTATCTTACTTCTTCTTCATGGGATTCCATAATGCTTGTATTTCCCCCACTGATGTGCTTTATAAGTCTTGTAGACTTTTTAAATCACTTTCACTTTTTATTGTTCCTCATATTCAATAACTACTTATGATCTATCTACTAGTTTGCATGTGATACTTTTTGTTTAATCAGATTGGCTTTTGAATGCCTCTAGTAAATTTTTCAATGCAGTTTCTACATTCTTTTTTTTTTTTAATTTTTGACAGGCAGAGTGAGCCGTGAGAGAGAGAGAGAGAGAGAGAGAGAGGGAGAGAGAGAAAGGTCTTCCTTTGCCGTTGGTTCACCCTTCAATGGCCGCCGCGGCCGGTGTGCTGCGGCCAGCGCACCGCGCTGATCCGAAGGCAGGAGCCAGGTGCTTATCCTGGTCTCCCTTGGGGTGCAGGGCCCAAGGACCTGGGCGATCCTCCACTGCACTCCCTGGCCACAGCAGAGACCTGGCCTGGAAAAGGGGCAACCGGGACAGAATCCAGCGCCCCGACTGGGACTAGAACCCGGTGTGCCGGCGCCACTAGGCGGAGGATTAGCCTGTTGAGCCACAGTGCCGGCCTCAGTTTCTACATTCTTCAGCTTAAGAACCTCTGTTTCTCTGTTTTCAGTTGTCTCTTTGCTGATAGTTGCATTTTGCTCATACATCACTTTCCTAATTTCATTTACTTGGCTCTTTGTGATGCTTTGCATCTCATCGAACTACTTCGAAGTCATTATCTTGAGTTATTTGCCAGATATCATATACATTTTAATTTTCTCATGGGCAATTTCTGGAGAGTTATTTTGTTTCGTTGTTCTCTTCTTACTTTTGATATTTTTTGTGGGGATTGGACAACTGAAAAAATGAAAAAAAAAGAATTTACATATCCTAGTTTTCGTAAAATGCAATAATTTTTGGAAAAAGCTTCACCAATCAGCTGGCCAGGGATTTTGAGAACCTCTCAGTCTTGCTGGCTTTTTCTGGGCTTGTACGTGTGATTTCCAAATTACGGATTCTGTTAGTTTTTGTTTTTGTCCTTTAGTTTCTGCTATTCTACTCCTCTCTCTCTCATTCTGTCACTTTTCTGGTGCTACAACAAATAACCCAGTTGTCTTTTGTTTTCAGTGACCTGCAGATATTTAATGTGCTCCAGTTCTCTGTCAGCAATTCAAGTGAGGTGAGGCAGAAATTAGTGCCTCAGTCAGGGCCCTCAAAATTGAAATTTTAAGCACAAATTTAATTTTTTTTTGTTTCCTGAGGCATAAACTACAAGTTGTATGTTTCCTCACAATCAAACCACACTGTGGTTGCTGGGAGAAAGGACAGTTGTGGGTGAAATGCAATGACTTTTCTTATCTATTTTATCCTAGCTATTATTGACTTTGCATGTGCCTGGGGCTTAAAATTTCTTAATTGGTTTCAGGAGTTCCCATAAACGTTTGTTTAGCCATATACTGTTGTTATTTCAGTGTCTTTGTGGCAAAAACAGAGCTGAGGCTTCTTATTTTGTCATCTTATTGATGTCACACCACAGTATTATATTTAAGAGCATGTGAATCACTAATAGAAAACACATTATGCATCATATCAGGCTACTAGGGAAGTTTTAATGAATTTCATAGAATTCACAAATGGAATGAGTTATCAGACATTAATACATGCATATATGTGTCTGTGTATGAGCATATGTGTATGTGTATGTATAATAGAATGAAAGTATTTTACAATGTCTACTGTTTTAAGAGACTAAGAAGGGTGTACTACTAAATAACTCTTGGTTTACAGAGGAAAGTCTTATGGAAATTAGAAAATACTCAGCATTGTATGTAAATGAAAGCACTTCTTGTCAAAATATGTGGTCTTTAATTAAAGTTATCAGTAAGAAACTCTCATAGGATAAAGAACTATAAGAAAATCTAATTGCAAATATGTTATGGGCCAATTTAAATAGTTAGAACACAATTACCTTACTAAAACCAATTATAGTCATAGCAAACTAGTAAAGAACTAGTAAAGAGAAGGTCAGAACTTAATGAAATGTAAAACAATTTAAAAATATGAAAAATCAATATAATAAATGAGAGTAAACATAAGAAAAAAGGAAACTCATTATAGTAATAAATATACAAACAAAAGGCTAAACCTCATGATGAGCACCTCTGGAACATTCACTATTTTTAATGTATTACTGAGTAGGAGATGGTGAAGTTAAGATGGGATCCAGGCATTTTTCTCCTACATTGCCAGCCTTTAATACAATGCACGATACTTGATTTAAGTTTAGCCACTTATTAAGTTGAAACCTATAACAAGTAACTTGATCTCTCTTGAGTTTCATTTTCTAACTTATGAATGTTGTGTGCTTGTGTATGTGTGTGTGTCTGTGTGTAAGAAAGATGAAAGAGAGAAAATTAGGTTTGAGTTGATACTCTTAATCAGATAGAACTAATCATCAATCACATCTTAAGTGATTGCTCTGGTGGAAAAAAGTACTATTCCTTATGTCAGAAGAATGTTTTGGACCTGAGATAAGCTACTTGCAAGGTGTTTGACTCAACAAGTCTGGCAGGCCTTTTATCATATTCAATTAAACGCTAGTATTAATTCCTAAGTCATATGCTGTTTTAAGGAGATACGGTAAATGGAAGTGCTTAATAAGAAATCACAATTCCATCATCAAGTATAGTGACTGATTCTTCTTATTTTTTTTAAAGGGCGAAGATGCATTTATTTATTTATTTGAGAGGAAGAGTTATAGACAGAGAAAGGTAGAGCCAGAGAGAGAAAGAGGTCTTTATCTACTGGTTCACTCCCCAAATGGCCGCAACAGCCGGAGCTGCGCCAATCCAAAGCCAAGAGCCAGGAGCTTCTTCTAGGTCTCCCACATGGGTTCATGGGCTCAAGGATGGGGGCCATCCTCTACTGCTTTCCTGGGCCACAGCAGAGAGCTGGATGGGAAGAGGAGCAGCTGGGACTAGAACCAGCAGCCATCTGGGATGCCGGCGCTACAGGCAGAGGATTAATTTATGGTACCATAGCACTAGCCCTGTGAATGATTCTTAATCTTCCTCTAAGGATTATTTTAGGGACAATATGAAAACAAAATAAAATAGTCATAATATGTGTTTTGGAAGGTATATGAATAATAGCATTATGAAAGTGAATATTAGACAAGAAAAATAGCAAATTTGTAAATAAATTCTTAGGCATGATTTGTTAGTTATAACTTTCTATGTAACTTTCTTCTTTGAAAAATTATTCTAAAAATATAAAATTTGGAATAAACCTGTATGAAAAAGAATAAAATAAGACATAGGTAGGTCTATTTAAAGTACACTTTTCTGAAACATTAACTGTAATATAAAATACATGGGTTTATAGTTATTAATCTAGTTACATAGATAGCAATCCACATCTTTAGAAATTGAGTTATAGTTGCAAATAAAATCAATGTTAAGGGATAAAAATTTGATGATGTAGGGTAGATTAGATTGAAATTTTCATAGACGTTAAAAATACAAGAGGGACAGAAAGACAATTTGTTTATATGTCCCAGCTTCAAAACACAAGACACATAATGCTCTGGTAAAGTGGATTTGAATTATTGAATATTAAAAACATCAGTAAAGAAATCCTAGTCATGAGACTCTAGTTTTATAGGAGGTGAAACAGTAAAAATAAAAGTTCTTAAGCTTGTTCTGTAGAAGAATATTTTAGATTTACGTGGGAATTTACTAAGTTTAGAAGTGATTTTTCTAGAAGATAGAAATTCGTACCTACATTAGGAGTTTCTATATTTGTGTAGCTCCATTTAATTGAATCGGATTGTCCCCAAACATTTACTTCTCTATGCCTTCAAATCATTTGAAAGATTAAGTGTCTATTAAGACACTTAATTTGGAGGAAATACTGTGTTTCTCTTTTATTACATTGTGTATTTTAATAGTAGAAATGTGTGATGGGAGTTTCTGCTTGGTTTTCTGTATAGGGACATAATATACCTTAGGCTAGTGAAGCACTTTATATCTCAAGTTCTGTACATAAAGTAAAATAAACATGTTAACCCATTGACTTAGCTTGTGTAACCAAATCTATTGTAGAATAAAAACTGCTTGCATAGCACTATCTAAATGCACTATCTAAATCAAAGTTTAGATCTTTCTAACTTAAAATTCAACTCAGAAAGTAATAGCAAGAATGTCTTGATAAATTTATTTTAGTCCAAAGGAATGATGGCTATCTTCTTGAATCAGAGAAGTCAGTCATCTGATTGTTATAAGAAAAAAATAAAAAAGTAAGAATTCTTCAGTGTATAATACTATGGTAAATGTATTTAAAGATTAAAATTCTTCATAATCTTTTAAATTGGATTTCATAGGACTTTATAAAAATAAAATATACATATTTTTATAAAAGATTGGAAGCACAAATTCACCAAAAAGATAAGCCAGAGAGCAGCATGATCTTTGGTTTGGAGTAAATGTTTATTTTCTCTCATTATGATTTTGTTTGGGCCAAACAAGATATATCTTCTATAAAATTTTCTATTTCATTCTTCACCAAATATATTAAAGAAAATCAGCAAAAAACAAAATATATTTGATACTATGCATACAGTTTCTAGTGATGTCCACATTTGCCCATAATCTTTAATGAGTGGTGGATTTTTTAGTTCACACAATTTAAGCACCTTTTAAATATACCATGTACTAGATGCCTTGTTTGTGCTTTCAAAGACCTTCAGTCTCCCTTAAGAAAAAGCAAAAATATGACTGGGAGTGTCATTTTGTGACATCATTATTATTCATTAATTCTTTTGTAGAAATTAATTTCTCAGACTTCTCATCAAGGCATCATTGACCCCTGAGTGGTCTTCATAGAGAAAGTGAGGTGGTTTTGGAGACTAAACACAGTTTTGTGGCTTCAGATGGCAACTTGACCAAGGTATTCTACTCTAAACACCCACAAAGGAGGAAACTATACTCATCCCCCAGGATTATTTTAAGGATTATTGACAAATATATGTAAACTGATCTATCCCATGCTCAGCCAATGGCAGCTCTAATTAAATCTTCTCTTAGAATTTTCTGTTAGCTGGAACTCAGGAGAGGCCCTGGATGTAAATAATATTAGAGCCAAAAAATTTGAGGGACTGAGTCAAAGAGGGAATGACTTCCAAAACACTGCTTCCAAGGAGGAGACTCACTGACCCAGGCACACTGGACACATAAAGTAAACTGTGGATTTAAATTTTGCTACTGCCAGTCTTAGCATCATGTTGCCTAAGTAAATTTTATATTAAGTTTCATTGTTTTAGACCTTCTAGCTACCTGCTAAAATTCACAAAGTCAAAGATGTAGATAATGCCAACAGTAGATCCCACTGGCTGCTAATCTACAAAGCTAAAAACAAATAAATAAGGGAACATGAAGTATAAGCAACAGCAAATTAATAGGAAAGAGTAAATTGTTTATGCTAGGTGACCTTGTTGTTTTATGAATGGTACTGCACAACATGGAGTTTCAAGATGACTTATACACTCAGTGTCTCTTTTCCAGGATGTTTATTCTAGTAGACATATTTTCATATTGCAGAACATTAACATTCTCGTTCATTAGTATATTACAAACCTTGGCAGACAAATTTGTCATATAAAACAGCACAGTTTAGCAAAGTAATACAGTGTGACTGCTCAAATTCAAATAAGATCGCTTCATAGAGAGTCTATTTAAGACTTTTAATTATTTGAGAATCCATAACTAAGCTTTTATTCCACTAAATAGAGTCATTAAAGAAAATTATATACCCCATCTAACACTAAAAATGCAGAAAATAGGTTACTCTACTGTTCATGACACATCTCAGTAATTCTGTTTAAAATATGATTTGCTCCTGTAATTTAATATGTCTAATTTAGTGATAATTTTATATGTAACATGGGCAATGCACACATAACTATAGTGGAATTCTTAATTTCCTTTAGAAACATGAAGATTAAAAATACATTCTCTCACTATTTATCAATCATATACTTTATATAATATGTATTTCTATCCAACACACACACTTTAAAATAATAACAAATGTTTTCAACAAAGTAATAAAGGAATATACCCCAGAAAACTACATTGACTTGACAATAACTGTATATTAATAATCAGTTAAATACTTAACATTGCTACATCATTTAACTTTTGAGAGCCTATGACATAATTCTATTATAACCTTCATTTCAAAGGTATGGAAATTGAAGCTCATAAATGTCACGTGATTCATCTGTGGTGCTTTGGGCCACTTGTCCATTATCTGTATTCTAGAACCTTATTCCTCTACTTCCTCTCTGCTACTACTTCTGTGATATTTATCACCAGCTATTGTGCAGGGAGATAACGTATAGGTTGTCCAATATTGACAAGTGAGAGCAGATTTTCCCATGGAGTCAACACCACTATAGACAATAAATTCCCAGGCAAATTACATGATGTAAATATGTATGCTTCTTGATGAATGCAAAGATTCTAAGTAGCTATTGGTCATTAACAGGAAATTTTCTTGGTTTTATTTTGTACAGAATACTTAATAATACATTATATATTGAAAGTACACCAAAATGCATTCATAAAGTACTTATTGCATTAGCTATATAGAACAGCAAAAATGTGCACAGAATAGCTGTTGCCAAGAAACAGTGAAAATATGATTTTTACCTTAGAAAAATTAAAAATTACATTAAAAAATAAGGTAATGTTAATTTTATTATGAACAAAGAAACAAAATATCAAAATATAGTCAAACTCAGGTGATCTTCAAATAATCATTTTACTTTAAAATGATGGTAATTAGATAAAAGATAAATAAAAATTTACAAAATGATTTTGGTGTTCATGTATTTATGAATTAATAATTTTGCCTATCCATACCTATCTACCCAATTACAATAATTTTTCACAATCAACTGTATTTTTACTATCTATATGTTTTTTAAATTAATCTAGAACACTGCATTTTTATGAATATCTTAAATTTTTCATACATTTAATAAGACTATTTATCAAAAAGAACTGGAATAATACATTAGATCAACATAAACTATGCCAACCAATGGCATAATAGACTTTTGAATCATTTAAGAGATCTCTTATATATCATAGCTATTCTGAAGAAATATACTCTATAGTCATTCTAAGCTCCCTTTCAACAAAATGAGTCACTTTATAATAATCATACTTATTTTGCACATTTATAGTATTACAGAAGGTCATATAAATCTACTATTCACTATAGTTCTAAGTACGTAAAAGTTATCTGGTAATTATCATTTAAAAATTATACTTGTAGATGTTTTGACACATTAGGTTAACATACCACTTGGGAGACCTGAATCCCAATGGATGCCTAGGATGAAGTCTCACCTGTGCATTTCATCCAGCTTCCTGCTAATGTGCACACTGGGAAGTAGCAATGATGGGCCAGTGCTTGGGGCTCTGCCAGCCACCTGGGAGACTGCAATGGAGTTCTCAACTCCTGGCTTTGACCTGGCCCAACCTCAGTTGACAGACTCTCTCTGTCTGTCTCTGTCTCTCTCTCTTTCTCTTCCTCTTTTACAATGCCTTTCAAATAAATGAAAACAAAAATAAACATTTTAATAGTGTGGACCTCTCCCCTACAGTGAGAAGCAGGGATGTTGGGCTCTAGTTCTGTTTCTTTTTTGTGTCTTTTTCTGTTTTTGGAATTAAGGTGATGCTGGCCTCATAGAAGAAATTTGGGAAGATTTCCTATCAGTGGTTTTGAATAGTTTGAGAAGAATGGGAATTATTTCTTCTTTAAAAGTCTGCTAGAATTATCCAGCAGTGAAGCCATCTAGTCCAGGACTTTTCTTTGTAGGGAGGGTCTTTATTACTGATTGAATCTCCAACTTGTTTATTTGTCTGTTTAGGTTTTCTATATCTTCATGTATAAAATTTGATTCATTGTATACATCCAGGAATATTTTCATTTCTTCGAGATTATCTGAGTTGTTGGAATATAGCTGTAGTAATTCCTGATAATTCTATTTCTGTGGTATCTCTAGTTAACATCTACTTTTTCATATCTGATTTTATTAGTTTGGGTCTTCTCCCTCTATATTTTGGTTAGTTGGGTCAGTGCTGTATCCTTTTTTTTTAAATATAAGCTCTGTTTAAAATATCAGTTTCTGTTGGCATGGAATATCTTTTTCCATTCTGTCACTTTTTCTGCAAGCATCATTGTTGATGACATGTTTCTTGGAAGCAACAAATAGCTGGTTTTTCTTTTTTGATCCATTCAGTCAGTCTGTGTCTTTTAATTGGAGTGTTGAGGCCATTTACATTCAAGGTGACTATTGATAGAAGAGAATGTACCCTACCATTTTTCTTTTAGTATTCTTCTTTTTTTTTTAACTTTGGATTTCCTTTGTATTTTTGCTGGTAGTTTTTCTGCCTTCACCTTCTTTCATAGTGATGACCCTGTTTCTGTGTGTAGCACATCCTTAAGCATCTTTTGTAAGGCTGGACAGGTGGTATCAAATTCTTTCAATTTCTGCTTGCTATGGAAGGTCCTTATTTCACCTTCATTTATAAATGAGAGCTTTGCAGGGTACAGTATTCTGGGTTGACGGTTTTTTCCTTTAATACTTGGAATATATCTTGCCATTCTCTCCTAGCCTGTAGGGTTTCTGATGAGAACTCAGCTGTGAGTCTAATTGGAGTTCCTCTGATATAATTTGGCCTTTCTCTCATGCACACTTTAGAATCTTTTCTTTATGTTTTACTGTGGAGACTTCTATTACAATGTGTCATGGTGAGGATCTTTTCTGGTCATGCCTATTGGGAGTTGTGTGTGCTTCCTGTACTTTGATGTCCCTTTCTTTCTCCAAATTAGGGAAGTTTGAATAGGCATTCTTAACCATTCTCTCATTCTGCACCTTCAGGAAATCATAAGATCTATATGTAGGATTATTTGATAGTATCCCATAAATCTCCAACACTCTTCTTTAATTATTCTAATATCTTCACCCTTTTATTGGGGGGGGGGTCTGAGTGAAATATTACCAAAGGTCATCTACTTCAGAGGATATTCTGTCTCTGCTTCAGCAAGTCTGTTTTTAAGGAATTCCACTGTATTTTCATTTGACATATTGAGTTCGTCATTTCCAATATTTAGCTTGATTTCTCTTCAAAATCTCAATTTCACTGGAAAATTTTTCATTGATGTGATTTATTGATTTCTTTAAATCATGTGTTTCTCATTGCTTCTGAGTAATCCTATGATGGTTCTTTTGAATTCCTTTTCAGGCATTTCATCAATCTCTTTGTGTTCACTTTCTTTTTTTTTTTTTTAACTTATTTGACAGATAGAGTTATAGACAGTAAGAGAGAGGAAGACAGAGAGAAAGGTCTTCCTTCGGTTGGTTCACTCCTCAAATGGCTGCAACAGCCGATGCTGCACCGATCCGAAGCCAGGAACCAGGTGCTTCTTTCTGGTCTCACATGCGGGTGCAGGGGCCCAAGCACTTGGGCCAGCCTCCACTGCTTTCCCAGGCCACAGTAGAGAACTGGACTGGAAGAGGAGCAACCGGAACTAGAACCTGGCACCCATATGAGATGCTGGCACTACAGGTGGATTAACCAAGTGAGCCACTGTTCCAGACCCTGTCTTCACATTCTAATATTGAAATATCATTTTGTTCCTTTGGGAGAGTTAAGTTCTCTTCCTTATTCTTGTTTCTTGTATTTCTGCATTTATTTTTAGACATTTATGGAAACACTTGGTTTACTCTGTGATGTATTTTCTTTTTGAATTATGTCTTTGTGGCTTAGTGGAGTGCCTGCTCCTTCAGTGACTATCCAGAGGCATGTTCTGGCTGGGACAGGGAGCTCTGGTCTGTGCTCAAGGGTTGTGTGAGAATTCGGTTTGATACCCAGTATGAACATGGTAGATCTCCTCTATTGTCTGCAGTGGGGAGGGTATGGTCACACCTATTGGCATAATCAAAACTTCATCTCCTGTCTTCCAAGACGATCAATACCCAGGGTTAGCCCAGAGTGGCTACCAGCCTCACCCACACTAGTGCAAGAACCACACAAAGGATCTGTGCATTTCTCATTGTGAGCAAAGAATCCTCTGTAATAACCCATTATAGGCAGTCAGGAAACTCTGAGCCTCTGTGATCAGACACAGTGATTACCCAGAGACCCAGCTACAACTCATGTCCTACTGTGCAGTCACAGAATTCCCAGTCACAGTGCAGGAGGCTCACAAATTCACAGAGCGCAAAAGATCTCCTATTTACTCTGAGGGCCTGCCCCAGACAAGGAGACAGCAGAGACTTTTCCAGAGCCAGCTGCCTGTGGGTGCTCCACTTTAGCAGTTTGGTCTTCGGAGCCTGTGATATGTTTAGAGAATGGAGGCACCTTCCAGTTCTACATAGGTGTGCCTGAACCAGACTCAACATCAGTGTGAAACATGGATTTTTCCCTCTGATAAAATACCCTGGTCATGAGCAAGAGCCACTACAGCCTGTTCTGTTATCAAGATAGTGCCTTCATTCTACTTGTTGCTGGGCTCCCATGGACAACAGGGGGAAAAATGTGCTTGCTTTTCTTTTGCTTATTACACGGGTACCCTGCCCCTACTAGGGGTCCAGTCCTGATTCAAATTCAGTGCGGTCCTCAAAAATCATCCTTATGCAACATCACTAGTGGCATGCCCTGCACAGTCTGCCCTTGCCTAGCTCTCAGAAACTGGTGTCTCCCTCAGCCCTCAGTGTGGGAGTTGTATGTGCTGTCCCCATTCACTGCTGCATATTTGCTCTTTCAACACTGCTCCATGGCACCCCTCTTCTTTCTCTAGAATTTCCACTGCAAATTTTTCTCCAACTCTCCCCGGGAATACACTTCCTCCTCTTTTCTACTCTTAACTTTTCTACTCTTAACTTTCCCTCTTCAAAGTAAGCACATCTTTTCCATCTTGAGCCATTTCAGAATCTCTGGTTTTCTAAATTTAAGTAAATACAAATTAGAATTCATAGAGGGGGCAGTCACTGTGGTGTAGCTGGTAAAGCTGCTGCCTGCATTGCCGGAATCCCACATAGGCGGTGGTTCAAGTCCAGGCTGCTCTGCTTCCAATCCCACTTTCTGGTATGGCCTGGGGAAGCAGTAGAAGATTCCTCAAGTCCTTGGGCTCCTGCACCCCTATGGAAAGAGGCTCCAGGATCCTGGCTTTGGATCGGTGCAGTTCCAGCCATTGTAGTTATTTGGGGAGTGAACCAGCAGATGAATGACATCTCTCTTTCTCTCTCTCTTTCCTCTGCCTCTGCCTTTGTAACTCTGCTTCTCAAATAAATGAATAAATCTCAAATATAAGAATTCATAGAGTACCAGGAAAAAAGGAGGTTTGGTAAAAACACCAGGATTTTAAAGCTGGGAGCCTTGAAAGATCATGTTCTAGGAGTAATGCCAAACCAGAAATGGATAGGCTCCTAGAAAACTGAAAATTCTACCATCTGTCCTCTTGACCAAGTCAAATTGATCTGCTTTTATTTCAATAATGGTATAAAAGATAGCAAATTTTATTCAGAGGACTATAATATAATTATATAATATAAATTCTGTATCATATTATACACATGATTCTCAGTATTTACCTTTAAAATAATGACAAACATATCACTTTGGAAAAATTCTGCAGTATTCATCAACGCCTGATAATTGCAGTCTCGTGGACCAGAAATATCTGACAGGATTGCTCACATATGTGTGCCAGAAGGCATGGACATGAATGTTCAGAGTGGAATCATTCCAAGCAACTGTAACCAAACTATATAAACTATAAACAGCCCAAATAATAAGCAATCAAGAATGGATAAATAATTTTGGCATGCTCATACAGAGACCTAATTTATGATGATTCGACTTGGGATAGTTTTTCAACTGTAGGGGCCAGTGCTGTGGATGAGTAGGTTAAGCCTCTACCTGGCTCCATATGGGCGCCAGTTGTGTCTCAGTTGCTCCTCTTCCAATCCAGCTCCCTGCTAATGGTTTGGGAAGGCAGCAAAAGATGGCTCAAATGCTTGGTTCCTTGCCTCACATGGGAGATCTGGAAGAAGCTCTTGGTTCTGGGCTTCAGATCAGCCCAGCTCTGGCCGTTGCAGGAATTTGGGAAGTGAACCAGCAGATGAAAGACCTCTCTCTTCCTCTCCCTCTCTTTGTCTGTAACTCTGTCTCTCAAATAAATAAATATTGTTTTTAGAAAAGGTCAAGTGCTAATTGTTCAAGTAGGCAATTTAATGGAAAATGTCTTAGCTCTATTTTTTATTCAAGTGTTACTGATTCAGGGTCACAATAAATGTTCTATAAATTCTTCATGTGTCTTCAGGCATATTTTGTTTAGCTTCAGCTCCTCCCTGTTGTTACTGTGCTTTATTGTTAATGGAACACTGATAAATTATTATGTTGTGCTTGAATACAAAAAGAAATAAAGTAAACATAGAAAGTCTGAAAAGTCTTAAACATTATATTATAGCTTCTCAGGCACCTATGCATTTACTTTTCAGATTTCAGACAGTTAAATTTGAGGAAGTCTGCTATAGATAAATCCAGAAATAAATCAAATTGCACTATAATTTCACTGCTTGCATACCTAAAGTTCTTATCTGTGTGGCAAATTATACATTTGTTATTTAAATAAATTTTAGGTCAGCTTTCTCCTCAAGACACAAGAATTATGAACAGATCACTGAAAGAATGAGAGGGATTTCTCGAAATAAATGTATATGAGTGATTTAAGAAATGGATACTTCTTCAGGAAATAGGACAAATTGAAGAATTCTTGAATAATGTGGCCTGGACAGAGCTAGAAACCCTTCAGTTTCAACTTCAGTCTTTCTTTCTCTGGAGCAGATGTCTTTTGGGGATAATGGTCAGCTGCATTCAAGAAATCTTTTCAGCCCGGTCATTTGATCTAGTCCTTGAATGTTTGCACCCCATATCCAAGTACCTGATCTTGATTCCTAGCTCTCATCCCTTTTGCTGGCTTTCCATCAGTGCAGCCACCAGTGACCCGTGATGGCTCCCATCTGGGAGCCTGAATTGGCTTCCTGTCTGTAAGCTTTGGCCTGGCCCAGCCTCAGCCATTTTGTGCATTGGAGAGTGAAGAAGCAGATGGGCACTCTGTCTGTCTCTATGTTTTCAGGTTTATCCAATAAATAGATAAATAATAAATCTTGTAAAAAAAGAGAAATATATGGGATTTTGGAAAGTCAACAAAGAAAATTGATACAATTTTCTCCTTGTCCTCCTCTGTTGGATAAAGCTTAGAAGGAACTTGAAGATTCTTGGCAAAACACAAAACAAGAAAAAACAATGTACTTCTTTCTCAAAGATACAAGAGAGGGGTAAGTCTTGGCGTACAAGTTATACCTAATCGTCTTGGTACCAATAGATGAACTGGAGTTGAGTTGTTATGTCCCTGATCCTGAGAGACCTATGAGGTTATATAAAAAAAATTTAACTATATGATAAAATCTACAAATTAAAAAGTTTATTATTTTTCATAAATGTCAAATGCAAATGGCAGAGAGTTAATAGCTTTAATATAGTAAAATTTCTGTGCAAGTGCTTTGATGCAGTGGGTTAAGCAACCACATGTGATGCCTGCATCCCATATCAGTGTGCTGGTGTGAGTCTTGGCTGTTTGCTTCTGGTACAGCTCCCTGTTAATGTACCCAGGAAGGTAGCAGAAAGTGACAGAGAACTTTGGACCCTCCCACCTGCATGGAGGATTTGGATGGAGTTCCTGGCTATTGGTTTCAGCATGGCAGAGTGAATTTCTTTGTAGTCATTTTGGAAGTGGATCGAAGATTCCTCTCTCCCTCTCTCTCACGTGTGCACACTTCCTGTTGTTCTACCTTTCAAATAAATAAAGTAAATCTTCAAATTATCTTTAAAAATATGCAAAAACCCTCTCTGGAGAAAGGACAATTTCTTCAACAAGTGGTGCTGGGAAAAGTGGATCTCTGCATGCAAAATTAAGAAAAAAACATTGTGCTTAGTGAAATAATCCAGTCCATAAATATCATATGTTTTCCCTGCTCTGTGGTAACTAATAGTGTGCAAAAATTGTAAAATTTTTGAGCAAAATTGACATTTTGAGATTTGATTATTGTTTACAGTCCTCCGCTATACTGTTGAGAAACAGTGTTTTTTTTTTTCCTTCTCACTCTTTGTTGAAGTATTTACTTACTGAAGAGTTAACCCTAAGATTATAAAATAATCTGAAAATATGACATTGTAAAAATTAAAAGAAAATAGAAGAAAGGAAAGAGGAGGAAGTATAGCAGTGTGTGTGGGAGGTAGGGTAGGGTGGGATGTATCACTGTGCTCCTAAATCTGCATATATGAAATACATAAATTTTTTTACCTTATATGTATAGAAAAAAATTTAAATAAAAAAAATTCTACTTATGCCTTATACAAACAATGAATTCACAATGTATCAAAGATCTAAACCTAAGACATGAAACATCAAATTACTAAAGGAAAACATAGGAGAAGTGCTACAAGACATTGGCATTGGGAAAGGCTATTGGATAAGACTCCAGAAACTCAGGCACAAAAGCTTGTGGGATCCCATCAATCTAATAAGCTTCTGCACAGCAAAGGAAAAACTCAACAAAGTGAAGAGGCAACCAACAGATTGGGTAAAATATTTGTAACCAACACATCTGATAAAGGATTAATAACTGAAATATATAAAGAGTTAAAAAAAACTCAATAATAGCAAACAAAAAATCTAGTTAAGAAATGAGCAAAGGACTTGAATAGGTGTTTTTCAAAGGATGAAATACAAATGGACAATAGACACATGAAAAAATGTTCAGGATCACTAGCCAGCAGGACAATGCAAATAAAAACCACAATGAGGTTTCAAATCACACTAATAATAGATATTTGTAAAAATTAAGAGTAGGGACGAGAGAAGGAGGAGGAAGAAGGTTTGGAGGGAGGGCAGGAGGTAGGAGATGGAGGGAAGTATCACTATGTTCCTAAATCTGTATATTATGAAATATATGAAACTTGTATAACTTAAATAAAATTTTAAAAATAAATGTTGCATATAAGTTCCCAGGCACTTAACAGATTGCCTGACATAAAATTCCATCTAATAAATGTTAGTTATTATCCCTGCAGAAAAGAAGAATTGTTATTATCCAAAAATAAAAAAAAATGCTATTGAGGCTGTGGAGAAAAAGCTACCCAAAGCTACCCTAATACAGTCTTGGTGTGAAGGTAACTGGTACAACCATTATAGAAGACATCATGGAGATTCCTTAGAAATTTAAAATATAAAATAGATCTGCTATATGACCCAGTCATCCCACTCCTGGAATATATCTGAAGGAAATGAAATCAGCATATGAAAGTATTACCTGTATTCCTTTATTGGTAGCAGCTCAATTCAATAGCTCAGACATGGAATCAATCCCTGTTTCCATCATTTGATAATTTGATAACTGGATAAAAATGTGATATATATATATATATATATATATATGAAATGAAGTACTCTCACCCATAAAAAAAGAATGAAATCCTGTATTTTGCATCAAAAATGGATTTAACTGGACAGCATTATGCTTAGTGAAATAAACAAAATTAAATATATATATATATATATCACATTTTTCTTTGGTAAGTTTTTCTGGTGGCTAATATAGAGAGTACAGAAACATGGAATGTTCATCTTGGGATGAGTTTTGTTTTAACCTTTGTCTATACTCCTATAGAACAATAGTCTTTCTACTTTTTACTTCTTATTTTTTAGACTTATTTTTCTATTTATTTGAAAGAGTTACAGAGAGAGGAGGAGAGAAAGAAAGAGAGAAGTATCTCCCATCCACTAGTTCACTCCACAAATGGCCACAATGACCAGGGCTGGGACAGGCAGAAGCCAGGAGCCCAGAGATTCTTCTTGGTCTCCCATCTGAGTGCAGAACTTGGGCTATCTTCTGCTGTGTTCCAGGAGCATTAGCAGGGAACTGGATCAGAATTAGAGTAGCTGATACTCGAACCAGTGCCCATGTGGGATACTGGCATCACAGGCAGAGACTTAACACATCATACCACAATGCGAGCTCCATTATTTTTTACTTGCTGAACTCTTTATTTAATGGAGGATTAACCCTGTTGATTACAAATTCAATTAAAAATATTATCAAAATATTAAATGAAAAAAGTAAGGAAGAGAAGGAGGAAAGTATCATTATATTCATAGAATTTTATCTATGAAATACATGAATCTGTTCTCTGCTTATTAATAAAACTTTAAAAAAATAGGATATTCTTTTATATATTGCCCCTTGCCAGACAAAGTACTATAAAAAATAAACTTGTTTTGTTCAGAGAATTTTAGGGAATTCTTGAAGTCCAAATTCAAATAGGTATAAAATTTAACCAAGATGTTTAAATGCAATAATACTAAAGAAAAGGAAAATAAATATTTTATTCTGAACAGTATAACTAAAATATTAAAAACTCAACTGTTATTATAATGTTAAATGTACAGATTTGATATATATACCAGTATATACAAAGTGGTCAATATTAAAACTAAACTGCTTGTTCATATTACAATCCCATTTAATTGGAAATTGGAAAGTATCTAATCTCCAGAGAGGGAGTTTTTGTGCAAAAATGATTAAAATGCACATAAAATTGCTTTTTGAAGCATTATTTGAAATGTCAAAACACTGAAAATAAGGAGTATATTTTTATCAGAGAAACAAATTTTAAAAATTTTGATACAACTTTATGGAATACTTGAAATACATGAAAAATAAACTGAACTATGATAGTCTCATGAGGTTATTTTTAGACAGAAGAACAAACTACATAAATGCATATATGAATTACCTATTTTTCATTACATATATGTATATATATTACTTTATATATTTTATATACATAATCTAATATATAAATTGAGATGATTTATATATTATATGTTGATATGGGTGGAGAAGAAGATAATGATAAAACTAACAGAATTTTGAATTAAACCAAAGTACAAGAAAATAAAGACACAAACATACCATGGCTCTTTTCTTTTTCTGCTCTTTTCCTGTTTATTTTCTTAGCAATGTCTTGTATATTTTCCTAGCAGTGGATAATTTATTTGTCCACAAAATCCCATCTTCTCTGAAATATGAAATAGCACACTAACAATACTACCAATTTTCCTTCTCATTATCATTTCTTTTCCTTTTACTCACTCTGGGTCTGCTTTTACTTCCAGCTACACCCAACTTTGTATTCCCATTTACAGCATAATTCCACAAAGACCTATTAATTTCCGGTGGCATATCGCTGAATATCCTCATGTTAAATTCAGAAATGACTTTCATATTGATAAATTCAATGCATATTCCCAATCTTCATCTTTCTTGATTAATTAATGCCATTTAATTTACTAGATCATTTCCTCTTCCTTCAAATACCTTATCACTTGGGACCAGGGCACTCAATTATTGTGTGCAGTGTTTTCTTTTTATTATCTTAATTGTCCAATGGGTTGTCTTTCCATTTTGCAACTCCCCTGCTATGATTTGGTGTGCTTTGAGTTTGCTCCCAAGGATTGTTGTGTTGGCAGCTTAGTCCCAAGGGTGATAGTATTGAGAAACTGTGTAACCATTAAGAAGCCAGTCCTAGTCAGAAGCCCTAAATCTGTAAAGGATTCTGGTTTCAGACGGGATTAAAATAGTTCTTAAAAGAGTGATTTGTTGTAAGAGTGAGTCCAACCCCTGAATTGCTCTCTGGCTTCATGTTTGGAATGTGATCTCTTCTGCCATTCACTATGAGACTGACCCTTGAGCTGAGCTGGGGCCAGCATCATGCCCTTCAATCTCCACAGCTGTGAGCTGAAGAAATCTCTTTTCTTTATGAAGTTAGCCTGCCTCTGACTCTTTGTCATAGTCACAGAAAGCAGACTAACACATCCTTGTTCCTTGTCTGCCTGCATTTTGAATTCTGGAGACTTCTGGACCATTTATTTTTGTTTGTTTTTGTTTGTTTATTTCTGGCCTCTTTTGTTTTCTACTGATATTCATTCCCTTGGTTATGCCATGTATATCCAAGACTTTAAAGAACTTTGTCTCAGTAAATGATGATCTATCTTGTTACCATAGATTCCCCCTCTACCTAGTACTAATTTATCAGAAAAACATACAAACAGCACCTTTAGTATATAATCATTGTCAAACCACATCAATCATCTGCATGGCCTCCAGACTTGTATAAGCCACTGCCATGATTGTATCTGTATTGAAACAGTTTTCATAATTGTCTATTGCTTGCACTTCAGCTCTATTCAAACCACAACAGGTGTCAGATGTGGTTAGTCTGCTCTATTCCCTGCGTAGTTCTCCCAACCAAAAAAAAAAAAATGCAAAAACCAAAATCCTTGCATTAGCTAACAATCTGGGGTCTGATTATTTCTCATTATTCTCTGTGTACTCTATCTAGTTCACTTGCTGAACGCTCTGTCTCTTATGCTTTAAGCTGTCCTTGTGGCTAAATTCCACATCTGCTTTAGGTCTTCTATCAAATTCCAAATTTAGAATGAGGCCTGTCCCTGTAAGTGACCAAACTCAATTTAAACCATAAGCACTACCATAACAACTATTCCCTAAGCCCCTTCCCTAATTTAATTTTCTCCTTTTTATTTTATTACCATCACCATATTTTGTGTTTTTATTTTCCTTTATTGTCTGTCTTACACTAAAGAATGCAGGTTTAATGAGGGCAGTCCTTTTTATGTGTTTTGTTTTCTGCAGTTAAACCATGCCTAACTCATCACTGATATTGAAGTATTTCTTTGATTAATCATTGAAGGAATCACGTGACCTGGTTTATGCATCCTCAAATATGCATCATATGTGCATATGCATAAATAAATGTTAAAAATGAAAATAAATGTCTATCCAGAATATTGTATGATCTGAATACTTTTAAAAATCTGTTGTCTAAGGAAACTATATTCAATTGTTTAAAGTATAAAAGAATCGATCATTTGGAAAAAGTCAGAGATTGTGAACCATATGAAAATGTTGTTGCCATTGAAAGGTTTTTTAAAAAGGATTTATTTATTTATTTATTTGAAAGGCAGAGTTACAGAGAAAGAGAGAGAGAGAGAGAGAGAGAGAGAGAGTGAGAGAGAGAGAATCTTCCATCACTTGCTCACTGCCAAATGGCTGTAACTGCCAGGGCTGGACCAGGCCAAAGTCAGAAGGAAAGAGCTTCATCTGGGTTTCCCACATGGGTGCAAGGGCCCAAGCACTCAGACCATCTTTCTCCGTCTTCCCATGCACATAATTATGGAGCTGGATTGGAAGTAGTGTGACCAGGACTTGAACAGGAGCCCATTGGGATGCTGGCACTGCACATGGCAGCTTAATCCACTGTACCACTGCCCTGACCCCCAACATGTTAAGATTTAAAAGGACTATACACAAAATAATTTCAGAATATTTCTCCTACGTAAAGATTTCCTTTCAAACATGTGTTAGCTCATCATCTGTTGTCTTCATACATGGTAAAGATAAGTAACATTGTCTCTCCTATCTTAAAAGCTTGAACTATCACAAATTCAACTCAGAAAGGAAACTCCATTTTTATGGATATTAAAAGACGGCATGAATTATTCCCCCCAAACACACTTTTATTATATATTAAAAGCATCTCTATACAAAACATAAATTTTGGTTTGCTTTTCAAATCGAGAGCACTAAAATTTTTTATTTAAAATGATCAATAAGTAATAGGAACATTACACAGGGCTTTCACTTCTTAAACTGACATTCAGAATTCTTTATGATTTGTAATAAGTATGAGAACAGAAAAGAGGATTAAACATTGATTCCCAATAAATTGAAACGATTAGTGTTTTCTTTGGCATAGAAAATTGCTGAGAAACTGAAGATAGATTGGTGCATTTTAAAATTGTAATTGATGTCTTAAAAACACATGATGTTGTAGGTTTAAAAATGAAGGCTTGTGATCCAAAAAAATAAATAAATAAATTGCCCAAATAGCTCCTTTATAATAGCATCTTTCAAATAGCTGAATAAGTAATGCACATTTTTAAAATGAGAATTGCTGATGTAGTGACAATATAGTTTCTACTGAAATGAACTATTTACTTACTCAATTCAAGATAGAACTTGATTCATTGAAAGGCATTTGAAAGCTTCTTCAAAATTAAAAGACTTTGGCAATTCTCAGAATTTTGTACAAATGCAAGTGCATAATTTAGGAAGAAACCACCTTCCTGCAGAAAAAGGTTTCCTTGTGGGGGGCAGTGGTATTGTTAAATAGTAGAAAATGAGCCTTAGAATTATTTTGACTACAAAGCATAGTCAATCGTACAAGTTACTTAATGAATTAATGAATTCATACAGTACAGCTTTATAACAGGTGGGCATTACAAACACAGCTTTATTTAGTTTTCCTAGGCAAATGGACAAGAAACGATTGTAAAGTTTCTAAGTTACCAAGGATAAGAATTTTAGTAAGAAATTATGACTTGGTAGGTTTTCAGAAGGCTATGGGATTAGATAATATTATAGAAGATGAAGACTTTAATTTGGATCCCAGTTTGCTATTTCGTACATGCATGATCTTGAACAAATTTTTTTATCATGTCTGAACTTCCAATTATAAAGATAACAATGCATAATTTAAAAAGCTTGAGATAGTGTATTTGAAAATTGATTATAAGAGCAAAACATTTTTATTCATGTGATTTATTGTAATACAGGAGGTGATCATTAAAAAATTCATGAACTAAATACACAAGTTCAGAGCTTATGATGATGACCCAGGAGTTGTTGACTTACATAATAATAGACATCACTGAGAATTTAACGGACATTTCTAGAGATTAAAAGACGTGGATTGGGTTGGGTTTTTTGGACTGAGCCCTGTGGCCATGTCTAGGCTATAAAAAGTACTCAGATGAAAATTGAAAAAGAGATAGTTTGGGATTTTTTTTTTGTTTTGTTTTCCCCTCTCCTAGTTTGGGGCATTTTAAAGATTCTACAAATTTCAGTTACTTCTTCAACTAGTGCCAGTCAACCATTTCAAGTAAATTTTTCACTCAGACTGGTTGATTTTCTGGCCCATTAAGACAACTGATTCAATCGACTACGTTTATATAGTTAAATCCCCCATGCATGTTGATTGTCCTATCAAGTGACAGTGGGTCCTAGCTTTAGGTAATCTTTCATGTAATTCTCTTATCTACATTTGACATTTCTTTAGCTTTTAATGCAGGGTTTGGGGGTGGATTGCTTTGAGGCCTCAAGTCCTTAGATGCATCATTGATTCAGATGCTGGAAAGAATAGTTAGAAAGTCAACAAATTTTTTTTTTTTTTGCTTTTTATGTACATTTCTGTTAGTGGAGAGCTGGCTCAAATTTTACTTGTAGTCTCTATTCAAGACAGTAAAGTCTAAATTGCACAACTTGATATTAATGTGCTTTGAACTTGGAGAAAGCTATTTTTTATAACTTTACCAATTATAGACCAAAAAGGACTGTAGGTCAATAGATAAGTACGGCATAAACATATTTAACAAATGATTGAATCCAATAAGTGCTTTCAAAAAAGCAGTACTAGGGTTAAAAATATATATGTATATGCATATCTATTTGTGTTTTATATACATATGTTTTATATACATATAGTGTGGAAAGGGAACTTCAGAGAGATCAGATGAACATGGATTGGTTGTAGAAGGTAAAGAATAAAGACTTATAGTTGAGCTTTGGTTTTGATATGTGAAGGAAAAGCAAAATCACTAAGAAAGGGAAAATAAGAAAAACAGGTTTTAAGATATAAGAATTGGGGATGGCTCTGTGGCACAGTGGGTTAAAGCCCTGGCCTGAAGCGCCAGCATCCCGTATGGGCGCCATTTCTTATCCCAGATGCTCCACTTCCGATCTCTGCTATGGCCTGGGAAAGCAGTAGAAGATGACCCAAGTCCTTGGGCCCTTGCAACCACTTGGGAGACCCAAAAGAAGCTCCTGACTCTTGGCTTCGGATCGACGCAGCTCCGGCCGTTGTGGCCATCTGTGGAGTGAACCAGCGGATGGAAGACTCTGTCTCTACCTCTCTCTGTAACTCTGTCTTTCAAATAAATAAAATAAATCTTTAAAAAAGTATAAGAATTAAATATCATCTTTAGAAAAAAGTTAATTTTAGAAGAAGTTATGCTTGGGATATTCCAGGGGAGACTGGGGAGAGTATTAGAGTCTGCATATAAGGGAGAGTCTGGAACTCAACGAGAAATTTTCACACTGGGTATTTTAAAACATAAGATGAGAAAAGTTATAAAAAGAAAGCAAATATATAAGGGAAAATGGGGCTGGCATTGCAGTGTAGTGGATTAATACACTGCCTGTGACACTGACATCCCCTATGGGCATTTGTTCAAATCCCAGCTGCTCCATTTGCAATCCAGCTCCCTGCTAATGGCCTACAAAAAGCATCAGCAGATGAACCAAGTGTTTGGGCTCCTGTCACCCTTGTGAAAAACCCTGATGAAGCTCCTGCCTCATGGCCCAATCCTCTCAGTTGTGGCCATTTTGGGGGTAAACCAGTACAAGGTATCTCTTTTTCTCTGTTCCTCCTGCTCGTTCTGTAACTCTGACTATCAAAATAAATAAATATGTCTTTAAAAAGTTAAGGAAAGAAAGCCTAGGATGTAGCCCTTAAATTGTATAATACTTAAGATTAGATAAGAGGAAGAGCTTGCTACCTGATGGAGATAAAGAAGGAAAATAAAAACCAGAGAAAAAGTAGGCTATTGCCATGAAAGTCAAAAAAAAGAAAATGCTAAAATGAAAGGAATAAGAGAGACATCAGTTACCTTAAATATTGTTAAAAAGTTCTTAATATGTGAAGGCAGTAATTTTGGATTTGTAAATATTAATCTATCATTGAATTCTTAACTGAATTATCAGTGGAGTACTAATAATTAAAATTGTTTTCATATGTACTGAAGATGGAATGAGAGGTTAACATTGGTAGAGATTGAAAGCCTATACTATTCATTTCAATTCTGATATACTTTTCCCATGATATACTTGTCCCATGGATAAAAAGGAATAAAGATAAATTAAATGTCTTTTAGGACATTAAGATATAAATTATCATAATTAATAATATTTAATTGAATGATTTTTATGGAAGGTATTAAATTAGTTTATAATTATTGCTTTTCTGATGAGGATAGATTCTAGTAATTTGTGAGCCCTTTGTCATGGATGTAGTTATTAGAGACTGAACTCTATGAAGAAAAAGGAAATATCCTGCATATATATATATTTGGGGCAGAAAATATCTCAAAGAGAGACATTAAAGTTTGAAACTGTTAGGTGGGTAAGGTGAATGCTTCGTCTCTCATATGCAGAACTTAACTTTGCTCCTTAATACCACTGAGAGTGAATTCTCTTTTGGTGCTAGGCCCATCATTGGCTTTATTTGCTTACCAATATATTTTTGTCCTTTTTGTCTGCCTGATGCAGCCTGGGAGTTTCAAATTCAGTTTTTTTTGTTTTTGTTTTTGTTTTTTTGTTTTTTGTGTTTTTTTTTGACAGGCAGAGTGGATAGTGAGAGAGAGAGACAGAAAGAATGGTCTTCCTTTTCGCCGCTGGTTCACCCTCCAATGGCCGCTGCGGCCGGCACATCTCGCTGTTCCGAAGCCAGTAGCCAGGTGCTTCTGGTCTCCCATGCGGGTGCAGGGCCCAAGGACTTGGCCATCCTCCACTGCCTTCCCGGGCCATAGCAGAGAGCTGGCCTGGAAGGGGGGCAACCAGGATAGAATCCGGTGCCCTGACCGGGACTAGAACCTGGTGTGCCGGCGCCGCAAGGCGGAGGATTAGCCTGTTAAGCCATGGCGCCGGCCTCAAATTCAGTTTTAACCAGCTTCTGTTCTTTTTGGTCAATGGAAAACATTAAAAAGACTGGGAATTAGTAGGTGGATATTCCCAGATATTTTTGTCCCATCACTTTCTTGGGCTGTTTAGAGCTGTGGTTGTATCTCCTTAATGGCTTTGGCTCCAAAGATGGAGGCCATGCCCTGCTTCCAATGGATCTGAAACACTCTCCAAGCATTTTTATTCTAACTTAAGGGAGGTAGAATATGCTCTCTTTGGATTTTTCAGTTTTCTCATCAACTATGTAATGAATTCAATAGATTAAATTCTTGGTTTAAAATAGCTAGAAAGGACTCTTTTTGTCAGATTACTTTGGCTGAAACAGATAATATATATGTTATAATTTTATAAATTGCAGAATTCTTATATGGTATGGTATATCAGCAAAGGCTGACTAGAATAGACCTCATTTTCATCTAGATGTACACAGATTCTAAGATTAATGCAGGGCTACTTTAAGAGCAAATACTTAGAAGAACAGTTTCACAACAATGTCAGCATCATAGCAGGTTATCCAATATATTGGAATCAGAGCTTGTAAACTTAATTTTTCTTTCTTACTAATTTTAAGAATATTCTTTGTTTTCCAGATGCAATTTGGTCTATGATGTCTTAGGAATAGTAGGTCTGTCAAAGGGTTAACATTATGGTTCTCTAACCATCAGATATTCTTCCTAACATTCTTAAAATTTATCCTTTTCTGATTTCCTTCCTAAAGTAAACTTCTGTAATATTCACCTTCATTATCCAAACTAAAGGTTTTCTTCTCATACTTAACATCCTCTCAACCTGTAAAATTACTTGACTTTCCTTTTCCAGTGACTTTTCTTTCAGTTTGGATCTCATATATCTCAGTATTACAGCAACAAATATTTTCATATTTTCTCCATACATGTGCTGAATTCAAGCTTGGCCCTTTACTCCAATTAACAGTGAAGTAATGAGATATATTCCACAATTTATACTCCTCTATTTTCTCCTAGCTTGAATAGACTTACTGAAAAAACCTTTAAGACAGCAGTATACTCTTGTTATTTTTTGTAAAATTGAGAAAACATTTTGTTTAATACTGGCTCTTGACCAAACACAATAGTGTTTATTGAGTACAGATAGGGTATTGAATAATCTCATCAGAGATAGAACTAGAACCTTTCACAGGAAATAAAAGCTAAAAAAATTCATTTTAGCATAAGGGAAAAAAAAGCTATCCAAAAGTAGAATGAATATACCTAGCGAGAGTGAATTTTACAACCCTACAGAAAGGAGAAGCGTTAGTAGGACGTCTATCTGACATATGCATTGTGGAGGAGAATGAATTGTCCCAGAAAGGGCAATAGAACATGTTGACCATGGGGATGGAAGGAAGAAAGGAAAGAAAAGGAGAGAGAAAGAGAGGAAGAGAAAAAAAACACAATACATTTAATGTCCATATGAGCTTGAGCCTCACATTCCTTAAGTGAAAAAGTGATAATGGCCTTGGGAGATGTGAGGATTTAATGAAATTCAGCAAGAGACTGTTAAATAATTATATACTGACTATCACATAGTTAGTCCTGACAAATTAGTTCTTTATTGTTAATAATTAATTCAATTTTTATATTATATAGTTACTTTCAAGTAAGAATGCTTGGGATTACGTAATTTCATTTCAGCAGCAAATTCCTCAAGATTCAAAATTGTGCTTGAAAATACAACAAAAGTAAATGCAGAGGTTGTTCAGTCATTACAAATAGGCTTATGAAAAATGTTGATGTTACCATCTGTGACATGTTTAAAAGTACAACTCTTATCTGTATGAATATGTAGATTTGGGTCAATTTACATGGAATATACATACGCCTTGGATTATTCCACATTAAGAAGCAAAACCAAATGGGAGGAAATAAAATTTCTTTTCATGTGATGGGCATTTATTGTTGCAGAACATATTAAGTCACAACTTGGGACGTTTACATCTCATATTGAAATGCCTGTGATTGAGTCCTGCCCCTTTCTTTTTCCTTCCTTCCTTCCTTCCTTCCTTCCTTCCTTCCTTCTTTCCTTCCTCTCTCTCTCTCTCTCTCTCTCTCTCTCTCTCTCTCTCTCTTTCTTTCTTTCTTTGATTTTACTTATGGATTTGAAAGGCAGGGAAACAGAAAGGCAAAGGGAGAGAGAGAAAGACAGAGAGAGAGAGAGATCTTCTATCTGCGGGGTCACTCCCCAGATGATTGCAATGGCCAGAGCTGTGCTAATTTGAAGCCAAGAGCCAGGGCTTCTTCCAGGTCTCTCATGTGGCTGCAGAGGCCCAAAGACTTGGGCCATCTTCTACTGCATTCCCAGACCATAGCAGAGATGTGGAGAATCCAGGATTCAAACCGGTGTCTGTATGGGAGCCGGCACTGCAGGTGGTGGCTTTACCTGGTACTCCTGTGGCCACTTTAATCCAGATTTCCACTAATAGGTCAGACAGGGGTTTCTGCTCTCCATGTGGGAGATCATGAAAGAGTTCCTGGCTCCTGAATTTGGCCTGACCCAACAGTGGTTATTGAGGGCATCTGGGGCGTAAACCAGCAAAGGATCTCTCTCTCTCTCAAACTTTCAAATAAAGAAAGAAATAAGGAAAACATTTAGAAAGGTTTATGATTTTATTTGTTAAAGTTTATTAAAAAAAAGCCTTAGAATTTAGGTAGCATAGCTTAAATTCACTTTTTTATTAGAATGGTATCAAAAGGCTAACAGGAAAAATTAGGAAAGTTACAGTGTTTAAATTACTTAAGCATGAGGCAATACACTAAGAATTTAACAAATATTATATAATTAATCCTGAAACCATACAATGAAATATATACCATTCTCATTTATAAATGAAGAAACTAATGTGTAAAAAAGTTAAGCAAGTTGCCTCAAGTCAAAAAGCTTGGTAATGAACACAGCTACGGGAATTCTGTTCTTGGCCTTTAAAATCTAGGCTTGGTTTTCATCTCTCCATACTTTTGTGTAAAAACATTGTTCTAAACTCGTGGAGTCTGCATTTTATAGCCAAAAGGCTGCTTGAATGGGCTCAACAGTCAGGATATTCTACTGCTGCCTCATAAGGGCACAGTTGGCTATGTTTTTGACTTTCAGAATCCATCTTGTAGTCTTGTAGCCATCCCCATGAAGCCTGAAGTAAACAGAAAATAGGACAGATGATTTAGTGTTGATTTCTTGCAACAGATTTTTCCCCTGATAACACTGATACCTAACTTCTACCCCCAGAACTCTCTTGTTCTTGGGTATATGCTCTGAACTGGTACAGGATAAAGATGCTGGAAAGACTCAGTGTTTCTACCTCAAATACAGACTTCTCCATTAATGGTCTTTTCAGTGTCTTTTACATAAACTCTTAATTTCAGAATAATTTAGAATTGCAAAGACAATACAGAGTTCCCATATATTGCATACCCCCATCTTACATTAATATGATATAGTTGTCATAATAAATCAATAGTTTTAGTTATTGTTACTAAAACCCACATTTTTATTCAGACATATGTTTTTGATTAAAGGTACTGTTTCTATTCCAGTATCTCATCTAGAATACCCCATTACCTTTAGTTATTTTATGGACTCTAGACTGTAACAGTTTTTCAGATGTTCCTTGTTTTTGATGGCTGAATAGTTTTGCGGAATACTGGGGGAGTTTCCTGAAGATGTTTTTATTGCTAGACTGGGTTTGGGCTGTAGGGAGGAAGACCCAAGAGGTAATACTTCCTCTTACATCACATCAGCAGTTCATATCACCGTCAGGACTTACTGTTTCTGCAGCATGTCATCACCTGAGGTGGTGTTGGCAAAGGTTCTCTGGTGTATAATTACTGTTTTACCCCTTTCCATGCATGCTTTTTTGGTATATCCCATACTTAGAGAATTATTCTGCATGAAAGTTTTTTTCTGTTCTATTCAGTATCGCTTATGTTTTAACATACAAACTTCATTATAAATATGTCTTTAAAATTTTTGGCTCATGAATATTCACAGAAATTAGCATCCTCAAATTCATACAACATCTTAAACAAAAGGAAGTGTAGGGAGTCTCAAGTTAACGTTACAAATATAATTGGTAGAATATTAGAATCACTTGGACATGAAAAATACTTAGGCTCCACAGCATCAATCTCAATGAGAGCTTTTCCTTCTCAGGGTACTCCTTTCTAGAACACATTTTCGTAGTATTTAATGTCTAGCTCTTGATTTTTTTCCAAATATTTTTAAAAAGATTGGAAAAATAAAGGAGAATGATACAAAATAAAAACGAAATGTCATTACAGTGGAAGGAAAGCTATCAGCATAAAAATAAGGAGTTTTGGGAGAAGATCCTTCCACATTAGAATGCCAGTTGGAGTCCTGACTCTGGCTTCTAACTTCAGCTTCTTATTAATTTATGTCCTGAAATGTAGCAGTGATGATGCAAGTAGGTCTCCATCACCCTGGGAAGACCTGGATTGTTTTGCTGTTTCTTGACCTTAGCTCTAGCCCAACCCCAGAGGTTGTTGGCATTTGGGGGTGACCTGGTGGATGAGAGCTCTTTGTCTCCATGTTTGTGTCTGTCTCTCTCTCAATTTAGTAAACTAAAATATTAACAAAATGCCTTTTAACAACTGTATTATTTGTTCAGTAGGAAATCAGTGGATGTATCAGAGATTGGATTACTAATGTGATTTAGCTACCTGGATAGTTATTTTGTGACATATTACTTTTGTATTTAATAACTTCTTTGAGGAGTCATGATTGATATAAACATTAGAGTAATGGAAAATGTCAAACAGAAAAAGGAAAACCAGCTTTCTCTTAGCATATTTTCACAGAACATTTCATCTTCAAGACTGGATTATCAAAGTAAGTGGCACATATATTAAGTATAATGTCAGCCTCTACTGGCCTTCTAAAATAGAATTTATTGCTATTCAAAAATTATTCTGATAAATATTGGAGGAATGAATTGCAAAGCTGTTCGTTGAGGGGAAGTACTTGTGACCCCTGTGATACATAGTGATCTACTTTGCATAAATGGATTCTTAAATCTGTTGCAAAATGAATATTGTTTTTCAGCAAGCTTAGGAAATCTTAGAGATTATCTCTGAACTGCCTCTCAGGCCAGCACCAGATGAAGGGACCTAAGAAACATACATACATGACCAGCTTTTTTCTGCAGAAGTTCTCTACATACACATTTTAGGGTGAACTTCCTAAATATGTATATTATCGTTTTAAAGAATTTATTTGAATTTTTGGTAGCTTTGCATGAATCTAATCTTTCCAAATTCAGCTTAATAACAAAATAAGCATCATATGAAAGTCTTGATTGTATGAGCCGGTCTACAGACTTATATAATTCCCCACAATCTACCTCACCTGGCTGTTATTCCATGACCTGTTTACCCTTTTCTATTTCTTAATCAAACTCTTCTTTTAGTACTAATCTTAAATAGTCTATTTTTTTCTTAAAATCTTCTAATGGCTATTTCCAAGGTTTGAATAGTCTAATCACTATATTACAACTGTGCATTTTAATCACTGTAGCTATAGCATAAGTATGCCCCTATTTTAAATGTCCTGTGTATAATCTACTTTATGTTACATCTGCATAGAACAGCAAGGACTGCTGTGTCTTAGTGCCTTCTGTATTACCTGTTAAAAAGTAAATACTCAATCTATATTTATTTAAAAAATGAATCATGGCTAAAATGTTAATATAATTTTAAAATTCATTTTATGTATTTATTTCTAATTAAAAATGTTAACAAGGTCCCTATAATGAGTGAGGCAGCACCTACTTTAGCAATTACTTGTAATAAATAAATATATATCTAGCTGAAAAGTTATTTTAAAAATATGTATACACATAAAAAGTCCCCTAAAATAGTTTTCATTTAAAATATATTGATCAAGTTGTTATGTTTTGTTTCCAGTCATTTACGAATTACATTATCAAACATGAAAAAGCAAATTTGCCTGAGCTTCCTAGTGATTTTTCAAAACCCTGGAGCAGAAGGATTGATATTTGCTGTGACTTCTCAACCTGGTGTAGCTAGTACAGCTGCAAATGTTATTCATAGTCATATAAATATCTAAGCCCCAAGAACCTTGCTGAGCTCTTTGCCTCATTGATTTACTTCACTAGTGAATTACAGATTGATTTTGAGTCATATTAAAGATATTTCTGCTAAAAAAGTAGATTTCAGCCCCCCATGTCATCTTATGCACATATTTTAGAAGTTCTTGAAAAGGAATGTCAAAGATTTTTGCTGAGCCACCCATTATTGTTTGTGCCTATTAAATTTGTGTCTCACTGCTATTGTATTCCTTAACTAATACATAATCTATTTGCTCACTTTTAATTTAACAATTGAACACATTGTCAATTATTCCTTAGTGTTTTCTGATAAAGAACCTAATATGAATATTGCCTGTTATGAGAATACCATTGATTCATGTAATTTAATTGTAATAGTATTCATATTATTTTGCTTTCTCAAATTAATACTTGCAAATGTTCTATTGGCTACTTTAAATGCTCTTGAACATGGAGCAGCTTTCTCTTTGAACTATGCATAATTACTAGCAAAATTTTCTAAGAAGTTCAAGCTAATTCTGAAGGTATCTGAGTGCATGGAAAGTTTAATTTTTTCCCATTATGCATTACCTTGCACTTATATGCACTAAATTTAAACTGTCAGCACATTGCCCAATTACCCAGTTTAATTAGATCCTTCTGGATTTCCTCACAATCCTGTATGTTTTTCACTTAACCTAAATAATCATTGGTTATCAGAAGAAAGTGAATACCTCACTATTTACTGTGAACTCAGATCACTGATGCAGTATAACCCCCCAATCATGTTATCCACGTCCTGAGCACACAGCTGTAGAGCTGGCTCCTTTGCAGACATGCACATCCTTCTTTTCAAAAAAACTAAATCCATAGTTACCATAAAAAGTCATGCTCCTCATATTCTATCAGTTTTATATGAGCTATCAATATAATTTTAGGGAATTTTGATTTTGAAATTTTGACAATCTGCACTATCACGAGTGTGCTGTGTTGGGAGAAGTTACAGAATCAAATGTAAGAATATTACATGTACAGATGGAAGGGGAGGAGGAAATGAAGATGCAGTAACTATCTTGCAATAGTTATAACCATGTATGCAAAGCGTTGTCCTATACCTTTCATGTGTACAATGTCAGACACTGAGAACAACTTTGTTATCACATGGTTGCAAGTAGGCAAGGTGAGGTTCAGAGAATTTGATTTAAGTGTTAACAGAGGCAGAATCAAAACCCTTTCCTTAAGGCTACAAATTTGTTTATAACACAATCATTAAATTTCCATGATGTCTTCTATGTTTTAACTCTATTTTCTCTACTGGGGTCATGTACCTAGCTCTCAACAATTTTTATGACCAAGAGATGAATAATCCAAACCATGCCTGTATCACACATTTGCATCTAGTGCAGCAGTTGGAATCAGTTGAGCCAGAAGAACATACCAAGAGTGGGTATTAATTTATTCTAAGCAAACATATACTTTTATATATGGATAAGTAGTTGGAGTTTTCCAGCAAAAGGGCTTCAGTTAGTGACCTGTGCTACCAGGCATGCAGAGAAAATCTTTGTCAACAAAATAAACTTGACATCATGAATAAACCTATATTAGCTATAATACTGATAAGGCTATGTTAGGTATAATACTACTATAATTATACTCTTAGATGTTCACGGCAATAAAACATTATGAGGGTAAAGAAAACTAAAAAAAATTATTTGAAGACCAATATCTGTCCCCAGGTGGATTGAGCTACTCCTTCACCATCCTTCTTTACTCTAGTTCTTCCATCTCAGCTACCAAGATTCATCTATTTATTACTGCCTGTCCCTGACATCACTACAGCTACACTACATCTCTCTGATAAGTTTGGAAATATTGTAATCACATGGTGTCTCTATACTTTTTCATGTTTTGTCCCTATCACTTGTAGAACTTTTTTATCTTACAAATCCCTCAATCTAGAGTTTTCTTTCTGGGTTCTGAATCTTCCTCACCATTATCAAGTAACTATCATGTTTACATAACACTGCTGTTAAAATTAACTTTCATAGGTAGAACCTCCGTTGATTAGAAATACACAAGGAAACACAAAATATTTCAGGTAAATTCTATTCCCATTATCTAGATTGAAAATTGAGTCTCATGTTGATAAATAGATAGATGTATTATTGTAGTTTGTAAAATCTGGAACATAAGCTAAAATAGAGTTCCTGAAACAAATCCCTATATTCTCTCCACCATATAACATTTTGCCTTATTTTTCTGTATCTATCTGAGATTTTTGTTTTCCCATTTTAAACAAATACCAATTACCATGTCTATAATTGACTACAATTATAATTGCTTGTGTCCTCATTGTATGTTTAGCACAGTATTTAAATACTTTTCCCTCTGTTACTGTATTAAGATAATGTCTGATTCTTTTGCTCTCACATAGAAATGAAGTCATGGATATCCTTGCACATAAACCTTTGACTCACATCATCTTTCTTAGGAAAAATTATGTTGGAAGGAATCACTGGGGTAAAGTATGAACTTTTTACATGTTTTTGAAACATAATCCCAAATTGCTTTCTAGAAAGAGTGTACCAATTTATGTTCCTGCCAGTAGTGAGTGAGCATGACTGTTTTAATTTGCTTTGGGGTGGGGTTGGAACTGGAGATTAATAGCATCACATTTTGACAGCACTTTGGGGAAAATTTTACTCCCTCACCTCTGCTTTACCTTCATGCCTACATGTTTGTTTGTTTTTAGGATAAGGGAAGCATCAAGCCCACTGTTTCTAATTTGAAAAAAACAAATAGCTTGTTTTCAATTTTTCATTGGCTGACTAAAGGAGAAAGAGTAGAAGAAAAGGCAAGAAATGTGGCTAGATACAGCGGTGTTCTGAAAAATTGATTGCTATTTTGCTATTCAAGATTTTTTGCTATGTTGCTCATGAGACTTCCTTTTCATCAAACAAAATACATGTGTGGAATTCCTTCAAAGTTGATTTTGCATTGGCTAAGACTGGGCTGGATCTGTTAATGCCCACCACCCCAGGTCGGTTTGTTGCAACGAAGCAAGAAGTGCAGGACATATCAATAAAGCAGTTTTGGCTAAAAATACACCCCCAAGTTCAGTGGTGCCATGCATGCCTTGGTAGTTTAGTTTAAATAATTGTTTCTAGAGTCCTTTTGCATTTTTATTTGGATTAGGACTGTCTTCACAATAAGCTATATTTTTTAAAAGTGTTGTCTCAGGCCACCCAACAAACTAAACAACAAGGGTGATTGTTTGGCTTTAATTTCCTGGGTAAAAATGGGGACTTACTGAATTAGAATCTCTGTGCTTACAACTGAACAATCGAATTTTAATAAGTTGCACCAGACTTTAGTGTGCATGCAAATCTCCTGGATATCTTGTTAAACATAGATTATGAAGTAGTATTTCTGGAGTGGGACCAGACAGTCAGCATTTCTAGTAAGCACCTTGGTAAATACGATTTGCCTGAACCAGGGGCCACACTTTGAATGGCAAAGCTCAGGCATTTGAGAACCACAGCTTTAAGCCATTATCTATTTTCATGTAGAGTTGCTTAATACACTATTAGCCAAACAGGAGGAATTGAGTTAAAAACAGGTGACTCTGTGAGATAAAGTTGATCAGGATTGCTACTAGCAAGAAACTTGATCATGGAAGTCTATGAAGTCACTCAAACTCAGAGCAAAATTTTTATGAACATGGAAAGAAGAAAAATGTCAAGAGAAATCTGGCCTGTTTTATAATCCAGGTCAAACCTGGGATTTTTAAGACTTACTCAGGTCATTTTCCTACCCATTTTTCACTCTACATCTAATGTTTATTTCGTATCTCCATCTCCATTCTCCAACTTTCTTCTTCATGTAGATAACTTGCAATGTAGGCCTTTTCTTTTCTTGAGTTGTTGGGATCAAATCTAAATTGTAATATAAAGTAAATTCTGGTCTCCTTTGTGGGTACTGTCTTATCAGAGTTGGGAGAGCTTACTAGACCCCTAAGTTTTTTCACAAAAGAATGGTAATCCTACCTAAAATGTTATTAATAATGGACTACAGCATTTTATTTTTAAACACCAGATGGGCTATATTACTTACATGTAGTATGATCTTGAATTCATAGAAATTCAGTTTTTAACACTTGATTGAGAGAAACGAGGTCTCTGAAGATTTTCCTGAAGGATATGATGAGGAATCCCCTAAATGTGTCGAAGGACTGCAATTCTCTGAGCATCTCTGAATAAATTAGACTTTTGAAGAGATCCATGCAGGAAATCTTGTGAGTAAATCAGAGCTTCTTAGGAAGATCTGTAAGCACATTAGCACATTAAAGACAGAATTGAGCAATCAGTAAAATAAGTTCTTTCTAGATACTGTAAACTGTTTCTCGGGGCTCTGACGATCTACTTGCTACTGTCAGATTATTAGAAATCTGAGTGCTTGTTCTAAGTCATATTGGTTATCAGCTTACACAAGCTGAACACTACTGTTAACTAAGCCCTACTCTAAGCATATTATTGTTATTGCCTCACCTGCTCCTGCATTTACTAAAAAGGAAAGTATACTTCTACTCTCTGTTTTATAGATAAGAAAACTGAAGAATGTAGATATTATAAATTTATCTGATGGCACACACGTGGGGCTCCAGATTGTCAAAAGTTAAAGGTTGTGAAATCAAATGTAATGCCATGGTTGAATTTTAATTGCTTGAATGGAATTGGGCAATTTTGTGTTACTGTATTTTTAAATGGTTTAGCATGGGTAACAGGCATGTTAAAGCTTATTTTTTTTTGAAAGGCAGAACAAGAGAGAGAGAGAGAGAAGGAGAGAGATCAAGAAATTATTCAAGTCTCTCCACCCACCTCCCATGAGGAGGCATTGAATAAAAGTAAGTCTGATCTCAATAACAGAAAGAATTATGGTTTTCATGAATAACCCATTTTTATTTTTATACTGTGAAAACTATGAGACAGGACATTGATTGTGTTTCCATTTTCTGTGTTGGCTCTGGAAAGATTAGAGCTAACAAGCGAATAGTACTGCAGATGCTGTTCTAAGAATACTCCTGGAGTCCCCAGTCTTTTTGCATTGTCAGTACAATAGTGAATAGAGAGAAATGGACTGTTTTGACTTTGATAAAACTGTATTCACCAAACTGCAGCAAAAGGAATAGAAACTGGCTGAAAGACTTTTAGATTCATAGATTTCAGAGTTGTTGTAGTTGTAGAAAATTTTAGCCTGAATACTTTATTTCATAACAGATGAAACTAGTTTCTTTATTTCATTTTAGAGAAATGAAAGATTGCAACGTCGTGGCAAAATCAAATCTGTTTGGATATCTTTCACCAACAATTATTATCTAACTGCTCTGTCAGGCAATGTGCTAGTCTCTGTCAAAACTCAAATATAACTAGGTCTTGCTCTGAAGCGCTTTACAGTTTACTGGGAGATAAAAACCAACTAAATTAAGCCCCAAGCATAGTTAGAAACACGGTGAATTTTCAGTATTTTAATAGATGGTACCAAAATTCATTTTAAATAACTTTGATTTTTTTTCCAGAAAAATATCTACAAAAACATTTAGGGTTGGAATATGCATTATGAAGGCAGCAGCTGCACCCCTAAGCCACAGTGCCATCCTCTATCATAGTTAATATTAATTCACCTTCATCATCTGGCTGAGTTAGTGCTTGTCCGACTTTTCCATTGTAAACTTGTTTTTGCTGTGTAAAGAAACGGGAGAAGTGTACATTTTGAATGATCATGGAAAGAAACAGCTTGGAAGAGGTTTCAGATCAAATGGAAGTTTAAAACAATATAGAAATTAGGACTTACTAATTACCAAAGGTCAAAATGTCCAAATAAGATTTTTTTTTTGTCACGTGGTATACCAGAGTGCAAATTTAATAGAAAATTGTTTTCTGGGCAGGCAGCTGACTTGGTTGTTAAGATGCTGATTACGATGTCTGCACCTCACAGGCCTGGGTTCAAGTCCTAACTCCAGTTCCTGACACCTGTTACTAGCCAGTGGAGACCATGGAGAGGGGCAGTGGTGACTCGAGCTATTGAGTTCCTGCCTTCCATATGCAAGATTTGGATTGAGTTTCTGGTTCCTGGCTTAAGTCTGGCCCAATCCAACCATTACGGTCATTTGGAGGAGGGATTTAGTGGGTGGAAGTATGCTTTCTCTCTTTAATCTTTTCTTTTTCTGTGTCTCTCCACCACTCACGTAGAAAAATTTTTAAAATATTCTTTAAAGGCAAATTACATAATGTAATAAAAAAATATGATAACCATCATATGTGTTTCAACTCCAGATTATGAGTAAAGACAAATAGTGTCCATGTTGTGGTGTTGTGGACCAGGCTGCTACCTGCAACCCTGGCATCCCATAACAGAGTGCTCGTTCGAGGGCTGCCTGCTCCACTTCCAATCCAGCTTGCTGCGACTAGTTGCGGGAAAGCCGTGCATTGAAGACCTACATATTTGGTCCACTATCACCTATGTGGGAGACCTGGATGGAGTTTCAGCCTCCAGCTTTGGTCTTAACTAGCCCCTGCTATTGCATCACTTAGAGAGTGAGCTAGTAATGGAAAATGGATCTCTAGTGCTCTCTCTCATTATATCTCTTTAAAAAAAAAGAGAATTGAATTATTCAGTTTTCAAATGGTAAACTAGTTGGAAGGAAAGAAAAGTTTTGAAATTCCTTATCTAATTAAAATGGAAACTAGCGACAATATTGCACATTTATATAAATAAATACACAATTATTGAAATGATTTAGGGAAAATGGAAAGCGAATGACTCAATGAAACAATGTAAGCAGTAGCAAAGATTTAAAAAATCCAGGTATTATGTATTGATGATCATCTGTGAGTGGTACTATACACGAGATCTTTGCAAGAACTTTGTAAAGGGTTCTTCAACAAATATGTGGAAAACGAATTTGAAAAATGACCTTATTTTTGTTCAAAAAATAATTGAAATCCATTCATAGTTTTTCATAATGCCCATTTTACATGACCCTTTTTGTTTCCCTTGTGGTAGCTGCTACTTATGACAATCAAGTTAAGTTCTATGATTATTTTCACTGCAGAGATAAATAAACAGGATGAAAAGTCACATAGCCAGCTTGAATGGTGCTGTCCTTTGTCACTGACAACTCCTCCACCATACCCTGTTATGTGGAAACCATAAGGTTTGTTGGAAATTAATTCTTCCCTTACTCTAGGCTGGGCTCTGATTCATTTAAAATTAATTAGTATAATCTGACTCATTTTATAACAGTGATTGTTTCAAGTTGCCCTCCTTGTCTAAAAGCAATTAATTCATTCACCTTGGCCACAGAAAATAATGGACTAATTAGCAGAAAATTTATGAGTCTTGTTTCATTGTTACTGGAAGAAACATATTTTGATTGCCCTGGAAGCTTTCTGTGGCTTTCAGAAAAGCCACTATGAGGATGAGACCAAAACAGAGATGGCAGGAAACATAGCTGAGAGTCCTGGAAAATAGAAGCCAGGGCTGTGCGAACTGTGCCTGGACCTTGACCTATGTCTAGCCTCTGTAGTTACAACAACTGACAAATTGACTCTGTTGCATTAGCCAGTTTTGAGTGCATGGTCTCTTGTCACAGAGAAATCTCAGAATTATTGAGTGATTAACTGTCCCAATCAGGATTTTTGCTGGAAACTAAGATTCTTTAAAAAACTGTGTAATAAAATTCCTAAAACACAAAAAATAAAGAAATCTATAATTAATGAAACAGAAGATAGCAAAAAGAGAAACATAATTATATTTTCAATTCTATAATTGTGCATTTATAACCTGCATTATCTGTGTATAGTCTTTGGCTATACACAGTAGTTACATGTTTTAGAGTCAGATTGACACAGTGAGGAGTGCACAGCTCTCATGCATACTGCTTGATTTTGGAGCCTGTCCTTATCTGTTTCTATCTTGTAACATTGGGGAAGTCACTTAATATATCTAAGACTTGGTTTCGCATCTTAAATAGAAGAAATACAGCCTAATGGTTCCATCAGCGGGTTAAGATAAACATCAAGTGGCATAGCACATAATCAGTGCTGAAACTAACACCTGCAGTATAGTAAGAGCTCAATAAATATCAGATATTTTATACTTTGGATAAATTTTCCTACTGAAAAATAACTACTCAGATTGAATTTAAGAGCAATTATAAGTTTCTTTGATGCTTATGAAACAAACAAGAAATCAAATGAAACAGAGTTGAAAAGGAAAACAATATACAAACTTTTATCAAAGAATACTGAAGGTTCTTCTAAACAGTTGGGCAATTTGTTGCTTTTGCTATTGCTTCCTTTGGAAGAAGGAATTGCAATAATTAGAAAACTGACACCTGATATTCAACCACTCTTGTGCTTCCAAAATTCTGAATCTTCCTAATTTGATTGCCTTAACTGACAGGAGAAGGTGCCCTTTTGTTATTTATAGAAAGGTACTATAAGTAATAGCCAGGGAATTCACTAATACAATTCACAAGCCAATCCAAAATGTCTGTTGGTAATAGAGTGTCAATATAAAATGCAAACACATTTGTTTAAACAGTATTACAAAATGACCCCGGAAGTTTTTACTGCACATTAATATCAGAGACTATCCAGCTTTTGGCACCTGCCATATGTGGAGTGATAGGACACACTCCAGCAGAATCATCTAGGTGACTACAAAGAGAAGACTTGGAAAAGCAAGTGGTGACTTCTAGGGAGAGTGCAGATGCCTGTGGCAAGACCAGTGTTCTGGTTTATCCTCTGTGAGGAGGGGCAGAGCGACAGTTCTCCTTTCAGGTAAAAATCTTCTGGACTGAATACAAGCAAAAGAAAGAGCAGGTAGAATCACAGGAGTGAATGGTAAGCAGAAGCATGTGTTTCCACCACGTGGCACAATAGGAACATAGGGAATTTTACTGAGTAAGGTGCACATCCCAGAGGTGGCCTGCCTTGAAGCTACTTATTGCTGCTCTTCCCACAACCAAGCTATGCAAGGGAACTCCTGACTAATGACAACGTATATTTATGTCACAGTTGAAGTGGGAAGGAGAAAGACGGGGAGAATTACAGAAAGAGGGAGGAAGTGATGAAGGGGAGATGAAAGAGAGAGAGAGAAGAGAGAGAGAGAAAGAGACGCCGTGGCTTAACAGGCTAATCCTTTGCCTTGCGAGCCGGCACACAGGGTTCTAGTCCCGGTTGGGGCGCCAGATTCTATCCCGGTTGCCCCTCTTCCAGGCCGGCTCTCTGCTATGGCCCGGGAAGGCAGTGGAAGATGGCCCAAGTCCTTGGGCCCTGCACCCGCATGGGAGACCAGGAGGAAGCACCTGGCTCCTGGCTTCAGATTAGCGAGATGTGCCGGCCGCAGCGGCCATTGGAGGGTGAACCAATGGCAAAAAGGAAGACCTTTCTCTCTGTCTCTCTATCACTATCCACTCTGCCTGTCAAAAAAAAAAAAAAAAAAAAAAAAAGAGAGAGAGAGAGAGAGAGAGAAAGAATGAGAGAGAGAGAGAGAGAGAGAATCTTCCATCTTCTAATCCACTGGTTCAAATGACCATAACTGCCAATGCTAGGCCAGGATGAAGCCAGGAGCCTGGAACTCCTTCTGGATCTCACATGTGGGTGGCAGACACAGCACTTATTTGGCCATCTTCTGCTGCTGTCTCAGGCACATTAGCAGGAGGCAGGTTTGGAAGTGGAGCAGCTGGGACTTGAGTCTGGTGCTCATGTGGGATGCTAGCGTCATGGGAATTGGCTTAATTGTTGGACCACAATACCAGCTCCTTGATGTTTTTCTTCACATGGTGTAAGATATTGCAATTTTACTTTTCTGTATGTTGTTATCCTGTTTTCTCAGCACCACACTCTTGTTTCCTCATGTCATGTTCTTGGCACTTATTTTTGAAAATCAATTGACATGAGTGTGGCAATGGTAGGGCTTCTCAGACCTAATGTTGGGATCAAAAGTAGAGCCATTTCTCATTTCACTCCCCATCCACATTTCCCCATGCCCAATGTGGAGTGTATCTCTCCTTTACCTATGCTCTCTGGCTTAAGAGATAAGTAACATAGATTATGTAGAACTGTCTTTCCTATCCTTGTCAACACTCCTTTTGCTATTTCTGAACTATACTAAGGTTTCATAAAATGTCTCCAGAATTCCTATGCTCTTGTGAAGATTTTTAATGCATGGATAGTTGCTCTAATTTCATTCATAATTGGATGCTTCTTTTTTTTCCTTTATAAATTTGTATAAGTATCACTTCATCAAGTTTGAGATTGCCATATGAGTCTTTGGCACTCCCTAAGAAATGCATATTTGAGATTTATTGAACTAGATTGAACTATTATTTTGTATGTTAATTACTTCTTTTGTATCACCTCTGTAATTCTGAGTTTTCTACCTGGAATATAAATTAGCTCACTAATATATATATATATATACACACATATAATATATACATATATATACATATAATATACCTATATTATATATAGTAAAATATATACCTTTTTAACAGCAAAAAAAGCAGCTTCTGCATTTGACCCTTCTGCATAAGTTATAAATAAGTTATATTCTACATGAAACTTATAAGATTAATGTCATTGTTCTTTTACTGTTTTTCATTCTCATTCTCTTCATACTGACTATAAAGCAAGTAGAGTTCAATTAAGGAAAGTGTGTTAAATCTGGACTCTGACAGCTTTTAGAAGTAGTCAAGTTAAAATAAATGAATAAATGCAAAAAAATGCAATACTTCAAAACCTGTGTTTTTGTCTGAATTCAACATTTTGCACTTTTACAGACAGTTTTGTATAAAAACTAAAGTTTTTCTAGATTTGATTCTTTTATGCATTAAATTTTTATTTTAATATTCATTCTTTGTAGTGCTAAAATATAATCAAATAAACATCATTCATTTTACCCATAAACTTTAAATAATACAAAGATATTCATTAGATATATTTCATAGCTGTAGCAAAAATGTCTGACAGTTTTGCAAGTAAAATATAATGCTACATATAAATTATATTACTGCTTATGTTTTATTTGAAATATTCATAATATTCATTTTGTAAATATAATATGCAGTACAAGAAAATGACAATCTTATAATTGAATTTCTAGGAAAAATCTTGCCTCAAAATTTCATATGAAATCAATCTTGTCTGAATTTTACTAGGGGTTGGAAAGACTAATTTACTCATCTTTATTCTTATTCTGGGGAGTGTATTATATAAGAGACTACTGTCATTTCTTGATTTCATTTTAACCAATAACCTGGGTTAAACATATAACATAATTGTACACAAATATTCTTTCCCTTTAAAGACTTCCATATGCTAGGTATACACCCACACAAATGAATACACTCCAATGTTCTCTATTAGATTGCTGTATATTATAATTGCATCTTAATTAAATAAAGAGATTGTAGCATATTGTATAAAAATATTTTTATGTGTACTCCCAACTGGTGTAGGCATTAATTTCAAAGACCCTGTCTTTATAATATAAATGTCTCATCTCTCATCACATTATAAAATAATGAAAATATAATCAAATATTGTCTTTTATAATAATATACTGACATGAACTGTGAGGCAAAAAATGACTCAGAAGAAATGTGATTCAAGTGTGCTGTGACATTGAGAAGCAGCCAAATTAAATAAGGTTTTCAATATTTTCTTCCCTTGGATTTAACAACCCCTTTAGGTCAAGAAGCATGACTTCTAGGTGATAAATATGTAAAAACTATCCATTTGTCATTGGCAGATGTTAACTTTTCTTGATTCAGTGAGTCAGACAATAGTAGCAATGTAAATACTTTTGAGTTTATTTGTAGATTCTCTAAAGAAAACCTCTTCAAAAACACAAACAAAGGCAAGTTTTTAGAAATCAAAGGAAGCCTAGTTTTTTAGATTATCTTACATTTTTAGCATTAGCAGGACTAGGCATATTCTTACATTTGTTCCGTTAATATTTTACAACTAAAATGTCAAGGTAATCAAATTTATTCTTCTTCTAAACATTTACATTATCTTCTCAAAATAAGTGGAAATTTTAAGAACACTGACTAAGATAGGAAGAAAATACAATATGTGGCACCTGAAAAATGTGGAAAGATAGTATGTCTGGCCTAGACTACTGATGTACACCATTTATGATTTCATAATCTATGTGAGAAAAAATTATTATTACTCTGCCAAACCACAAAGAGTTTGAAACAAGGAGACTTGAAATAGGAAGATCAGAATTTCCAACAGGGCTTAGTATCTATATCCTTTGAGATAAATGGATTGAATTTATTGAGTTTTCTGCTTGACCTGGTCAACTAATCCTTATATATGAGAACATAACATACTACACACATATGATTTGGTGACAATAGGGCTACCATCTATACTTTAAATATCAGCTCTTTTCTTTTTAACATTTTGAACTCAATTAGAAAAGAGGAATATGTTCACAAGCTAGATGAAAAATGATGTCCATAGATAATACAAAGATACTACAGGCTTTCTTATATTTTATTCAATAAAGTAGAGGACTTTGTAATACTCAGAAATACTCACATAAACAAGAGGAGATTTGTGCTACTTGGTGAGAACCTATATTTGGAAAGAGTCACATTTTCAAGTACGATACAAATATTTCATTATTTAATTGAAGATTTAGGGGTTTCTCTCTAATTATTAACATATAAAATGCATGTAAGATGATTTTTTCATCATTTTTCTTCATCCTCCTTAATTAAAAACCTTAAACAGTTAGGAATACCATGATCAAAGTATTATTTACCTGAGATGATCATTCTAACATGTAGAAGTGACATAAAATTAGTTTACCAAAATTTCTAATGTCATCCAATAGTAAAACAGGCAAGAAACTAGCTCATTAAAGCACCTTTTTTCCAGATGAGAAAGTACAATCTCTGTAACTGAAATGAATATTAACAGTGCTTATACAAGTGAATTGGTTTACGTTTAATTAATTTGTTTTATTTACCCATCAAGTGGAATATAAATGATTTGTTAGTAAATTGTAGTTTTAAGACAAAACCTGCTAGAAGCATCAGCCTTTTGACTTAGCAGGTAAAGCTGCAACACGGATACCCAGTGTGAGCACCAGTTATTGTCCTCGCTGCTCCATTTCTGATCAAGTAGTCCCTCCTAATTGCTGGGGAAAAGCAGTGGAATATGGCACAAGTGGGAGACCTGAATGAAGCATGATTTTGGCCTGGCTGGCCATGGTCACTGGGGTATTTAGGGAGTGAATGAGTGCTGCTCTCTTTCTTCCCCCTCTGTGTTTCTCTCTCTCTCCCTGCAAATCTGACATTCAAAATAAATAAATAAATCTTTAAAAAAAGAGGGACTCCCATATCATTGTATCTGATATTATTAATATGTTCAACACTGACTCACACGAATTTCATTTAAAGTAGAATCAGTGTTAAAAGACAGACTTCATTTTCCTTGCATCAATTGTGTCTTGATAACTAATTGAATCGCATTTATCAACATTCCAATTGTGAGAAAACAACATAATATGTAAATATCCATTTCTTTCTCACAAATAATTCTGAGATACTTGGTCATATTTGTAAATCTTGTAAGCATAACCAAGTACAGAAAAATAATGTAAATAAATCTCATTTAAAGCATTTACAGAATCCTTATGAATGGGAGTATTTTGAAAGGGGGTAAAATTATTTTATGAGAATGTTAAAAAATTACCTTCAGGCAAAATCAATCAATGAAAAATGTAGCTCTCATTAAGTGGAAAGCTGAAAGGCTTGAAGGTTACATCCTATGTCAATAAAATCAGTCTTTTCTAAGGTTTAAACTTCCTTTCAAACTCTCAAAATCTGTGCACCAAGTTGTATTCTCCTGACCACAAAAGTAAACAATAGGGGTCTGTAAGAACCCTGAGTCAAGTCTATAATATAATGGAAGAGAAAAACATTGATCAATAGTTTAATAAAAATAAATATAACCATTTATAAATAGCATAACAGCTAATACTTGCAGCTGTGAAACTATGTAACTGGTAGGTCTTGGGCTCGATTAATGCAACACAGCAGAAATGGAGATCTTAGATAACGCGAGCAGGGAATTGGACAGAGGTAGCTGAAGAGATGCTCTTTACAGAGAACAGCAGTGTCAAAGTCCAAGTGTTGTGAGAGAGTTTTATACATTGAAGAACATATTAAAATGACATGTAAAATATTGGATTGCATAGAAACAAATAGTAGGGGAAGATAGCGTATGTATTTATATTTCTAAACAGAGTATCATTCACTAAATGGGTTCATGTTTAGTTTTGCTGTATCTTCCTCTTCCCTTTGGTTTAGTTCTTTCTTTCTTTCTGTGTACCATGTCAGATCCTAGAAAACACTGTGGATCTGTATGAACATGGAGCCCAGTTCCTCTAATAAGTATGAACACATTGTCTAATTAATTAAATACCACTTTTATAACAAGATTCTGACATTTTTCTTTTCTAGGATTAAAACATACAAAAACCCAAGAGGTGGGAAAAGACTAAATCTGTACATTTTCCATTTCTTTCTCCTTTTATTCACAAAACTTTGAAAAACATGGTATTTAGGATTAGAAATGAGGATTAAATAATTTATATTTTCTCATTGGCTCATAAACATGTATTGGTTACTTTCTCACTTTGAAAACTATGATTATGGAGGAAAAAAAGTATCTTTATTAATGTCTGCTTGACTGAGGACCTAAGTAGTTGTCAAAAATACACATTGAGCTAATATCTAGAACTGGTTACAGTCTATGCCAGAGATGTGTCAGTTAACGTTGTCAGGGGGTAGCTAGCAGCTGGACAAGTGCTGAGGTTACTACTGCACTTAAGAAGAATGGGAGGAGAGTTCATAAACTTCCTCATTCCAGGAAGTATTGTTCTTGAGATCATCCTTTAGAAAGGACAATTTAGGGTCAATTTTACATGTCCAGGAATAGGCATCTTGCACTATGTTCCTTATTTGCACTGTTCCATATTTAGACAACTGTCAAATTTAAATGTGGATCCTAAGTCCACAATAGGGTTTTGGTTTTTGTACATAGTTGCACTCTGCTCTTCTAATATGCAGCGCTTCGAGGATTTGCATACCACTCCTGAATTCTAGCACTGCATTGCCCTGCACTCATGTGCACGCTGCTTTCTTGTAAGAAAAAGTTTTATATCCACCCTCATTCTTTTATTTTTGCTATATATTTTCTATATTTATTAAACGTTCTCATAAAATAGTATCTCTAGTTAAAATCATGAGAGGTAAAAAATCTGATTAGAAAGCCCGCGCCCCGGCTCACTAGGCTAATCCTCCACCTTGCGGCGCCGGCACACCGGGTTCTAGTCCCGGTCGGGGCACCGGATTCTGTCCCGGTTGCCCCTCTTCCAGGCCAGCTCTCTGCTGTGGCCAGGGAGTGCAGTGGAGGATGGCCCAAGTGCTTGGGCCCTGCACCCCATGGCAGACCAGGATAACACCTGGTTCCTGCCATCGGATCAGTGCGGTGCGCCAGCTGCAGCGCGCCTACCCGACGGCCATTGGAGGGTGAACCAACAGCAAAAAGGAAGTCCTTTCTCTCTGTCTCTCTCTCACTATCCACTCTGCCTGTCAAAAAAAAAAAAAAAAATCTAATTAGAAAACTGAAGTAGGGGCCGGCGCTGTGGTGCAGTGGGTTAACGTTCTGGCCTGAAGCGCCAGCATCCCATATGGGCGCCAGTTGGAGACTCAGCTGCTCCACTTCCCATCCAGCTCTTTGCTATGGCTCGGGAAAGCAGTAGTGGATGGCCCAAGTGCTTGGGCCCCTGCACCCACGTAGGAGACCCAAAGAAGCTACTGGCTCCTGCCTTTGGATGGCCACAGCTCCGGCCGTTGCAGCCCACTGGGGAGTGAACCAGTGGATGGAAGACCTCTCTCTTTCTCTCTCTCTCTCTGCCTCTCCTTTCTGTGTAACTCTTTCAAATAAGTAAATCTTTAAAAAAAAAAAAAAAGAAAACTGAAGTAAATTAGGAGAAAGAAAAAAAATGAACAAAACAGGGAGAGGACGACAACGTGAAGAATACAGCTAAGTCAGTTTATCACACAAGCATTTCTGTCAAGCATCAGGATATCAGGCTGAGGATTGAAGAACTGAATACAACACAATATTTTCTATCAGTACCATAAAGTCTAAAAGGGAAAGATGCAAGCAATTCAAAGTTAATGTGATATTTGCTATAAAATCTTAATGTGTGCTAAAAATGTTACTTTATTTTTAATTCATTAGTGTACCCAAACTCTGTTCTCATAAGGTAAAAAACTCATTTTCTTTATTCCATCTCTTTTTTCTTAGTAAGTGCCATGCTAAAACTTTGCTGCCTATCTAAAACCCAGCCATGAGTCTCTACCACTTCCTAACATAAATCTAGTCAGCAACAAAAGAAATTAGAAATTGGAATAGCTACTTCTGTAACAAGGTAATGGCACTTCAAAGACCACAGAGCACCCTCCAAACAAAAGTCTCAGGGTTATTTCCGTTCACCTCCTCCTGCTTTTTCAAAAGAGCTAAGATTCTGGACTCTCCCACACACAGCTGCCTTCTTCTTTTAGGTCAGTCCCTCTTAATTCACTCTAAATGAGCCTTCAGCCGCATACGATAGATTGTGCTGACTACATCTTTTTTATGAGCCCTCAGAAAGCCAGGTATTTGCTCCCATCCTCTTTAGTGAATGGATTCTTTTTGATTAGATTTGCTGAGATTGGGGGGAGAAATATAGAGAGTGAATTTCATTTCATTAAATTCAAAGGGAAAACACACCAAGGAAGTCAAGGCACTTTTTTTCAGTAGACTCATTGGTTGTAAGTGGGAGTGGGTAAGTGAAAAGGGAACTCGTGAAAGCCTGCGGGATGGCCTGGGGTTTTACAGTTGTAATTGTACTTCCCTTTGTCTTTCTCTTCCATCCCTTTCACTCACCTACTCTATTCCTGGGTTGATCTTTTTGTAAAAAAAAAAAAAAAGTTACTACAAAAATCTTGGCTCAAAGAAATCAAGCCTTCAAAGAAGTAAGAATTCCTGGTGATAACGTGATATGTAAGTGGAGAAGACAGTTTATTCATGCAGGTACCTTTCAATACTGAACTGCTGTCTCTCAGGAGCTTTTGGCCAATTATAAAATGAAATATTCCTCTTTTCTCTAAACATGTTTGTCACATTATGTGACAAATACTATCAATACATGTGGAGGACAGCATAAATCATAATACATCAGATTCCCATTTTATAATCTAGTGTGACCACAAAACATGAACTTGGCAGGTATTATTTACGAACTAGATCTTTAAGTCCATCATTTAAAAAATGAACCTCAGAGGCATATTGTCACTTATGCGTTTAGAAGTTTTCTATCTCTATCTCCAAACATGTATTGTGATATTTTGGGAAAGGACCCAGAGTCAGACAAACCATTACCACCTCCCGTTTCTGGTAAAGATAAAACGTAAGTTATGAGGTTTAGCCTCTGTGTGACTTACACAGCAGTTCAAGGGAAAAAAATAACTTTTAATAAAGTTTCAAGCTCGTGCTTGTTTTCCCAAAGCACAATATAGCTGTTATTTATAGTTCCACCGAAAAAGCTAGTAGTGAATTTTCAGCATTTCCTGTAACTAGCTTTCTGCTTGGGAAGCCAGCATTATATTCCAAAACCATCTAAGAATTTGTCTCTGACAGCAAGATTTTAAGGGAGAGAAAAATATTTTTGAGAAATCCATAATTAAACAAAAACAGAGCTGGTATGAATCCAATGGCAGTTTTGTAAAACATAACTTTTTTTTTTGAAACTGTGACTTCTAAGAGAGTTTATTTCTAAGCTGTTGTGCGTATCTGGCACTCCAAGTCAGGTAAACTCTTCAATAAAGTTATTTGTTCATGAATATGTGAATTTCCTTCAAAGACTGGATGAACCAATTCTCACCTAGCAGAGCCTTGCATAGCCTTGCATATTATTTAGACAGCTGTTTAATACAATCCCTGTAGCACTATTATAAACACTTTCTGTTTATTCCCTGGACTGTTTTACTTCCTTTCCCCCACTTATGGGCAATAGTCTCTATTGCTGTTCAACTAAGAGGGTACTGGCTACATGTTAGAGTCTTCCAAATAATCATCGTCCTCCACTTAGTTGTTTTTTTTTTTTTTTCCTCTTAATTTAAGTGCTTTCAAACTTCCCTCCTGATTTCTCAGGTCTTCCTCCCATGGCAAGTTCACAACTATACCTCAGGGCTCTAACCCATGTTTCCTCAAAATGCAAAGGCCTCTTCCCCATCTCCTAGCAATATGGTTGTTCTTAGACCTTTTGATCTCTTGCTTTTCCTCTACAGGCAAATGTCTTCCTGGATTGAGAATGCAAATATCTCATTTTCACAAATATATTCTCTCCCTACTTTCTCTGAGATTTTATTTTCCATTTTATTATAACGTATTCTTAAAGGCCTCAAAAGGTGTCTTTTTTATAAAATTCAATGACTTTTTCTGACTAAACCTGCAAGATATTTTTCAATATATGCTCTCTTTCTCCCATAGTAACAGAATTCCTTATTTTTAACTGGATCCATGGCAACCTGGAATAAAAACATGCCCCATTTGCCTCCTGGTTGTCATAGTATTCATTTGAGACAACAGGCTTTTTTTCCCTTTCTATACATCACATGCCATTTATTTATTTTATGTAAGCATTCCCAGATTGTCATACATATATATTTTTTCAACCTTTCATAATATCTTAGAAAATACTGAATGAAATAAATGTATTGGGAGAGCAAGGCAACTTGCCAAGGAAAAGATCAGGAGGCAAGTGGAATAGCTGGAAGAATTTCACAATGGTTCGTACAATGAACACCTAAATCAGGGAAGTAGTCATAGTGTAGTGAAGACGAGATGGATTTTATCAACATTTACGGAGGAAACAAGTGAGATTTTTTGATGTTAGAAATGAGGAAGTTGGGTTAAGGAAGGGAAACATCAAGAATTACCATGAAGCTTTGTTTAACATAAGTAGTTAATGCTTATCAATGCTATTAATTAATAAAAGGGATTTGGGATGGAAAGAAGATGATAAGACTCTGTAATAAACATGATGATCCTAAAATATCTGCAAATCATGAATGAGAAAATATTTATTATGCATCAAAGTATTTGATTATGACTGAAGGGTTAAGTTCAGGGCTGTGTCTCACAACTTGAGTGTCTGAACTGAATATATGATTAAACTCATAAAAATGGATGTAATTTCCAAAGGAAAACATACAGCAGAGGTTCTCAAACTTCATTGCTGATACGAGGAGACTTCAAAAGTTTTTGAAATAGAATTGAAAGATACGTTTATTTCTATGTGAAAATAGTCTTTACACAACAGGAATCCTCAAAAAGCACAGAAAATAAATACTATGAAAAATTATGCATGGTTCTCAAAAGTTTTTGGACCAAAATAATCTTAGCTTTTAATTCCATTTTCAAAAAACTTTTTGATGTCTTCCCAATAGTAATTATCTGGAGAGCTAGATTAAAATGCAGGTTCTACTCACAGAAATTCTTATTCACTGAGTAAACAGTGAAGCCCAGGAGTCTTCATTTTTAATAAGCAGCACAGAAGATCCTGGTAGAATAGTTGTAGATTTTTGAGAAATACTGTATTAGTATGAACCTATGAACCAGAAAGAAACATTGAAGAGCCAAGGACACTAGGCTTTGGAAAAAAAAAAAAAAATTGAGGAAGGAGCACTATGAGGTGTGACTGGAGAGGATCACAGTGACCAAAGAAAATGGAGTCAAGAAAACTGAGGGGCTCAGTTTCCCAAGGTGGAGCAAGACTCAACTCGACAGTGGCAGGCAGAGTGCAGATCCTTGGAGAGAAGAGGATGCTATGATTAAAAGGCTTTCATGATGTGCAGAGAAAGGGTTTAGGCAGAAGGAATACCACCGTGGAGACATATGACATTCTCACCAGGAGGGACAGAATTCATGGTCCACGTGTATCATGTGCTGTTTAGGGTTATACAGCATTTTTTAATTGTTTTATAAAACATAATGTGATCCCTTTGAATCTCATTATACAATTTAAAGAAATCTTTGTTTATCAAAACCATTTAATAACTTTTAAGCTCATGGATCAATTTTAGTATAAAAACTATTGGGCTGTTTATTTGGACATCAGTTTGATTCAATTGTGTAAAAGCACAAGCATGCTAAATCTGGCTTGAATCTAAGCAATGAGAATAGTGAAAACCTTGATTTCACAAACACACACAATCAATAGGATTCTATCAGAAGTATCTTGGTATAAGAAATACCTTTCCTTTTTATTTTTTAAAGATTTATTTATTTATTTGACAGAGAGAGAGAGACAAAGAGAAAGGTCTTCCTTTGGTTCACCCCCCAAATGGCCACAATGGCAGGAGGTACACCAATCTGAAGCCAGGAGAGCCAGGTGTCTCCTTCTGGTCTCCCATGTGGGTGCAAGGGCCCAAGCACTTGGGCCATCCGACACTGTTTTCCCAGGCCATAACAGAAGCTGGACTGGAAGAGGAGCAACCGGGACTAGAACCCGTGCCCATATGGGATGCCAGCGCTGCAGGCGGAGGATTAACCTAGTGAGCCACGGTGCTGGCCCCAGGACATACCTTTCAAAAAGAGGTTATAGCTTACTTCATCCTATCTGCCTTGATTTTGATTGTAATGTGCACATGATAGTTAGAGTAGTTAAATCAGCAGTGAACCATGATTTAGAAGTTGTAGAATGTGGGGCAAATTCCTTTACAAATTTATGGAACCACCTTACTCTAAAAGTATTATCTTGAAACTTCTTTAATGGGAGATTCAAATAAACTATTCTGCCTATCAGTTAAATTTCTTGAAAGAGTGCAACAAAATGTTTGCCCTCCTCAGAACCAATTTTTTTTTTTGCCAATGCAAAATCTTTGGTACTTCCTGTGATTTTTTTGTTGTTGTTGTTCAGGAGCACAATTAAATTCAACAAAATATCATACCAAATCTGACACATCCATGAGCAAATATTTGATCATTTCCTATTTCTTCTTTTTTTCCAACAAAATCAATATTTTCATTATCACTCAAACATGATTTCTATTTTTTCTTTACAAAAGAATTTATGTATTTTTAATTAATTTTTAAAAGATTCATTTAAATATTTGAAAGACAAATCACCATATGGGAATGGGGAGGAGAGAGAGAGAGAATTTTCTATCTGGTTTCACTTCCCAAATGGTCATAAAGACAGGTTGGGTCAGACTGGAGCCAGGAGCAAAGAACTCCAATTCAGACCTCCTATACAAGTGACAGGGACACAAGTACTTGGTCCATGATTGGCTGTTTTCGCTAGCAGGGAACTGGATCAACAGCAGAATAGCCAAGACTTGAACCAACATGCCAATATGGGATACTGGTATTGGAAGCAGCAGCTAAACCTGCTGTGCCACAACACTGACCCATATTCATGTCTTTTTTTTAAACTTTTATTTATAAATATAAATTTCCAAAATACAACTTTTGGATTATAGCAGCTTTTCCCCCCTTAACCACCCTCACACCTGCAACCATCCTATCTCCCACTTCCTCTCCCATCCCATTCTTCATCAAGATTCATTTTCAATTATCTTTATATACAGTAGATCAATTTAGTATATACTAAGTAAAGATTTCAACAGTTTGCACCCACACAGACACACAAAGTATAAAGTACTGTTTGAGTACTAGTTATACCATTAATTCACATAGTACAACACATTAAGGACAGAGATCCTACATGAGGAGTAAGTGCACAGAGACTCCCGTGTTGATTTAACAATTGACACTCTTGTTTATGATGTCAGTAATCACCTGAGGCTCTTGTCATAAGCTGGCAAGGGTATGGAAGCCTCTTGAGTTTGCCATCTCCGATGTCATTTAGACAAGGCCATAGTCAAAGTGGAAGTTCTCTACTCCCTTCAGAGAAAGATACTTCCTTCTTTGATGGCCCGTTCTTTCCGCTGGGATCTTACTCACAGAGATCTTTCATTTATTTCATGTCTTTTTAAATATATTCTTTCCAACTTTCCAATAATTAAATTTTAAACTTTGTTGAAGAACCATGTGAAAGGACATTTTTCATACGATAATTTTATCTGGAAGGATTCTTGCTTTTGTTTTAGCAATAATGTCTCATGGAGTAGATCTTTGATTTCATACCGCTTATGTTATTGTATTAACTGTTCAGCAAAGTACAAAAATCAATAGTCTAATATCTCACGCACAAGAAAGAATGTAATCTAGTATTGGTAACAAAAAGTGTGAAGTGACATGGGAGATTGATTAAAGAATTTCTGTAATTATTTAGAGGCTGAAGAAAGAAACTTCAGAGATAGGTACTTAACGACATTTGAAAGATTGGACAGGGCTTTGACAAAAGTTAATAGATGAAGAAGGAATAATATAAACAACAAAATAAACATAAAAACATAGATGGAATTTTTACCGAAATTTTTGTAAAATCAAGGAAATGCAACTTTATAATATAGACTACCTATGAGAAAGAGAGAAATTGCACAGGAAAATATGTTAAATGGCATTGTTGAAAATTTTAATTTCCTCAATGATACATATATTCTTTTCAGAAGTATTTTTTAAAGATTTTTTTTTTGAAAGTCAGAGTTACACAAAGAGAGGAGAGGCAGAGAGAGACGTCTTCCATCCAATGGTTCACTTCCCAGTTGGCCACAACGGCCGGAACTGTGCAGATCCTAAGCCAGGAGCCAGGAGCTTCCTCCAGGCCTCCCACATGGGTGCAGGGGCCCAAGGACTTGGGCCATCTTTTACTGCTTTCCTAGGCCATAGCAGAGAGCTGGATTGAAAGTGGAATAGCTAGATCTCAGGCCGGCGCCCATATGGGATGCCTGCGCTTCAGGCCAGGATGTTAACCCATTGAGCCACAGTGCCAGCCCCTAGAAGTATTTTTAAAATAAATTTGAGAGGCAGAGAGAGAGAGAGAGAGAGAAAGAGACAAAGAGGAAAAGAGCTCCTATCTGCTGCTTCACTTCCCAAATGTACACAATATACTGAGGCTGGGAGCCAAGGACTCAATCCAAGTCTCCTCCATAAGTGACAGCAACCCAACTTCTTGAGTTATCACTTCTGCCTCTGAGTATCTGCATTAGCAAGGAGCTGGAGCCAAGGCAGAAGTCAGGTGTACGGCGCCGCGGCTCACTAGGCTAATCCTCCACCTTGCGGCGCCGGCACACCGGGTTCTAGTCCTGGTCGGGGCACCGATCCTGTCCCGGTTGCCCCTCTTCCAGGCCAGCTCTCTGCTGTGGCCAGGGAGTGCAGTGGAGGATGGCCCAAGTCCTTGGGCCCTGCACCCCATGGGAGACCAGGATAAGCACCTGGCTCCTGCCATCGGATCAGCACGGTGCGCCGGCCGCAGCGTGCTACCGCAGCGGCCATTGGAGGGTGAACCAACGGCAAAAGGAAGACCTTTCTCTCTGTCTCTCTCTCACTAACCACTCTGCCTGTCAAAAATAAAAATAAAAATAAATTAAAAAAATTAAAAAAAAAAAAGAAGTCAGGTGTTGAACTCAGGTACTCCCATAAGCAGTACAGACATCTTAACTGCTAGGGTGAACATCTGCCCCGAAATACTTATACTTAATTGGATTTATATTCAACATAAACTTTGCCAATCACTGGGTAAGGAGCTGATGTGACTGGAACTTTGCTTCAAAAAATCTTATCTGGTAAAAATGAATAAGAGAGTTCAACAGAGATTGAAGCTAGAGTAAGGAAAGCTTTCAGAGATCTATATTTTTGTGTTGATCATCTTCCTCTCTTCCTTTTTTTTTTTTAATAGATTAAGATGTCTTAGAAAACAGGGATGATATTTCTGTGAATTATTTCAATTCTCGCAATATATTTCAAAAAGGGCAGTAGTATTTCAATAAATTGACTTTTTAAAAGTTTTTATTTATTTATTTGAGAGGTAGAGAGAGAGAGAGAGGTCTTCCACCCGTTGGTTCACTCCCCAAATGGCTGCAACGGCTGGAGTTACGCCAGTCCAAAACCAGGAGCCAGGAGCTTCTTCTGGGTCTCCCACGCCATTGCAGGGGCCCAAGCACTTGGGCCATCTTCCACTGCTTTCCCAGGCCACAGCAGAGAACTGGATTGGAAAAAGAACAGCCGGGACTAGAACCAGTGTCCATATGGGATGCCGGCGCCGCATGCGGAGGATTAACCTACTGCATCATGGTGCCTTCCCAGTAATTCAATAAATTCTAATTAATGAATTGAAAAAATTCCAAAGCTCAAGAAAAAAGCTATTTGGGGGAAAAATGGCAGAATGTCAATACAAAATGGATTGACTTTTGCTGTTTGACAGCAGGGCTTTAGCTATTAAGGAGTTGTTTTCCTGGTCTTACAAACCAGATGCTGGTATTTATAATCAAGAAATATTTCTTTATTCTTTTTTTTAAGATTTATTTGTTTATTTCAAAGGCAGAATTTTTTTTTAATTTATTTATTTGACAGGTAGAGTTTTAGACAGTGAGAGAGAGAGACAGAGAGAAAGGTCTTCCTTCCTTTGGTTCACTCCCCAAATGACCGCTACGCCTGGCACTCTGCCAATCCTAAGCCAGGAGCCAGGTGCTTCTTCCTGGTCTCCCATGTGGCTGCAGGGGCCTAAGCACTTGGGCCATCTTCCACTGCACTCCCGGGCCACAGAAGAGAGCTGGACTGGAAGAGGAGCAACCGGGACTAGAGCCCAGCGCCCATATGGGATGCTGGCACCGCAGGCGGAGGATTAACCAAGTGAGCCACAGTGCCGGCCTCCTGAAAGGCAGAATTACAGAGAGCCGGAGGCAGAGAGAGAGAAAGAGATCTTCCATCCACTGGTTCACTCCCCAAAGCCTGCAACAGACAGAGCTGGGTCAATCCTAAGCCAGGAGACAGATGGTTCCTCCAGTTCTCCCACATGGATGCAGGGTCCTAAGGATGTGGGCATCCTTCACTGGTTTTCCAGGCCATAGCAAAGAGCTGGATCAGATGTGGAGCAGCCAGGACTTGAACCTGCGCCCATGTGGGACTTTGGTACCACAGGAGGGGCTTTGCCTGCTATACCACAGTGCCAGCCCCAAGAAATATTTCTTTTATGTATACTTATTTAAGCATACAGTCCATGCCTCTGGTAAGCACAACATTAGAAATAGAAAAATCCACATACTTAAGGGTTTACCACAGCTTCAGGGTGAGCAATACAAAGGGTATATTGACCAAATAGCAAATGAAATAATTTCTGGCAAAACTGCATAGTTCAGATAATAAAAATGAGAGATCACTACATTATAAAAATACTAAGGGAAAATGTCTAAGAGATTTTACATTGTAAACAGATAGGTGACTATATATTTGTCAATCCAATCATCATTCAGGCAAGAGTATTTATATTTAGTGCCTTCACTTGTCAGTTACAGTGATTGATATAAATCCTATCCTCAAGTATTTTATTTGATAGGATTTTAACAGATCTTGTGCTTGAAAGCATTTATTTTTGCACCTTGACTCAAATGCTGCTAAGTTTTGGCTAGCAAACCAGTATATGAGATGGTTAAATTAAGATGATATTGTACAGTTTACTAGGATGCTCCCCTGTAGCAGTTAATTGTATGTTTTGAATTAAGTCATGGCGTGCCCAGAAATTTGGCCTAATATTATTCTGAGTCGATCTGGGCAAAATTTTTGGTAATATTAACATTTGAGTTGGTAGACTGAGTAGAGCGGATTTCCCTCCCTTATGTGCACATTTCTCATTTGCTCTGTTGAAGACACAAACAGAACACAAATGATGAGTCATCCTCAAGTAAGGGGGACTCTGCCTATTTGATTGCTTAAACTGGGACATCTATTTTGTCTTTTAAGTTCTTATGACCAGAACTGAAATGGGTTGCTCATGGGTCATGCACTGAACCTTCCATCCATGGCACTGGAACTACATCATTGGCGTTTCTGGGTCTCCAGCTTGCCATCTGCAGATCTTGGGACTCTTCAAACTCTAGAGCCATGTGGACAAATTCCTTATAATAAATAGGTAGATAAGCAGATGGTTAAGAAAATGAATATATTCTGTTGATTCTGTTTCTCCAGAGAACCCTAATATAACATCCTGAAACTGTGTCAGAATGACTCACATCCTACCCAAGAAAATAATTGCTTTTTAAGGAGAAGTTATAATGCTAAAACTTTTAAACAAAACTTAAAGGTATATTAAAAGCAAATTATATATTAATCATTCTGCATGTGAAAAACTTTACTATATCTACTATCAATATTATCTGAAATGAAAGAAAATATTATTAAACCACATTTAGAAGTGAAAATATCTAAGAAAGTACACTCATTGCTTTTAAAAATATACATTTAAATGTCTAATATATACTTTGCCAATTTTTTAACCCAGTTAATTATTTTTATTGGATTTTTGAATTCCTTATATATTTTGGATATTTATCTCTTATTTTATATATGGTCTTCAAATACTTTCTCACTCCACAGAGTGATTTTTCTTTTTATTTTCTTTGATATCATCCACTTGTTTATTTTTTGGTGCCAACATCCCTGTCTTTGGTGTTATATGCAAAAGTCATTGTTAAGATCAATATTAATACGCATTTTTTTCTCTAATTTCTTCTAGGAATTTTACAGATTTGGGTGTCATTTTTAAGTTTTTAATCTATTTTGAGTTGATTCTTATGAGACAATATATTTGAAAATGGTCCTTTCCCCATTCTGTGTTCATTTTGTCTTTGTTAAAGATTAATTGATCATATGTATGTGGGCACATTTCTGGGCTCTCTGTTCTGTTCCATTTGATTGGGGTAATCATTTCACAATGTATGCATGTATAAAAAATCACATTGTATACATTAAATATATACAATTTTTATTTGTTAATCATACCTCAATGAAAGTAGGAGTGGGGAAAGATATAAAATCTATGGGGAACTGTGATACAGGGGGTTAAGCCATCATTTGTAATGCCAGAATCCCACACCAGATTGCAAGTTTGAGTCCTGGTTGCTCCACATTGAATCCAGCTTCCTAACAATTTGCCTGGGAAGGCAGCAAAAGATGGGATCTCTGCTACACATGTGGGAGACCAGGATGAAGTAAGTTCCTGGCTCCTGGCTCTGCCTGGCTCAGACCTGGCTTTTTCAGCCACTGGGGAAGTGAAATAGTGAATGAAAAGTATCTCTCATTTTTTTCTTCATCTCACTCTTTCTCTCTCTCTCTCTCTCTCTCTCTCTCTCTCTCTGCCTCTCAAATAAATAAACAAATCATATATATGTATATGACATCTCAGCCTCCTTATTGGTAGAAGAATGACAACAAATTTACAGGTTGTTAGGAGTTTCACTGGAAGGCTACACCGGATGACCCTATCATAATTTAAAATTGACTACTCTCCTCTTCTCTAGCCTAACTCAAGCCACTCTTTCCCCCAAGTCTTCTGTATTCTTTAGTCCTGCTTATCGATCCTTCACTCTTCCTTACCTAATAACTATGCAGTATTTATCTTTTATAGTTAGTCAAGATAATTGGTTGGCAGGGCATTAAATAATTATTCTTCAATGAAAATATTTATTTATTGTACTTGAAAAAAAACATATAAAATATATACCCCTATATAAAGGGGTACATCATTTCTTTTCCTTTACATATAGTACCCACAAACTACCAATTGACCATTTATTTAAAAATATTTGGGGAATTTATACATAGTATAAAAATATATAATTTTATCAATAAGTTCCCTCCAAGTAACATGTGGTCTAAAAATATTTAGCTTACTGAATATATTTTGGGCTAATAGTGTAAAACAATTAAGATAATGTTCTCCTCCTCAAAAAACATTAGTTGGAAAGATAGTTAAAATAACACACACACACACACACACAGAACAAATTACAAGGAATGTTGCTATTCTTTTGCAGTTTTCGTTTCCTTGATTGGGATTCCTGTTCAACTCTGTTGATTTCAGAGCAAGGGGAGAGAAAAAAAGTTCCACATCATTTCCAAAACTGACCTTCATAATTTCAGCATACAGATGATGGTTTATTCTCTAGGCAGATGTTAAAGATCTCGTGGTACTTAAAGAAATAATGCAATGCTAGTGTCATGCCACACTCTTAATAAAGTAGCCCCTGATAGCATTATTAATGATTTAAGCATCTGTAGTGTGCTGCATTTCCTCAAACACATTTTTTATGATGTCTAATACTGTTGCTGTCTTTGACTAAGCAGGTAATCATGGCCATTTTAATTCAGTGAGTCACTTCTTGAATTGTTCGGTGTTGCCATGGGTATAAAAAACATCATGTAAAACACAATTCTATTCAATAAGCATTTGCTCTTTTTTTCCCCTAAGAAAAACTGATTTGTAGGAAAAAAAGACAGTTAAACTAAAGAAGATTTTTTGCAGTGGTGTTTCTAAAATTATTGTTTAGTCATTTGCATATATATAACATTTTTGTGCATAGTAAATGTGTTTCAGTAAGTGAATGTATTGTCCCTAGTGAAATTTCCTCTAAAAATGACATGGTCACGTGTATTACAAATTGTTTCAGCTGGCAGCATTAAGGATTGAATTCATCACCTCTAAATATTCACAAATACTTTATACTATTGTAATCAACACCTTTATTGATTTTGGTTACCTCTGGAGTTATAAGTATACAAGACAAAGAAAAATAGAGGATAACAGTACAAACAATACTTGATAGGCCCAAATAAAGCCAAGTATCTGCATATTGATTTTTTTTTTTTTGACAGAGTGGACAGTGAGAGAGAGAGAGAGAGAGAGAGAGAGAGAGAAAGGTCCTCCTTTTGCCATTGGTTTACCCTCCAATGGCCGCTGCGACCAGCGCGCTGCAGCCAGCACATCGCACTAATCCGAAGCCAGGAGCCAGGTGCTTCTCCTGGCCTCCCATGCAGGTGCAGGGCCCAAGCATGTAGGCCATCCTCCACTGCACTCCCGGGCCATAGCAGAGAACTAGCCTGGAAGAGGGGCAACCGGGACTAGAACCGGGTGTGCCGGCGCCGCAGGTGGAGGATTAGCCTAATGAGCCTCAGGGACGGCCCTGCATATTGATGTTAAGAGCCACAGGCTTGGCTTGAAAATGACATCTAGGAAAGATATGGCTAATCTCATGACCAGTTGTGCAAAAAATCAAAATCAAAATGTTCAGTTATTATTATTTTTAAAACATGGACACATACTCTTGCATCAGTTGAGTCCACATTAACAAATACGATGGGTCTTCAAAAATTTCACAGAAAATAAACGTTATCAAAACATTATGCATAGATTTCAAAAAAATTTAAGACCAAAATATGCTTATCTTTTAATTTTATTGTTCATGAGTTTTGAACTCTTGTACTCACTGTTATCCATTTTATTTCTGTTATTGTACTAAATAAAAAGACAAGTTATCTTCTTTTAATGAAATATATATATATAATCATGAGATGTATAATTATAGACTGCCTAATTCCTATAATAAAGAAGAATACAGTATTAACTGGAGCTCTTATATTTCGCTCATAACAATGTAAAGTAGTGCAAAAACTTTGGAAAACAGTTTGACAGTCTCTTAGTTAAAAATATGCATAACATGTGACTCATCCATACTAATTTACCTAAAAGATATGAATACCCAAGTCCACAAAAAGATATATGTATGAATTCCAAAAATTTTATTAGTAATTAAAAAAATTAGAAACAAGATAAATATTACTCAATTAGTGGGTGAATAAACAAGTTGGGGCACGTCAATAGGATGCGTGCTTTTCAGAATTAATAAGGAACAGATTGCCGAGACATGCAGAGACATGGATTAATTATAAAAATTGTGTAAAAGAAACATATACGAAATAGGACATATTTGTATGAAATTCTAGAAGTGACAATTATAATCTACAGTACAAAAAACAGATTATAGACAAGGGCTGAGGTATGGACACTAAATGAAGAGAGGCACAAGGACATTTTCTGGGTGACAGAAATGTTCTGTATGCTGATTCAATGATGGTTATATAGTTGAATAACTCTGCCAAAATTCATAGGATGGTTTTCTGAAAGTGGATAAATTTTATCTCATATACACTGTATCTCAATTAAGTGTATTTAGAAACGAGTGTTGCAGTATAGAAGTGACTAATGCAAGACGTGTCTTAGTTTGGAAAGTTCATCTTTCTGATGAAGAAGCCAGCAGATGCTCCATCACGGCACCTATGCTGTATTAGGGCATTTGCTGCTTCTGCAAGCAAGCTTGACTATAAGGGACAGAAAGACGGCAGGACCATTTCTGCTTACAGATTGCCATGTTTGTGATGCACTAGGCATCTACTAAGTACCTGTATAAGTACCTGTATTTTTGGTAAGGTTTATATATTCTTCATCAACTTTAGAACCTCACTAATTTGCAGATTTCTGTTTATAATTGGAAGGAATATTCTGTTTTGTTTAAAGATTTATAAATACAGTGCAATAATTTGAAAACTCTATTCTCTACTTTTGCAGAAATATATACACTCTTATAGTAAAAAGAACATGTTCTGTGTGCAGCATAGAGTCTATGACCACTTTATGGTCCTAATAATTCTTGCCTAATATTGTCAATTTAATTCGTGGCAGAAATGGAGAAAAATAAAGCTAACGGGAAAAACAAAAGAACCCTCTTGCAGACTTATTTTGTTACAAGCCTTTATTGAGCACACATGGTATTTGAAGTCCTCTGCCATGAATGGTAGCAATAAGGTGGCAATCGCTGAAATTTTATAACATTTATTAAATTCTTAATAGTAAGGGAAATGCTAGATTATTGTATAAATGGCATCCAAAATGGCTCTAATTTTAATCCCAATCATTCTATATTTGAACATAGATAACTTATGAATTTTAGCATCCCCTGTGCCTTTATTGAAAATGTCATCCTCCTTATATAATAAATCAAAGCACAAATTGCTGAACTTTGCTTGGTGTCAACTGGCATACACTGATTTATCCACCTATTGTTCTTTCTTGGTTTTTAAATTTCTTTTATTTTTAATAGAAAACAATAATGATACATTTGTTATATACTATGTGATGTTTTGATATTTCTACACATTATATAAAAGTTAAATAAAGTTAATTAATATTTTTACCTTATATATTTATCTTTTTATGGTACTAGCATTTAGAGTCAATGTTTAGAAATTTGGGGAAACACATTATTATTAACCATGGAATCCATGCTGAGAATGGGACTGGGAATGGGAGAGGCAGAGGATGAGGGGTGGGAGGGCGGATATGGTGGGATGAATCATCATATTCCTAAAGCTGTACCTATGAGATGCATAAAGCTTGTATTCCTTAAAGTTTCTTCGAAAAAAAAAAAAAAAAGGAAAAAGGAACTCCACCCCAACACTGTAAACGATTTTTTTTTCCTCTGATTTAACTGAATCTTTGAGTCTTTTGCCACTATCTTTCCATTCCCTCCATGTTTCCTCCGGTCCCTGAGAATCACCATTCTACTGTCTTACTTCTGTGAGTTCTACCTTTGTGGATTCCATTTAATAAGTAAAACCATGCAGTGTTTGCCTTCTTTCTTTTGAGGTCAGAGATATCAGTATAAATAGAGTGAGGTTAGTATTTTTTAATCTCAAAATGTGTGAGTTCTACCCAGAAAATTTTAATGACACCCCTTATACTTCTCAGGCTGAAGATGATAGCATGACATTCAATGATGTCCATGTTATGGCACGAATCTGGATACTCATAACATTTCTCATGTTTCAGAGAACACACTCCATAATCATTTCTAGTTTCTTGGAATCAGATGCCTGTCCTTTTCATTCTTTTTTTTAAGGTCTATTTATTTATTTGAAAGACAGAGTTACAGAGAGAGAGGGGGGTAGGTGGGGGAGATCTTCCATCCTCTGTTCACTACCCAAATGGCCACATTAGCTGGAGCTGGGCTGATCCCAAGCTAGGATCCAGGAGTTTCTTCCAGGTCTCCCACACGGCTGCAGGAGCCAACATCTACTGCTTTCCCAGGTGTATTAACAGAGAGTTGATTTGGAAGTGGAGCAGCGGGACTGGAACCAGACCTCATATGGGATGCCCGAATTGCAGGGGGCTTAACCTTCTGCATCACAGTACCGGCCCCTACCTTTCTGTCTCTTTCTTATCCCTTCCTATTCTAATTCAAGTCCTAAACTATGAGTTCATTTTGAACACTCTCCTAAACCATCTCACTGTTGCATGCTTCTGCATTGTATATCAAACCTCTACTTTGTTTTCTAAACTTAAATTATGTAATCATTTTAGAAACTATTTATGCCAACATGGTACATAGGTAGTTCATCTGATAGGATTTATACACACTTGCAAGGGTACAAATGCAATAACACTGAAGTACAATCTCACTTAATGAAATCCTAAAGAAAATACTAAGAAATATAATTCAGTAACATGTTACAAGCTGATATACTGTCATCAAATAAGTTTGACCACAGGTTCTAATAGATGATCTCAAGTAAATTATTTAGGGCCGGTGCCATGGCTCACTTGGCTAATCCTCCGCCTGCAGCAGTGGCACCCCAGATTCTAGTCCCAGTTGGGGTGCCGGTTTCTGTCCTGGTTGCTCCTCTTCCAGGCCAACTCTCTGCTGTGGCCCGGGAGGGCAGTGGAGGATGGCTCAAGTGCTTGGGACTTGCACCCGCAAGGGAGACCAGGAGGAAGCACCTGGCTCCTGTCTTCAGATTGGCACAGCGCGCCGGCTGTAGCGGCCATTTGGGGGGTGAACCAACAGAAGGAAGACCTTTCTCTCTGTCTCTCTCTCTCTCTCTCACTGTCCAACTCTGCCTGTCAAAAAAAAAAGTAAATTATTCACAAAACATATCATATTAAGTGTTAAGGGAGAAAAATGCATGTATCTACCAAAGTAGGTTGATAGAGTTGAAAAATATAGCATTTATCTATGATTTTAAAACGTAGTAAACTTAGAACAAATGCGATATATGATATATGCACATATGCACACTTATGTACAACTATACAAAACAAACATTGTGTATGTGTATATATATATTCTATATATATACACACATACCCTATTACATGGATATAGTTTTTATATTTTACAATTAACTGTACATTCATATATAGACATATATATTTATATAAACTCACAGATTGTTATGCAAAAGTGTATATACTACATATATAAATATGAGAGTATTTCAAAAAGTTTGTGGAAAAATCAAAATGAAAGTTTTTTGGTACAAAATATTTTACAATTCATGAATGATGCTTTTCATAATCTACATTTTTCACATATTTACTCATATGCAAGTAATTAAAACATTTTTGGAACAAAATAAACTCATCTTTTAATTCCACTTTCATGATTTTGTCAGTACCTCTGTATACATACAATATATAAAGGGCTGTCATAGTTATGTAAACAGTACATTTATAGTTATAAAATATATTAATACATTTATGCACATCCACAATCACTTTAATTAAACATGAAATTAGTATCAAAATTGATGCTGAGATAGAAGTACCTTAAAGCTTCAATTAAACTGTGAAATCTGATTTCCAGCTTCTAGTAATCATTATTCTAAATCAAGTCAACCTTTTTTAACTTCCACATAGGAGAGATACAAAACTACAACTCATAATAGTGCCATGTGTTACGAGTTAAGCAAGACTTGTCTCTCCAAATCTCATACAGATGTTTCACCTCTGATGACTCATTGTTAATCACTAATGTGTTAAGGGTGGAGATTTGAGCTAATTGTGGAAGCTAGGTGGTGGGACAGTGGAGGTTTTTACATCATTGTGGGTATGTCCTCAGAGTGGTTCTTGTGAGATGATGGTTGCCTTGAGTCCATTTAATGCAGCTGCTCTCTCTGCTGCTGACTCACCCTATGATCATTCTTCCACACCCACCATGACCTTCCTCAGATGCCACTTGGTGGGGCCACCTGGAACCTGAACTACAACCTGCAAATCATAAACTTAAAAGAAATCTTTCCCATTCCACATGGCTCCTCTTGGGTATTTTACTTAAAGCAGTGAAAAGTGGACTAATAGACTACATAAAATTCTAAGGGATAGGAACTGGTAAACTCTAAATACAAAGAAAAGGTGAGGAAGTGGAAAAGTTGGCAGCCTGGGTTGATCAGTTTACTCTGTGAAATGTAGAAATACTGCATTGTAGCCCGGGAATATGTGAAGTGTTACATGCTTACCTGTGAAACACACCACGGAGCACCTGCTATGTACCTGTTCCATTTCTAGGCATTTGCGACATTCCATCACTGAATGAAACAGAGATGTCCATTCATGTGGAATAGTCTTCAATCCCTGAAATTTATTGGATGTAAAGCACACTACAGAAAATCCAGCTTTATTTTCTTCTAAATTTCCTCAGAAGTTATATTTTAAACTTCAATTTAGGGGCCAGCGCTGTGGCATAGTGAGTAAAGCCACCCCTGCAGTGCGGGCATCCCTTATGGGCGCCAGTTCATATCCCAGCTGCTCCACTTCTGATCCAGTTCTTTGCTATGGCCTAGGAAAGCAAAGGGAGTTGGCCCAAGTCTTTGGGCTTCTGTACCTGCTTGGGAGACCCAGAAGAAGCTCCTGGCTCCTGGCTTTGGATTGGCTCCGCTCCAGCCATTGCAGCCGTCTGGGGAGTGAACCAGTGGATGGAAGATCTCTCTCTCTCTCTGCCTCTGGCTCTTTGTAACTCTGCCTCTCTGTAACTCTGCCTTTCAAATAAATAAACCTTTTTTTTTTTTAAAGAAGTCAGCTTTGGTAAATCTAGACATGCATATTCATTATACCTATCTATGAAAATATTTTCAAAGTTCTACACTTTACAAATCATGGAAATAAATATTAGAAATGAGGAACTGTAATACAGGTTTTATTTGTTTATATGCTTGTATATTATCAAGAGAGGGAGAGAGAGAGAAGCTGAAATATTATAAGAAAAAAAAAGAAACTTCAAAAGTATGTCCAGTGTAATGAGTTGAACTACCCAAAATTTATGACCACCCAGAACTTCAGAATGCGACCTTATGTGAAACTGAGGTATTTGCAGGGACACGCAGTTAAGATGAGCTAAAATGGATAACAGTGGACCGTAATTCCAATAACCTGTGTCCTTGTAAAAGGGTGATGTGAAGACACAGAGGCACAGATAAGGCCATATTATGATGAAAGGGGAGTCAGAAATTGATACACAGAATCATTATAAATAGATCAAAATATAGTTTATTTATGATAAAAGGGGCATTTCTAATTAATAAGAATAATTCAGTAGATTTCTTCTGAAAAACAGATTACCCAATAAATGTTCCACAAAAATGAATTTGTAAGATCTGTAGGCAAAAAAGAGATAAAATTTATGTAAAATACATCCATATGGAGTAAAAATTTCATATAATTATTGGAACTAGAATACAAAAAGTACATAATTCATCAGTAAAAAAACTGAAAAAAGATAATATAACTGTATGTGTTCAGCCAGCATTAGTAAAATAAAACTCCTTGTTTATAATTAAAGGAATGAAAATAAAAATAAAATTAAAAAAATTTACTATAAAGATAAACATGAAAATATTTGGTAATAATCAAGCTTGTGAAGGACAGGAGAAGTAATTCAGTTTCAAACACTATTGCTGCCAACTATCTGGAGGAAAATTGTCAATATCAAAATTAAAGATGCATATATCAATTAACATAGATCTCACTGCTAGAAATTTGCTTCACTAGTAATCAAACTGTATCTATCTATCTATATATATATATATATATATACCACCAATATATAATTTTTATAGAATTCTACTTCTGAACTAGAATATGCTAGAGGCTGACGAGAAGGAGGTATAAAAGGAAGATAAGTTCCTTAGACACAGTAAGTATAACTAATGGATCAGAGTTCAGATCCAACTTAGAAGCAAGTGTGACACTTAAAGATGATCATTAAGTCATTATTTGCAATAACAAAAAAGGCAAAATCCACGTATATTATCCTTCAATTGAGTACTTGTTAATTAAATGTTGACATGTCCACCTAAAATTTTCATATGGACCCTGAAAAAAATCTTATGAATATATTTATGCTAGTATAGAAAGGGAGAAATAATTTGCACCTAAATGAAAAAAAAATGCAGAACAGTGCATCTAATCTTTCATTTAATGCACATAAAATTCTTTAAAAAGCATATAGAAATGTTAATGGAAGTACTAGTATCTTTTGTGAAAGATAGAATGGGAGGGGCCAGCGCTGTGGCACAGTGGGTTAATGCCCTGGCCTGAGCACAGGCATCCCATATGGGCGCCAATTTGAGATCTAGCTGCTGCACTTCCCATCCAGCTCTCTGCTATGGCCTGGGAAAGCAGTACAAGATGGCCCAAGTCCTTGGGCCCCTGTACCCATGTTGGAGACCCAAAAGAAAGCTCCTGGCACCTGGCTTTGGATTGGCGCAGCTCCAGCCGCTGCGGCCAATTGGGGAGTGAACCAGAGCATGGAATACCTCTCTCTCTCTCTCTCTCTCTCTCTGTGCCTCTCCTCTCTCTGTGTAACTCTGACTTTCAAATAAACAAATAAAAATTATTTAAAAAAAAGAATGGGAGAGATGTTTTCACTAACATTTTATGTATGTCTCTAATTAGATCTCATTTTTTAAAGAAACATGTATTTTATTTATTTGAAAGGCAGAGTTACAGAGAGGCACAGGAACAGGTAGAGAGACAGGTCTTCCATCCACTGTTTTACTCCCCAAATGGCCACAATGGCCAGAGCTGTGCCCATCAGAAGCCAGGAGCCAGGAGCTGCTCCCAAGTCTCCCACTCAGTGCAGGGGCCCAAGGGTTTGGCCCATCTTCTGCTTTCCCAGGTCATAGTGGAGAGCTGGATCAGAAGTAGAGCAGCTGGGTCTCAAATGGACACCTATATGGGATGCTGGCACTGCAGGCAGCAGCTTTACCCATTACACCACAGCACTGGCTCCTAGATCTCAATTTTTAAGCCATGTCCAATGTAAACAGAGATTAAAGGTAATTTTATAAGTAGTTCATCTTAACATTATTATTTTAAAGCACTAAGAAAATTTGCAAGCAAATACTTGGAGGAAAAAATAAAATTTGCCTTTCTGAGGCCAAAGAATGAAGAAATTCTTTCTTTTTATGGTTTGAGGGATTACACACTCTCAATTTACTATGAGCAAATACTTTGCATTTTCAATTTCCCCAGAAAGCTGTCCATAAAAAGTAAACTTTACATAAGTCTAAGTTGAAATCTGATATGGATCTGTTTCATTCCATTTTTGTAATCAACAGAAACAGGAGTTGTGGAAGTGCTGACAACATGCAAACTCTCATCCTGTGCTAAGAGGATGCTATAATGAGAAGGCTCATAGTGTCTGTCCCAGGTAGAGACTTTTATTTATTTATCTTTAAAAGTCTTACTATGTTGATTGTCTGCATCATTTGCACCATATAAATCTTCATGATAAAATGCTTTGTCATTTTATGTGAAGAGATTTTTTTTAAAAAGAGATCACTTTGTTTAATTGGTTCTGGTTTGCCAAAGCCTGTACGAAATAGAAAATGTGAAAGCTTGTTTTTACAAATTAATCAAGAACTGAAAATTTAAAAAAAGCTGTCTTTCAGGATTCTCCGTAAAGATTTTGGTTGTTGCTAACGTTTTATTTTCCTAATGAGATGTTTCTGGTAGCTGCTGTCTGTGCTCTGTAGTTCATGGAGGGTAGATGTTATCTGCATTATTTATTATTGAAATGGTGTTATATCTTAGATAGACTCTAAACTCAAGACAGTTCTTATGACTAACCCTATGTCTCCCATAAAAATCATGAATTATGTAATGTGCAAATCTCTCCACTATAATATCACCATTTCTGGCAAGCCAAGAAGCTATTTTTATTAAATGTTGCTCATCTGCCATATGGACTCCAGTTTTCAAGTTAATTATGAAACAGAGATGAAGACATATTAAATTTGTAAAGTATCTTTCCAATTAAAAATATTTCAGGAGACCACACAGTATAAAATTGTTTCTAGCAGATCCACACATTGAGATCAAGTGTTTCTTTCCCTTATTATATGTAAAATGACACAAACTGATAAAATGTTTTATTCAGGTGAAGTCATAAACAGTTGGCAATGAAGCACCATTTTCAATGGAAAAAAAATGCTGAATTTTGTATTATCAGTGTGTATAGCACTTTTAATTGACTATAGTTCTGAAAAGATAGCTTGAGTTGTTAAATGTTTAAGCGTTTGTGTATTTGTCATATTGCTTATTAGGAGATTCATCTATGGGGCTGGTGCTGTGATGTAATAGGACAAGCCTCTGCCTGTGGCCTTGAATCCCTTATGGGTGATGGTTGGTGTCCTGGCTGCACCTGTTCAGATCCAGCTCTCTGCTGGTAGATTGGGAAGGCAATGGAGGATGGCCCAAGTGCTTGGGCCCCTGCACCCATGTTGGAGACCAAGAAGAAGTTCCTGACTCCTGGCTTCAGATAGTCTCAGCTCTGGCCTTTGCTGCCTTTGGGGTGTGAACCATCAGAAGAAAGACTTCTCTCTCTCTCTCTCTCTCTCTCTCTCTCTCTCTCTCTACCTCTCAAATAAATAAATCTTTAAGAGAGAGAATATTTATGTGCACTTATGTTAATGTGCACCAATGACTTATTCTCTTTGAAATCCCAAACATTGTACTTCTAAGTTTATCTCAAAAGCTTCTCTTTTAACTGCAAATAACCCCTAAGCTAACTGCATTTATACTGTATAACTTTTCTTTTCAATATGTGCCAAGGCCACATTTTTGAAATTAGAAATCTCTCCATTTTTTCTGTATTAAATTTTTTGGATCAAGCAGTATTGATCTGTGCAGCCATGAAATTCAAATGACAATTGTTCTCTAAATCACTTGATTTTTTTTCTGTTTATACATAATTAAATATTAGGCAGGTGAAGAGGAATATCATACTATTTGCTGAAATTAGGGTAAACTATTAGATCTGTTTTTCTTTCTCACTAACAAAAATGTCTCTAATTACTAAAAAAATAAATTAGGCCCCAAACATGAAAAATTGAAGTCAAATAGGAATTTCTAGTTCATTTCTAAGTTTGAGCTAATCAATTACAATCTCTACTTTTTTAAGTTTTTATTTTTTTATTTATTTTAAAGAGTTAGAGAGGAAGAGAGACGCACATATACAGAGAGAGAGAGAGATAGAAGGAAAGAGAGGGAGTGAGAGATCTTCCTTTCACTGCCCAAATGGCTGCAACAATAAGGGCTGGGCCAGGGTGAAGCCAGGAGACAGAAGCTTCTTCCAGGTCTTCCATGGGGATGCAGAGGCCCAAGAACTTGGACCATCTTCTGCTGCATTCCCAGGCACATCAGTAGGGAACTAGATCAAAAATGGAGCAGCCAGGATTAGAACCAGTGCCCATAAGGGATGCTGGCATTGCAGGCGAATGCTTGACTAGCTATTCTACTATGCCAGCCCCTGTGATCTCTACTCTTGAGACCACGAGTGGTAATGAATTTTCTTCTTAGAAACTGACATTTTATTTATTTATATATGCATTGATTTTTATTTTTTACTCAAATCAGAATGTTTCATTATAGCTGTGGTATACAAAGCACCATGATATGCATTTTGGCTCTCAAAGATAGAAATGATTATTTCTTACTTTCTATCAGTGGTCAGAGAAACTGACATCATTATTTTTAAGAAGTAATATGGACAGAATTGAGGCAGAGCTGGTAAAGCCACCACCTACAATGCCAGCATGCCATATTGATACCTGTTTGTGTCTTGGCTGCTCCACTTATAATTCATTTCTCTGCTAATGAGCCTCAGAAAGTGGTAGAGGATAGCCCAAGTGCCTGGGTCCCTGTCACCTTATGGAAGAACCAGAGAAAGCTCCTGGCTCCTGGCTTTAGCCTGGCCTAGTGCTGGCCATTGCAGCCATCTGTGTAGTAAGCCAGCGTAGTAAGCCAGCAGATAGAAAAACTCTCGGGCCAGCGCTATGGCTCAATAGGCTAATCCTCCGCCTGCGGCACCGGCACACCAGGTTCTAGTCCCAGTTGGGGTGTCAGATTCTGTCCTGGCTGCTCTCTTCCAATCCAGCTCTCTACTGTGGCCTGGGAGTGCAGTGGAAGAAGGCCCGAGTCCTTGGGCCCTGCACTGGCATGGGAGACCAGGAGAAGCACCTGGCTCCTGGCTTTGGATCAGTGTGGTGCGCCGGTCACAGCATGCCAGCCGCAGTGGCCATTGGGGGCGGTTGAAACAATGGCAAAGGAAGACCTTTCTCTCTGTCTCTCTCTCTCACTGTCCACTCTGCCTGTCAAAAGAAAAAGAAAATCTCTCTCTGTCTCTCTCTCTCTATAACTCTGCTTTTCAAATAAATAAATAAATAAACTTTAAAAATAGAAGTAAATAAATATATATTTACTAGACAATATGTGTGGTTATGGACAATTATATTTTCTATTATCTTCATAAACACTCCAAATAAATTCTCCAAGTACTATAATAATATCTGATGGATCACATATATCTGATCCTTTTCAAATTTTGAAATACTTGGTTTTAAAAGCTAGAAACATAATTATTTATATTGTTGCTATTTTATTTTTCATTTCTCTTTAAAAAGCATCTTAAAACCTATTATTTATTCTCTTTTGGAACTTGTGAGCATGAAGTACAGAGCTCATTATCCCCATTTTACAGTCAGGGAAATTAAACAGATGAACGTTGAAGAGAAACTGAGGAGCCAGTGCTGTGGCATAGAGGATAAAGCCACTGCCTGCAGTGCTGGCATCCCATATGGTTACCAGTTTGAGTCTGCTACTCTACTTCCAATTTAGCTCTCTCTTGTGGCCTTAAAAGCAGTAGAAATGTCCCAAATTCTTGGACCCCTGCACCCACATAAGAGGCCTGGAAGAAGCTTCTGGCCCCTGGTTTTGGATCAGCACAGCTCCAGTTGTTGTGGCCAATTGGGGAGTAAACCAGTGGATGGAAGACCTCTCTCTCTCTCTCTCTCTCTCTCTCTCTCTCTCTCTCTCTGCCTCTCCTTGTCTCTCTTTGTAACTCTTTCAAATAAATAAATAAATCTTTAAAAAAAGAAAGAGAGAAGGAAACTGATACTATCAAATTATTAAAGAACATTGGGGAAATGCTGCAAGACCTTGGCATAAGCAAAGAGATCTTGGAAAAGCTCTCAGGGGTACAGGCAATCAAAGCCAAAATTGACAATAGGAGTACATCTAATTGAGAAGCTTCCGCACTGCAAAAGAAACACTCAGTAAAGTGAAGAGGCAATCGACCGAATGGGAGAATTATTTGCAAACAATGCAACTGATAAAAGATTAATAACCAGAATATATAAAGAGATCAAGAAATTTAACAACAACAAAACAAACAACCCAGTTAAGAAATGGACAAAGGACTTAGACATTTTTCAAAAGAGGAAATCCAGATCGCCAATAGACGCTCAGAATCACTAGCTCTCTGGGAAATGCAAATCAATACCACAATAAGGTTTCACCTCACCCCCATCAGAATGGCTTTCATACAGAAATATACAAACAACAAATGCTGGTGAGGATGTGGGGAAAAAGATACCCTAATCCACTGTTGGTGAGAATGTAAGCTGGTGCAGCCACTGTAGAAGACAGTTTGGAGATACTTCAAAAACCTGAATGTATTCCTACCATATAACCCAGCCATCCCACACCTGGGAATTTACCTAACGGAAACAAAATCAGCATAAGAAGAGTTATCTGCACCTACATGTTTGTTAGAGCTCAATTCACAATAGCTAAGACATGGAATCAACCCAAATGCTAGTCAACTGAAGACTGGATAAAAAAAATTATGGGATATGTACACCATGGAATACTACACAGTGATTAAAAATGAAATCTTGTCATTTGCAACAAAATGGACGCAACTGGAAAACATTATACTTAGTGAAATAAGCCAGTCTCAAAAGGACAAATACCATATGTTCTCCCTGATCTATGATAATTAATAGAGCTCCTATTAGTCTATTGATTTGAAATTGATACTTTGAGATGCGATGATTTTGAACAGGCCTTGTTTCCACTGTTGAGGAAGTTTTTTTTTTCTTTTTTCCCATACTATTTGTTGAATTCTTTACTTAATATAGGGTTAATCTTATGTGTATAAAGTTAACTGAAAATAGATCTTAGTAAAAAATATGAATGGGGGGCAGTGCTGTAGCATAATGGGTAAACCCACCGCCTAGAGTGCTGACATCCCATATGGATGCCGGCTCAAGTCCAAGCTGCTCCATTTCTGCTAAAGCTCTCTGCTATAGCCTGGAAAAGCAGTGGAAGATGGCCCAAGTCTTTGGGCCCCTGCACCCATATGGGAGACCTGGAAGAAGCTCCTGGCTCCTGGCTTTGGATCAGACAAGCTCCAACCATTCCAGCCAGTTGGGAGTGAACCAGGGATAGAAGACCTCTATCCCTCTCTCTGCCCTTTCTTCTCTATGTAACTCTGACTTTCAAATAAATAATTAAATAATTCCTGAAGAAAATAAGAATGGGAATAAGAGATTGAGGAGGAAGAAGGGTGAGAGTATGAGTGGGAGAGTGGGTAGGGTGGGAAGAATCACTATGTTCTAAATTTATATTTATGAAATGCATGATGTTTCTATACTTTAAATAAAATATTAAAAGATTTTAAAAAGGCTATAAATATCATATTATATGAGTTAACATAACTTTACCTACCATAACACACATCCTCAAAAGTTGGTTGTTTAACTCAAGAAAGTGCATTGCTTGTCCATTGCCTCAGTTCTGTTGATAGAGGAGACTATATGTACTCACTTAGACTCTGCCTTCTTCCAGTTGCAATTTCTAGATTCACCTTGGGCATCAATCTCCATAAAAGGAAAGGGCAATGATACTGCATTACATGGAAATTTTTATGGGCCAAAATCTGTAAACAGTATTTACTCCTTGAGCCAGAACACAGTTAAATAGCCGGAGTCAGAACCACACTAAAAGAAGTTTGGGGATATAATTGTTTTGATTACTTATTACCAAATTACAAACCACCCTCACACCTTAATTCTTCAAAGAAATGCTAATTGTTCTCAACAGAATAGTTTTTAGGGTCCATTATGATTGCAGTTTGAGGTTGACTGGGTCACTAATCATAGGAAGATTAATCAAATACCCTCAACTTCAATAAAACTCACCCAGATGATTAATGACTGATACTGCCTTTTGGCTGATAACTCAGCTGGGTCTTTTGGCCAAGAACATCAACATGTGGCTTTTAATGTGATGTGAGATGCTTGAACCATGACAGCTGAGTTTCTAGGTTGAGCATAGTAAGAACAAGCATTCCAAGGAACAGGAAGAAGCAGCTGAGGCGCAATATGAAATTATGCAGCAACTGGGAGAATGCTACCTCTAGTACATACTGTTGTTTATAAAATTCACTCTATTTTAAAGGAGTATATAAATAGACATAGCCTCTTCAGTGGGAGAATGGCAATATCACACTGAATGAGAGCACCATGGATGGGACATAATGTGACAAATATCATCAAAAAGTACAATCTGCCACAATAATCTACTTATACTCCTTCACAACACAATGGAACAGATTTGGTGAATAGCTAGCATATTTTTGCCCATTCTGTTAATAAAATATACACTATGGAGGTAAACTCAACAATCCTATTACCCAGCATAAATATTGAATAGTCAAGTTGGAATAAATATGATTTTGATCATAATATGATTATTTAATTTTGTCAACCATTCATCGTATTGGAAGCCAAAGAATAATATGAGTAATACTGGGCTAAGCATTGTTGGCACTGGATTATCTTCTGATTTCTTGTTACATGTTGGAAAAAGACAGCTGTATAAAAATCAATTTAATTAGATCAGACACCTTCGATTGTAGAGAAAATTTTTTTCAGCACTGAAAATGACTTCCTCTGGATATGGATTTTCTTTTTCTATTGCAAAACTATAGTTAGTGTCACATCCATTAATTTTTTGAATAATTATAATTTTATACATAAAATGTTCAGTTTCTGCTCAAGGAACAAATTCCAAAGCAAAACAAATGTAGCAATCATTGTACCCTATATGATGCAGAGGTCTTAACATTAACTCTGTTTCCTTGATGCAGCTGATGTTAAAGAATGCTGAAATAAAGTGTTGAATACTTGTTACTGTACCTATTGGAAGAAAAATATTGGAGATTCAGGTGTTGTTCTAAGTACATCTGAATGACTGAGCAACATAGAATGTTCTTTCTCTTATATATGGACTATACATATTTGTTTAGTATGGGTGAAAAAGAATGAAAATCAGCATATCACTTGAATCTACTCCACTCAATAATATATTGCTTCCTCTCTCTGAAACTTTGGTTGTTGCTGAATTATAGTGTGGAGTAATCATGCTAATTAATTTTAGTCAAATAGCAAAATCTCAGTGGCTTAACTCCACAATGGTATAATACTAGTAAAACTTGGTGGAGCCTCTCCTTGACCTTTGTCATTGGAAGACTGGCTACAACAATGGCGGTGAGGTTTCTTGCCATGCACCACACCACTAAAAATTCCATCCCCTTCCATGCCAATTCAGCACACTCACTTTCCCATGATGCAACTGAGTCTCCTTAATCATGAAGATGCTGTAACAAATACGTGTATGAAGAGCTCCAAGTGGAGATGCCATGGAACCCCTGGAATCATTACACACACATCTCCCTATGCAAGTTCTACCTCATTTGTATACTCAATTAGGGCACTTCCCCAAACACAATGAAGGGGGCAACTGAACACAGGTGGGCACAATTCTTCCCATGAGATTATAAGCAATCATATCTAAGTGTGCATTCTCTTTTTAAAGAAATCCTGCTCCCATTCATGCACTTGATCTAAGTCTCTTCTTTGGATTAATCTCTTATGCTGAAACAAAATAGAATAAATCTGTAGAATAAATCCCTATAACACAATTATTTTGTAGCACTCTATTCTTAATGTGGTCTCTCATATCTTGGTGACTAGGAAAAAAAGTTATTTCTCAAGTGTCACAGGTCAACTGTGTTATAATTTACATCCACTCACACACCCACTGGCCAGAACTGTCACATGGCTCCACCTCAATTTTCAGGACGTTAAGAGGGCACTAATGTTTGTTGATCCTTAATGTTCTCTGTTGCAAATGTCTTAATCAGCAAAAAGTAAATACTTCTCCAGAAGACACAGCAATGCCCCCACTTGAGTAGATTTTGGGATTCTCACTTTTCGGGCTTCTCATGCTACTGAACTAAGAGGCAAATAAAAAAATGGGCACTGGGTTCCAGTCCCGGTTGCTCCCCTTCCAGTCCAGCTCTCTGCTGTGGCCTTGGAAAGCAGTGGAGGATGGCCCAAGTCCTTGGGCTCCTGCACCCACATGGGAGACCAGGAAGATGCACCTGGCTCCTGGCTTCAGATTGGCACAACGTGCCGGCCGTTGCGGCCATTTGGGGGGTGAATCAACGGAAGGAAGACCTTTCTCTCTGTCTCTCTCTGTCTCTCACTATCTGTAATTCTACCTGTCAAATAAAATAATAAAATATATTTGAAGACTGGAAATATGAAGCAAGAAACATTATTAGTTTATATTATGTTACAAACACACCAGAGCTACAACATTCAAAAACTCAGTGAATATGAAACAAATATTATCACATACTCACTGATGCATGTCAGCTAATGGTAGGATGTATTGGGCTAAGTTCAGCTGAACAAAACTAGATTTCAGGTATCTGAAAGGATGAAGGTCTACTTCAGGAACTTTCTAAAGCTAGACCAAAGAGGTAACATTCTCTTCTCATGTCAAAACATAGGAAAACAAATTATGCTGAAGTCTCCTGTTCACATCACATCTGCTAACATTCTGCAAGTCAAAGCAAGTCATATGGTTAAGATTCATCTCTATACAACAACAAAAAATCCTCTGAATTTCCTAATGTGAGGTGCAAAGTTGCATGGTGAATGATGTGGATATAGTCTATATTATGAAGAGAATGAATATTCAGAAAGACTGTGCTTAAGTAATACTACTTACATAATAATATTGCCATATATAATGGAAGTTTAAATCTGTTAGTGCACCAAATAATGAATTTTTTGGCTCAGGATAAAATGAATAAGAACTGGAGTTGAAAGAGAGCTATAGAAGTTAACTCATCCAAGACAGAAAAACGATTGGTTTCATGGAAACTAGCTATTCTCCAATAATTAAAGCATTCAATCTTGGTCAGTTAGAATACTTGAATTCCAGCATGTTCAGTTACATCAAGAAGAGGACAGGCACTCATCCAGTCATGATAATGAGTTCAACAAGATTTATAGCTGCAATCAGAAGGCATAGGCAAAGCCTCCTGATCATGCCAGGAGAAGGGTTGGTATTCCTGCCAATGGCTGCAGAGTGCTAGGGTTTGACTGTCCTCTCCAAAACTCATGTTGAAATACAAGGGGGCCCTGCTGTGGCATAGCAGTTAATGCCCTGGCCTGAAGCACCAGCATCCCATACGGGCGCTGGTTCTAGTCCCGGCTGCTCCACTTCCGATCCAGCTCTCTGCTATGGCCTGGGAAAACAGTGGAAGATCGCCCAAGTCCTTGGGTCCCTACACCCACATGGGAGACCTGGAAGAGGCTCCTGGCTCCTGGCTTCGGATCTGCACAGCTCCTTATGTTACAGCCAATTAGAGAGTGAACCATCAGATGGAAGACCTCTCTCTCTCTCTCTCTCTCTCTCTCTCTCTCTCTCTGCCTCTCCTCTCTCTGTATAACTCTTTCAAATAAATAAATAAATCTTTAAAAAAGAAATGTAATTGGCAATGTGACAAGAAAGGAATTGAAGGCTTTAATATATGTTTAACAGGGCCAGGGCTGTGATGTAGTGGTAATGCCACTGCCTGTGATACCAGGATCCCATATGGGTGCCAGTTAGAGTACTGGCTGCTCCACTTCTGATCCAGATCCCTGGTAATGGCCTGGAAAAGCAGTGGAAGATGGCCCAAGTACTTGGGCCCCTGTGCCCATATGGGAGACCTGGAAGAAGCTCCTGGCTCCTGGTTTTAGATTGGCCCAGCCATTGCAGTCATTTGGGGAGTGACCCAACAGATGGAAGATCTCTCTCTGTCTCTCCCTCTCACTCTCTCTGTAACTCTGCTTTTCAAATAAATAAATAAATATTTATAAAAGGTATGTTTGTGAGACCTGAGCCTGGATCAAGGTGTAACTATTTTTAATTAGGCCTCCATCTTTTAACTTGGGCCTGACCAGGCCCCAAACTCTGAGCCAGAAGCTCCTAAAAAGTAAATAAATGAACTCCCCTTGCAATAAACTCTCCTAGCAACAGCCAATTAACAGATAACAGAGAAATACCTAGAGTTCCTGGTGTCTTCTCAGGGCAGATAAGGTGATTGATAGCTACCCGAGACCCTGCAGTTCGGCATGTACACCCCAGCAGCTCGGACCCTTTGGCCAATCAATTCAAAAGGCATCAACCTCAAAGCCATCCAACCACCTTTAGTAGGTCCGTTCCTGCCACTGTTAACCCTGTTAACTGAAGGGTCGGGGCTCTCAATTCAGACCTGCTGTGTCAGTGTTGATTGAGAGACCAGGCCTGGACCTGTAATAAAACTCTCGTGTGCTTTACAGTGGTATCGGCTCCTTGGTGGTCTTTGGGGACGACTGAACTTGGCATAACATTTTGAGGTCATGAAGGCCCCCCTCATTCTGGATCAGTGGTGGTATAATGGGAGTGGATAGCTGCTATAAGAGTGCATGCTCACATAAGCCATCTCCCTTGTTCACCTTCCCTCTCATGATGTGATGTCCTTTGGCATGCATGACACAGAATTGGTACAATTCTGTAGAGATTTCCAGCCTCCAAATATTCAAAAAATAAGTTTTCTTTTCTTTATAAAATCACCACCCTGTGATATTCAGCCATAGTAGCAGAAAACAGACCAAGTCACTTAGCTGACAGGATGAGACTTTGGCTAACATTCTGACATCTCAGACTACTGTTGTCCCTGATTCTGAAACTATCTTCCTGATCAGAAGCTTCTAGTGAAACACCCAAGGCCCAAGCTTCATTCTTTTCCTTAAAATCTGATGTCTCTTCTTGCTTATTTCCATGTAATGTGTGCTGCCTCTGGATTTCCATGGCAAAGGGGCCCCATTCTTTCCATTCATTGCTCTGTTTTTTTTTTTTTTTTTTTGAGTTCTCCACAACAAGCTTCTTATGTTTAATGTCTAAAAATGGGCTTTGTTCACCACCCACCAACCACAGTTTACTAAAAGATTCCTGATATTCTTTATGTACTGCTAAGCATTAATTTCATTTGTGTGACTTTGAGAAGACAGAAGAATATAATGGAACCATTCTTCTTCTGGGAGAGATGGCAGATATTTGGGAAGGTGTAAGGTAATTTTTAGCTTTAACTGAAAAGTTTTCCCTGAAGGTCACATTTGATTCATCTGCTAGTATACCAGTGGTCGTTTTCCATAGATTACTTACTTTTAGGTGATCAGAGCAACTTTCCCTCTCCATGGATTACATCGGGACCCATTTTAAGAGGCCAGCCACATTTTCAGGTCTTCAGTCTTTATCAAATTAGGGTAAGAATCATTTCTTGTTAAATACATTTCAACTTGGAATACATAGAAGGATTTTATTTTTTCTGGTAAGTCTTTTAATGATGATGTGTTACTTAACATCTTTTCATCAATCTTGACTTTTTCCTAAATAGGTATTCTTATCTTCATGACTCAAACTTAAAGACCTATCTTCTGTTTTTGAGGTTATTGTTTTACCATGTATTTTTTAAATTTTTTATGATGCCAGGTTTAATTCTCTTATAACCTATCTTCAACCATTTAGGGATGATGCCAGTTGGGTTCACTCTGGTATAAATATGTTAGAACTTAAGGATCTGGGGCCCAGTGCAATGACACAGTGGGTTAAGCCACTGTCTGCAGCATGGGTATCCCATGGTTCAAGTCCCAGCTGCTCTACCTCCTATCCAGCTCCCTATTAATGTGCCTAGGAAAACGGAGGATAATGTCTCAAGTTCTTGGGTCCCTATACCCATGTGGGAAACCCCTCTTTTTGCCTGGCTCAGCCCTGGCCTTTGAGGCCAACTGGGGAGTAAACCAGTGCATAGAAGTTCTCTCTCTCTGTGTCTCTCTATATACAGCCCTACCTGGCTTCTATGTGTGCATTTCTGTCTCTATGAAACTTTGACTTTCAAATAAATAAATCTTCTTTTGGGGAAAGAAGAAGGAGGAGGAGGAAGAGGAGGAGTAGGAGAAGAAGGAGGAGGAGGAGTTAAAAGAGAACCACCTAAGCATCTGATATGGCTTGTCCCCTGAAATGAATCACCCATATCAAATAAATTATCAACTGAAGTAGACTTGGATTTTACGTGGAAATGGACATTTTTCAAAAGAGGAAATCCAAATGGCCAACAGACACATGAAAAAATGTTCAAGATCACTAGCCATCAGGGAAATGCAAATCAAAACCACAACGAGGTTTCACCTCACCCCGGTTAGAATGGCTCACATCCAGAAATCTACCAACAATAGATGCTGGCGAGGATGTGGGGAAAAAGGGACACTAACCCACTGTTGGTGGGAATGCAAACTGGTTAAGCCACTATGGAAGTCAGTCTGGAGATTCCTCAGAAACCTGAATAAAACCCTACCATACAAACCAGCCATACCACTTCTTGGAATTTACCCCAAAGAAATTAAATTGGCAAACAAAAAAGCGGTCTGCACCTTAATGTTTATTGCAGCTCAATTCACAATAGCTAAGACCTGGAACCAACCCAAATGCCCATCAACAGTAGACTGGATAAAGAAATTATGAGACATGTACTCTATAGAATACTATACAGCAGTCAAAAACAATGAAACCCGGTCATTTGCAACAAGATGGAGCAATCTGGAAAACATTATGCTGAGTGAAATAAGCCAGTCCCAAAGGGACAAATGTCATATGTTTTCCCTGATTGGCGACAACTAACTGAGCACCAAAGGGGAAACCTGTAGAAGTGAAATGGACACTATGAGAAACAGAGACTTGATCAACTCTTGTCCTGACTTTTGATATACAATGTAATACTTTATCTATTTTAGTATTTTTTTTTGTTCTAGTACTAGTGGTTGAACTCTGTAATCAACACACAATTATTCTTAGGTGTTTAAATTTTAACTGAAAAGTGATCACTCTTAAATATAAGAGTGGAAAAAAGAGGGGAAGATATGTACAATTTGGGACATGCTCAATCGGACTTGCTCCAAATGGTGGAGTTAGAAACGTGCCAGGGGATTGCAATATAATCCCATCAAGGTAGCATGTACCAATGCCATCTCACTAGTCTAAGTGATCAACTTCAGTTCACAATTGATCATAAAGATAGGTCTAAGAGTCAAAGGGATCACATAAACAAGACTAGTGTCTGCGAATACTAACTGATAGAATAAAAAAGGGAGAGAACAATCCAACATGGGAAATGGGATACACTGCAGACTCATAGAATGGCAGATGTCCTAAATAGCACTCTCGTCTCAGAATCAGAACTTAAGGCATTTGGATCTGGCTGAAGAGCCCATGAGAGTATTTTAGGCATGGAAAGCCAAGACACTCTAAAAAAAAAAAAAGAAGAAGAAGAAGAAGAAGACCTAAATGAAAGATCTCTGCGAGTGAGATCCCAGTGGGAAGAACAGGGCCATTAAAGAAGGAGGTACCTTTCTCTGAAGGGAGGAGAGAACTTCCACTTTGACTATGACTCTGTCGGAATAAGATCAAAGTCGGCGAACCCTAAAGGCTTCCATAGCCTTGTAAACTCATGAGAAGAGCCTAGGGAGATTACTGACGCCATAAACAAGAGTGAAAAATTGTTAAGTCAACAACAGGAGTCACTATATACTTTCGTCTCATGTGGGATCTGTCCTTAATGTGTTGTCCAATGTGAAGTAATGCTATAACTAGTACTGTAACAGTATTTTTACACTTTGTGTTTCTGTGTGGGTGCACACTGATGAAATCTTTACTTAGTATATACTGAATCGATCTTCTGTATATAAAGATAATTGAAAATGTAAAAAAAAACTTGGTTTTAAATTGGAAATTGCATAGAAAATTAATCAATTTTAAAAAAATATTATGTAGGATCTCTGTCCTTAATGTGCTGTACATTGTGATTTAATGCTATAACTAGTACTCCAACACTATTTTCCACTTTGTGTTGCTATGTGAGGGCAAACTGTTGAAATCTTTACTTAATATATACTAAACTGATCTGTATATAAAGAGAATTGAAAATGAATCTTGATGTGAATGGAAGGGGAGAGAGAGCGGGAGAGGGGAGGGTTGAGGGTGGGAGGGAAGTTATGGGGGCGGGGGAAGCCATTGTAGTCCGTAAGCTGTACTTTGGAAAATTATATTCACTAAATAAAAGTTTAAAAAAAAAAACCTAGAAGGTATGATTTTGAATGTTTTCACCATAAAGAAATGAATGTTTGAGTTGATATATTTACCCTGACTAAACATTATACAATGTATTACATAAATATGTACAGTTTGTATGTGTCTGCCAAACACTTTAATAAAGGATTAAATATTTAAAAAGAAAAAATGAATAAACAAAGCAAAGTCAGGATATATTTGACTAATTAAACCATTCTGTCCTATTGAAGTTGGTGTCAGATTGAATGTCATCATTTTAGCAACCAGAGATCTGTTCCACCCTTTGTCTCAACCTAAGCAGTTACTACTTGTCTAATATGTTACTACTTGGAAACATGTAAGTCTCAGATATCTATTAGAAGTACCTAGAAAAGACTTATCAATAATTTTCATTTTGACTGGAATTGTGTGAGTTTGTAAGCGAATCACATGGAAGTAGAATTAACAATATAAAGTGTTAGAGAATTTTTAATTATTGCTATGAAGAACTTAAAAGTATATTCACATATAAAATAGTTTTAAAAATTCTTCATATTACAAACATTTTAAGGGTGCTTGAAATGGAAAAAGATGGAAATTTCATAGGTTTGAATTGCAATTTTGATGTTTTTAATTTCACTCTTAATTATCACAAGTTTCTAAAATATCTATATGAGTATCTATTCTTTATTCTTTCCTTACATCTTAAGTTTCATTCACTAAACATATATTAAATTCTTTCCTGGAAATAATCATTTTAGAACCATAAGGAGTAAAAATTGAGTTACACAATGTTCATAATGTTCCAAGGAGCCTACTGTCTAATGAAGGAGACTTGGACAATATTTAAGTGCAAGTGAAAGAGAAGCCCATTATACTCATTGTGATTTTAAGCAAAGTAGAGCATACTTTTGATTGTTGACATTGGGAAGGGTTCAGAGAGGAGATGAAATTTGAATTACATAGAATTTGGAAGGTAGAAATAATGACATAGTAGAATATTTTGCATAACATTTTAACATCAAGCAATTTATTCCTCATAATTTCATAATAAATTGAAAGTGATTTAAAAGCAATTTAGTAGGGGAAACATTTATTTCATGTAAATGTATATGCATTATTCTTTTCAAACTACTGTTGCAATCCACTAATGGAGTGTGAAATCATTTAACAGATTTCTATCAACATTATAAAATTTAAAGTGAAGAGCAGAGAAAAATTAGGATGTATTCCTTTTATGTAGTATAAAAGATTTTTGAAATGTTCATTTCATAAGCGTGTGTGTATCTGTATGTTATATACCTATATAATGAGTCATGAGGCAAAGGACTCCTTTCTGTTATGTTCTAGACATTTAAGGATACAGTTTAAGTATTCTGTCTATATCTGTATGATTATACGATAAATGATATGCATACTGAAATCAACATACAAATGATAAGGTACAGATAATACAGATGACTTCCACTAAGATGTCTCAACAGTGAAGTTCATTATCTTGGCTTTGTAGTTTGCTTTGCTGTACTCCAGTACTCTTGTTCAATATTATCAATTATTTCAGAATTTTGCTATTCATACTTTCAGGTGCTTAATTAGAGCATATGATGAGGTTGTTGGGTGAGCCATTCCATGTCAAGATGTGCCTTCAGCTATTTTTCCTTCCTCTGCTGTCTCTCCTCTGAGTGTTTTCTGTTGCCATTGTTGCAGTTCTATCCATCTGTAGAAAGAATAAAGCAGAAAACATGAGAAGCACACACTGAGCACTTTGAAACTGGATAAATGCAAAGTGGTAAGTTTTGAAATTGTTGTTCTGCAGCCTTTTTATTCCATGTTTTCATAATTTATATATATATATATAATTTTATAGTCATCCAGAAATATAAAGCTTAAAAAATAATTTTATTGATGATTTTAGTATTTGTTGTTGTTGTTGTTGTTGTTTTAGTACTAGTGGTTGAACTCTGTAATTAACACACAATTATTCTTAGGTGTTTAAATTTTAACTGAAAAGTGATCCCTGTTAAATTTAAGAGTGGAAAAAGAGAGCGAGGAGATGTACAATTTGGGACATGCACAGACTTGCCCCAAATGCTAGAGTTAGAAACATGCCAGGGGATTCCAATACAATCCCATCAAGGTGGCATGTACCAATGCCATCTCACTAGTCCAAGTGATCAATTTCAGTTCACAATCTATGGCTCTGATAAGTCTAAGAATCAAAGGGATCACACAAACAAGACAAGTGTCTGCTAATACTAACTGATAGAATCAAAAAGGGGGAGAAAGATCCAACATGGGAAGTGGGATACACTGCAGACTCATAGAATGGCAGACGTCCTAAACAACACTCTGGCCTCAGAATCAGCCCTTAAGGTATTTGGATCTGGCTGAAGAGCCCATGAGAGTATTGTAGGCATGGAAAGCCAAGATACCATGGAAAATTAAAAAAAAAAAAAAGAAGAAGAAGAAGAAGAAGACCTAAATGAAAGATCTCTGTGAGTGAGATCCCAGTGGAAAGAACGGGGCCATCAAAGAAGGAGGTACCTTTCTCTGAAGGGAGGAGAGAACTTCCACTTTGACTATGACCCTATCGGAATAAGATCAAAGTCGGTGAACTCTAAAGGCTTCCATAGCCCTGACAACTCATGACTAGAGCCTAGGGAGATTACTGACGCCATGAACAGGAGTGTCAAATTGTTAAGTCCAGCAACAGGAGTCACTGTGTGCTTACATCCCATGTGGGATCTGTCCTTAATGTGTTGTCTAATGTGCAGTGATGCTATAACTAGTACTGAAACAGTATATTTACACTATGTATTTCTGCGTGGGTACAAACTGATGAAATCTTTACTTAGTATATACTGAATCGATCTTCTGTATATAAAGATAATTGGAAATGAAAAAAAAAAACAACCTGGTGTTAAATTGGAAATTGCAAAGAAAATTAATTATTTTTTAAAAAAATATTATGTAGGATCTCTGTCTTTAATGTGCTGTACACTCTTATTTAATGCTATAACTAGTATTCCAACAGTATTTTTTTTCACTTTGTGTTGCTATATGGGGGCAAACTGTTGAAATCGTTACTTAATATATACTAAACTGATCTTCTGTATATAAAGAGAATTGAAAATGAATCATGATGTGATTGGAAGGGGAGAGGGAGCGGGAAAGGGGAGGGTTGCGGGTGGGAGGGAAGTTTTGGGAGGGGGAAGCTATTGTAACCCATTAGCTGTACTTTGGAAATTGATATTCATTAAATAAAAGTTTAATTTTAAAAAATAATAATTTTATTGATGATCTTAAATGAGCAGAACAATTGCCACTGACCAAATAGGCCTGGTATCTTTGAAACTTATTAAAAACAGATTTTATTTAGTGTTTGACCTAACAGTTTTCAAGAGTTTATAAAAAATTTTGCATTGCCTAATCTCTGTAATATTTATTTGTAATAACAAAAACCTACCTGAACCTACGGCCTTCTTTCTGTGGACACTAACATTCATTCATCTTCAGCATGCTCCCCTATGGATTTTCTCAAGAGTGGAGAAAAAGGCAGAGAAAGCCTTGGAAAGCTTCAATTCAAAAGCGCAATCCTCTGTCTCCTGATTCAAGAGCAAAAACCTAATCACAGGGGTGACTCTTAGGTCAAAGAGTTATGTAATCTTCCAGCACAGATTTGGGGCTCAAACACAGGGCCCATGGCCCAGGCACCTTGTATAAGCATTGCTATAACATATTCGGAATGACAGCCCATGTTTATACTTAAGCTTATTTGCACTCCAGGGAACTCCTAATTTACTTTTTTCTTCCAGGAATTCTTAAATAATGAACCACAAAAAAAATTCCATTTAAAACAATTGGAATAGCTAAAATTATAATCTGTAAGATACAATTTTTGTTAGATGATAATATTCAAATTTTTATTAATCCAACAGGAAAATCGTACATAATTGGTTGTAAATATGACTTAAATGCTACCCATTAGAAGTCTAAAGACAATTATATTCCATATCTACTTTATTCTTATTATCATCACCATGATTTTACACAGGCAGTTAATTGAAAATCCTTTTTCAGTTTCAAGTTCTCTAATATAAGTGATAAAATTAGTGGCCACTAAGTTAATATCCTGGCTATTGAAAGTTCATATTCAAACAATTTCCCACTTCCCTCTCCCTCCAGCTTCTGGAACCCACCGTTTTATCTTCTGTTTCCTTTAATTTGATAACTCTAGGTATCTAATATAAGTAAGACTGTATAGTATTTGTCATTTTTGATTAGTTTATTTCACTTAATGTAATGTTCTCAAGGTTTGCAGCATGCATCTGAATATCCTTCATTTTAAGACTGAATGACATGCCATTGTTCTACCTTGTATCTCCTGTAAATAATAGTATTTTTCTTTTTGAGATTCTGTTGGATATATACAGAGAAATGGCATTATTGGATCATGTAAACCTATTTTTAGGGAGCTCCATACTCTTCCCCTGGGTGACTACGGATGGCATACCTTTCACAAATTGAGTTGTTTCCAGTTTCATTCTTCCTCTGATCTTCTCAGCTGGACAGTGATCTTTGACTGATCTTTGGAGTGATCTTTGAGTGATCTTTGGAGTTTAAATTGAGCTTACATATGCAACCATTTTAGCTGTTATAAATATAATGATAATTGCTCCTTGGTGTATGATAGGTTCCACCCTGATAAACCTATCCCAAGTTGAAGATATCCTAAGCAGAAAAATGCACTGGACACTTCTATCCTGAGGAACATCACAGGTTAGCAGGGCAGTACACAGGAAAGCATTGATTATTTCCCCTCATGATTGAGTGGCTAATCAGAGTTTCATACTGCATTTTGCTAGCCTGGAAAAGTATGGTTTCTTCTGAATACACATCACTTTTACACCATTGTAACATTGAAAATCATAAGTTGAATCATTATAAGTGTTGGAATCTAATTCAACACAGAAATCTCTTGAATTTATAAGAAATAACAGAGATACATTACTGCTGATTTGATCATTAATGCATTTATTACAGACTGGAACACAATAAGGGCAAACAGAATGAATAAATATTGAATTTTGATGGGATGAGCAGTTAATTTAAAAAGTCACAAGTCTCCAGAGATGGGATTAGGGATGGATGTCTTAGTAGCTCTTATGCTTTCGTAAATGTATTTGCTTTCATTTTTATTGAGATTTGTTTATTTGAAAGACAGAGTTACAGAAAGAGAGAGAAAGAGAGCAAAAAGACAGAGTTATTGCATTTGCTGGTTCACTAGATGGCCCCAATGGCCAAGGCTGGGGCAGGCTGAAGTCAGCAGCCAAGATAGTCTTCTGGATCTCCCAGGTGGGTAGCAGAAGCCCAATCAACTGGCCTATCTTTTGCTGCTTTCCAAGACCATTAGAAGGGAGCTGAATCAGAAGTGGAGAGGCCAGGATAGGAATAAGCAACATTATGGGATGCTAACATTGCATTCAGAAGCTTTACCCACTTTGCCAAAATGCTGTCTACCTGTAATTGACTATATAGAATAATTTCTTGTATAGATATGAGAGTTAGCTATAAACATCATTCAAGAAATACAACTCTATGAAGTTTGGATTTTGTGTTTCTTTCATTCTTTTTACATTTAACATGTAGCTGATCAGTAACAATTTATGCAAAAGTCAGCAATTCCCTAGATTTATACTTGTATGTCTCTAATAATTTTTGACATCTCATTAAATTTCATTGTTTCTTCTCTGAGATATAATTAGATAAAATTTTACTAAGTTGTATTATATAATGAGCTTTAATATAACTTACAATCTTGAATATTCAAAAGTTATTGAAAAATAAATTGGCTTTCAACTGCTAAATAGCTAACGTATTTAACATTGCTTCATTTTTCAAAAATTGACTTTCTCTGCTTCTTTCTCTAATGTACACATTGCTATTTCTATATTACAATGCCCTACTAGGAATAACTCCTTGTACTCAAAACAACTTATTTTAAACCAAGATAAACATCTATAAAATGCTTGGTCTACTATTCTAACAACAACATCTAAAAAAATGTATTCCTTGAACAAAACACTGGAAAATGACTTTTTATATTAATATATTCCTCTCTGAAATATCTCCTAAAATTTTTACATGTGAATTAAACATTATATTAACAAAATTTCCTGATATATATAATATGATGAGATCTAAAAATAATACAGCCTTTGCAAGGAGAAGATAAAAGTTAAACAGAACATAATGAACAATTTTAGTAAAACTACAGGAAAGTGAAACCCAGTGCCCCTCTACAGGATGATTTTGAAGTGTTAAAAAGGACTTTGTCATTTTAAAATACAGCCTCTAATGTTGTTGGTTAAAATTGCATTAGTTCCATCAATTTATGCTATGTGGTTTTACATATGGCTGGTTATGATTACTTACGTGTGGGTCATAAAAGCTCAGTGTGTTTTCTAAGCAGTCAAATTGCCTGTCAGCTGCTAAAGGGGCAGAATTAATGAGAAGCTTACTTTATAGTCTAAAGAATAGCAGCTGGGGTCTGTTTTAACAAGTCCCAAGAACCATACATGGAGGGGAATTCTTTGTGGCTAGACTTCTATCCAGCGTCATCTCTGAAAAGTTCTCCTTGTTGAATTGAACAGTCTGACAGTCAAAAATCAAGGACATAACCAAAGCTTTACACATCAGTGATTGCCAGTAAAAGAGTAGAGGGCAATCTGCCACTTACTTTCTACTGATGTAGAGAGGGCCATGTGTTCTCCAAAGCCCATTTCCTCTCCATGCTGGTGTACAGCTGCACCACATTCCTCACCCTCCCTTGCACTGAGGTGTGGCTATGTAAATGAATTCTTGCAGATGGAACTCTATGGATGTGTGCTGCTTACACACTGGAACATCTCACTTGTTTATGATCAATAATTTTCCTGAATTCAGCCTCCCTCTAAATGAAAAGAATTCAAGAAGTTCTTTCTTTTCTTGAGGGAATGAAACTACTATATAAAAGAAGCCTGGATGTTGGAATTACTGTTTGGACCACCAGCCAGGTACTATTATGTAAATTAGAAAAATTATTGTGTTATTTCTGATTTTCTTAAAACTTTTTTTAAATTTAATTGACAGTGAGAGAAAGAGACAGAGAGAAAGGTCTTCCACCCAATGGTTCACCCGCCAAATGGCGGCAACGGCTGGCGCTGCACCGATCCAAAGCCAGGAGCCAGGTGCTCCCTCCTGGTCTCCCATGCGAGTGCAGGGGCCCAAGCACTTGGACCATCCTCTACTGCTTTCCTGGGCCACAGCATAGAGCTGGACTGGAAGAGGAGCAACTGGGACTAGAATCCAGTGCCCATATGGGATGCCGACGCCACAGGCGGAGGATTAACCAAGTGAGTCATGGCACCGACCCCTAAAATTTATTCTTAAACTCATTTATTTGATAGGAGAGAGAGAGAGAGAGAGAGAGAGAGAGAGAGAGAGAGAGAGAGAGAGATTGAGATTCCACCTGTTGGTTCACTCCCCAAATACAGTTCTCTCCCATGTGAGTGGCAGAAGTCAAATTAGTGGAGCCATCGTCTGCATTAGCAGGAAGCTGGAGGCAGTAGACATTAAACCCAAGCACTTCAATATGATACATGGGTACCCTAACAGGTGGCTTATTGGGAAAAATACCTAACTGTCTAACACTGTGGTCCCAAGGAATGTATTGAGGTTATATGAAACATTTTCAAAGGTTTTTCCTACTTATTTATTAATTGAAAAAAGAAAATTTAATGCCCTGTTCATTACTGGTATTATATTTTTATATAAATAAATTTATATATGGGAGAGTAAAGTCAAAAAGAAGTAGTGAGGCATGATTTAAAAAGGGTTTTGGTACCTCTGATAAAACATCCAACTCTTTCAGTAAAGTAAAAGAACTTGTGAAAATTTGAGGAACAGAGGATCTGAACACATTGTGACAACTGAAGACTGGAAAGGACATTTGAAGCATTTTAGTTGTCAAATTCTGCACATTAACAACCACATATTCCTAGGAAGGAACATCACTAACCATTTCCACCTCTTGCATCAGGAATGGGTGTGCGACTTGCCTTGGTCACTAAAGTGCAGAGGAAGTGTCCCATGTGAATTCTGATGTTAGATACCAAGATCCCTTATTGTTTGGTACTTTTCTTTTTGGCACACTGCAGTCATGAGCAAAAGCCTTATGGATGTTTCCTTAAGGATGATGGACCACTTAGGGATAATACAACTCAGGTTCCTAAATGCAAAATAATTCTTCTCTGAGAGCACAGTCCAATTATTAACCCAAAATATAAGCAGGGGCCGGTGCTGTGGTATAGCGGGTAAAGCCACTGCCTGCAGTGCCAGCATCCCATATAGGCATCGGTTCAAGTCCTGGCTATTCCACTTCCAATCTGGCTCTCTGTTATGGCCTGAGAAAGCAGTAGAAGATGGTCAAAGTCCTCGGGCCCCTGCACCCATGTGGTAGACCTAGAGGAAGCTCCTGGTTTCTGACTTCTGATTGGCCCAGTTCTAGCCAATGCAGCCATCTGGGAAGTAAACCAGTGGATGGAAGACCTCTATCTCTCTCTCTCTTTCTCTCTATCTCTCTTTCTCCATCTGCATCTCTGTAACTCTGCCTTTCAACAACAGATGCTGGCGAGGATGTGGGGAAAAAGGGACACTAACCCACTGTTGGTGGGAATGCAAACTGGTTAAGCCACTATGGAAGTCAGTCTGGAGATTCCTCAGAAACCTGAATATAATCCTACCATACAAACCAGCCATACCACTTCTTGGAATTTACCCCAAAGAAATTAAATTGGCAAACAAAAAAGCGGTCTGCACCTTAATGTTTATTGCAGCTCAATTCACAATAGCTAAGACCTGGAACCAACCTAAATGCCCATCAACAGTAGACTGGATAAAGAAATTATGGGACATGTACTCTATAGAATACTATACAGCAGTCAAAAACAATGAAACCCGGTCATTTGCAACAAGATGGAGGAATCTGGAAAACATCATGCTGAGTGAAATAAGCCAGTCCCAAAGGGACAAATATCATATGTTCTCCTTGATCGGTGACAACTAACCAAGCACCAAAGGGGAAACCTGTTGAAGTGAAATGGACACTATGAGAAACAGTGACTTGATCAGCCCTTGTCCTGACTGTTGATGAACAAGGTAATACTTTATTCCTTTAATTTTTTTCTATTAATACTATTGGTTGAACTCTGTTATTAATACACAATTACTCTTAAGTGTTGCAACTTAACTGAAAAGTGATCCCTGTTAAACATGAGTGGGAATAAGAGAGGGAAGAGATGTACAATTTGGGACATGCTCAATCGGACTTGCCCCAAATGGTAGAGTTAGAAACGTGCCAGGGGATTCCAATTCAATCCCATCAAGGTGGCATGTACCAATGCCATATCACTAGTCCAAGTGATTAGTTTCAATTCACAATTGATCATATTGATAGGACTAAGAGTCAAAGGGATCACATAAACAAGACTAGTGTCTGCTAATACTAACTGATAGAATAAAAAAGGGAGAGAATGATCCAACATAGGAAGTGGGATACACTGCAGACTCATAGAATAGCAGATGTCCTAAACAGCACTCTGGCCTCAGAATCAGCTCTTAAGGCATTCGGATCTGGTTGAAGAGCCAATGAGAGTATTTCAGGCATGGAAATCCAAGACACTCTGGGAAAAAATGACCTAAATGAAAGATCTCTGTGAGTGAGATCCCAGTGGAAAGGTCTTCAAAGAAGGAGGTACCTTTCTCTAAAGGGAGGAGAGAACTTCCACTTTGACCATGACCTTGTCCAAATATGATCAGAGTCGGCAAACTCAAAAGGCTTCCATAGCCTTGGCAACTCATGACAAGAGCCTAGGGTGATTACTGACGCCATAAACAAGAGTGTCAATTTGTTAAGTTAACAACAGGAGTCACTGTGCACTTACTCCCCATGTGGGATCTCTGTCCTTAATGTGTTGCTCAATGTGAATTAACGGTATGACTAGTACTGAAACAGTATTTTGCACTTTATGTTCTTTGTGGGTGCAAACTGGTGATATCTTTACTTAGTATAAGCTAAATTGATCTTCTGTATATAAAGAGAATTGAAAATGAATCTTGATGTGAATGGAAGGGGAGAGAGAGCGGCAGAGGGGAGGGTTGTGGGTGGGAGGGAAGTCATGGGGGGGAAAGCCATTGTAATCCATAAACTGTACTTTGGAAATTCATATTCATTAAATAAAAGTTTAAAAAGACAAATAAATAAACAAATCTTTAAAAAATATAAGCAAATAATGAATCATTGTTCTAAGTCATTAATTCTGGGGATAATTTGTTACATTGCAAAAGATAACTGACAAAGATATTAAAAGATATTATTGTAGAAGCTGAGTATTACATAGGTTAAAGATGTCATGGAGTGAGCGATTCAAAGTTGATTTTAGTTAGAATTAAGATTTGTAAGGAAACAATAAAAATCACACATCTTGTTAATAGATAATTGAGATAAATATGTGGCCTCATACTTGCTTACCAAGAGTGAGTCAGTTTGACTTATGGATTTTGCCTAATTTAACACTCTGCACACATAAAAGTACATATGTCCTTGACCTTGATTTAGCATTGTTGTAGTTGAAGTATACAGTATAGCTCCTTGCTATGTAACCTTGGTTTGATCTGTTACTGAGCCAATGGCATGTCAGCAGTGCCAAAAGAAACAAAGGCTCAAAGTTTGGTTGTGTGGTTATACTTACCTCTTGTTATGAGGAGAATATATTGTATTTCCAGACTGAATCCTATAATAAGGAACATGTAGAGTTTTCCTAGCCTTACTCAGAAACTGGCATCCTGAAGCATTTCTAACCAGTTGTATTTATTCATTTAGCAATACAACACGTAGATATGTTCTTGATTTCTTTGGATTAAATGGCCAGTGTATAATATATATTAAATTAATTAATGGTGATAATTACCTATATGCTTCTATATCCTTGAAAAGTATATACTGCATTTGGCATGCAGTGAGTATCTATATCAATGCCTTTCAAATCATGGTGTGACCTGGTGCTAACATGGTGACCTGGGAGGATTACAAAACCCCATCCAGATCTACTGAATCAACACTCCCCAGAATCATGTATGGTGTTTGCATCTTTACCACGTATCAGAACCACTGCCTTAACGATGACTTTATAATTCACATGATACCCTGTCTCCTCTTACCTTCTTACTTTGCACGCATTTTGCATATCAGTATTTACATATCCATTCTTTATTTTGATACCAGATCTATCCTCATTAATAGGCTTATGAACATGTTTTCTTATTATTAAATATCAATATTTATGTAAGAATACTGACTCAGAATTATAACCATTTGATGGTTTCATTTATTCACTGTTTATACTTTCATTTACTCAATGTTATATAAAGTGCTAGAATATTTTACTGATTTAATTAGAATTCCTATTGGGATAATTGTGGATTTATGTTATTATAAAAACAATGTACAGAGATCTGTTGCACAGTTTACTCAATTTTATTCATTGGTGACCTTTTTCAAAATTCAAATACTGACCATGACAGAACCTCAAAATCTTACAGATTTTTTCAGTTTCACAAGCATCCACATTGTGTGTGTGTGTGTGAATGTGTGTATTTAATTCTATATGATTTTATTACTGAAGTGAGTCTGTATCCACCAGCATATTGAGATTCTGAGCTCTTCGGTCAGCACAGGATCCCTCATGCTGCCCTTTCAGAAACAAAACCACCTCCTCCCCACCTGAGCCACATCCTCAAGCCCTGACAAACCTGACTTGGTCTTATTTTCAGTGTGTTGTCCTTTGAAAATATATGTGCAGACTCACACTATATTATTATTCTTGAGATTAGCTGTTTTCATCCAAAATAAATCTGTGTCTTGTGTATCACGGCTGGTTTCCGTTTTTTTTTGTTTGTTTGTTTTTTGTTTTTTTATGTTTAACTTTTCTTTTTTTTCATTTATTAAACTTTTATTTAATGAATATAAATTTCCAAAGTACAGCTTATGGGTTACAATGGCTTCCCCCCTCCCATAACTTCCCTCCCGCCCTCAACCCTCCCCTTTCCCGCTCCCTCTCCCCTTCCATTCACATCAAGATTCATTTTCAATTCTCTTTATATACAGAAGATCAGTTTAGTATATATTAGGTAAAGATTTCAACAGTTTGCCCCATATAGCAACACAAAGTGAAAAAACTACCATTGGAGTACTAGTTATAGCATTAAATAAGAGTGTACAGCACATTAAAGACAGAGATCCTACATAATATTTTTTAAAATTAATTAATTTTCTATGCCATTTCCAATTTAACACCAGGTTGTTTTTTTTTTTCATTTCCAATTATCTTTATATACAGAAGATCGATTCAGTATATAATTAGTAAAGACCTCATCAGTTTGTACCCACACAGAAACACAAAGTGTAAAAATACTGTTTCAGTACTAGTTATAGCATCACTGCACATTAGACAACACATTAAGGACAGATCCCACATGGGGTGTAAGTACACAGGAGTCACTCGTTTCCGTTTTAAACTGAGTCATATACATGATGTTTATGCACCACAATGCATTCATCTGTTGAAGGATATCCACACTTTTTGAAATTTTGACTGTTAGCAATTCAGCTAGCTATCATTAGCTTTTGTGTACAAGTTTTCTTGTGAACATGAGTTTTCATTTCTGTGGGATATTTTTCTCAGAGTGAAATTACTCTGGGCACACTGTAATTGAATTTTTAGCCTTTAAGAGACTCCCAAACTAGTTTCCATAGTGATTTTACATTTTACTTCACCACCGGTGATGTATAAATGACCCAATTTCTCTACACCCTAACCAGCATTTGATATTGGCTAGCCTTTCTCTCCCTCTTCCTTCTTTCCTTCCTTCCTTCCTTCCACTCCTTTCTTCTTTCTTTCTTTCTTTCTTTCCTTCCTTCCTTCCTTCCTTCCTTCCTTCCTTCCTTCCTTCTTCCTTCCTTCTTTCCTCCTTTCCTTCTTCCCTTCCTTCTTCTTCTCCTTCTTTCCTTCTTTTGCCATTTTGGTAAGCACATAAAGATATCTAATTATGGTTTTAATGTCTTTTTCCTTGATGACTAAAGTTGTTAAACACATTTCCATGTGATTATTTACCATCTGTATGTCCTCTTCAATGCAATGTCTATGCTTTTTGCCCATTTTATGATTAGATTATTTTTCACTGAGTTTTAAAAGTTTCTTACTTTGGGTACTATTCCTTTTACAGTTATACACTTTGAAAATATTTTCTCCTAATTTGGCCTTTTTAGAGTTATTTCTTTATTTAGAAGCATTACAGACAGAAAGAGAGACACATAAAGAGAAATTCCATGGACTGGTTCATTCCGAAGTGATCACAGTGACTAAATCTGGACCAGGCTGGAAGTCAGGAGCATGGAAGTTCAACTGAGTCTCCTGCATGGGTGACAGGGCCCCAGACATGTGGGCCATCTTCTACTCCTTTCCCAGGTGCACTGTCAGGAACTGCATCAGAAGTGGAGCACCTATGACTTGAACCATTGGTCATATCAGATGCCAGCATTGCAGCTGGTGGCGTAACCTGCTGCACCACAATGCCAAGCTCCTAATTGGTTATTATTAAGAACAGAAATATATTTTATCTGGTTCTCTAAAATTATGGTAGAGGTAAAATGAAATTATTTCATCTTAATCTAAATAATATTAGTTAATAAAAGGGAAAAATAGAGGAGATAGAGAAAGGAATGAACAAAAAGAATATAAAACAATGCATCAGAGATATAAAGATAACATCCACGGAGAGGGAAAGATAAAATTTTCTTTCTCTGCTTATTGGTATACTGGGATTTTGCCTCTACAGTCCAGAAGTTAATATTTTATGAGCATCAAAGGAAAATCAAGTCAATATTAACTACATGAAAGGAAAAGAGTTAACTGTACTCTTTCATTTGATCTTTTTCAATGTTATATGGCAGCACTTTTTAATAGTTAAGGACATATTAAATGCTTAGAATCAGGAATAATCATAGAACTCTTATTTCAATGTTTTATTTATGAATAATGCACAGAATTTTGGGGAACGGTTTTTGTTTAATTTTTCCAAAAAAACTCTACACATATCTAAAGAAATGGTATAAAATTAGAAAATTTCACCTTTACTCTCATTCCAGTTTTAAGACCATTTTTAAGTATTAAATAATCTTAAAATATTTAAAGACATGTATTTTAATATCAATATGGTTTTCTAATGCTACAAGGATTTTCCTTCAAATATATTGTTAATTTTTTTCTTTTTTAAAACTATGGTTAAGTTTACAGTGAGTGGTATATAAATATCAATAAATTTCTATTAATTTACATAATTTAAAAATTGACCCAAACGTTGTTCAACCTGTTTTTCATCTTTTCTTTAACTGATATGGTTTTAATATTTCTTTTTAAAGATTTATTTGAAAAGCAGAGTTACAGACAGAGAAAGGGTTAGACAGTGAGAGAGATCTTTCGTCTACTGCTTGACTCCCCAAATGGCTGCGAAGTCCAGAGCTGGGTCAATCCAAAGCCAGGAGCCAGGAGGTTCTTCTGGGTCTCCCACAAGGCTGGAGGGGCCCAAGGATTTGGGCCATCTTCTACTGATTTCGCAGGCCATAAATAGTGAGCTGGATTATAAGAGGAGCAGCCAGGACCTACACCAGCACCCATATGGGATGTCAGTGCCACAGGCAGAGGCTTAGCCTAATATGCCACAGTGCCGGCCACCAATTTTAACACTTTTAATATAAGAAATGCATAGTGTTGGACCTAATGGCACAGTAAGTTAAGCCTCTACTTTTGGCTGCTTCTTGAGCCTGATATTTGAGTTTTGCTACAAGTCTCATGTCCTTTGCTTCTGGTTCAGCCCCCAGCTAATGCTCCCGAGAGGCTGCATATGATGGCTCAAGTACCATGGCCCCTGCCACCTGTGTGAAAAACAAGAATGGAGTTCCTGGCTCCTGTTTGCAGCCTGACCCAGCCCCAGCTTCTGTAGCTGTTTGGGGAGTGAACCAGAAAAGGGAATCTCTCTCTTTGTCTCTCTCTCTCTCTGTCTCTCTCTCTCCCTCTGCCTTTCTCTTTCTAACACTCTGCTTTTTCAAATATTTTTAAGTGCATTGAAATTTTGTGAGGCCACAAAATTTGGGGTATCTAAGATTTGAGAAACAAAAAATATATAAAATATGCTGAGCATTGAATAATTCACAAAAGTTAAAAAAATATATTTAATTAAATGACAAAAATAGTATATCAGTGAAGATACAATTAATAAATACTTGGGGAGTCGGGAGATTTACCAAATTATGAGCCAGGGTTTAGTTTAGATGAAATGAAACAAAGCAGTCATGGGAAAAATGTACAGAAAATGTGGGAAGCAAGTTGGATATTAAAAATAAACAGTGAGAATTAGATAAGGGAGAGGACCAATGTTTTAGACAATTGAAACCTAAAGCAACGTCACCAAGAAAGACTGGTAGATAGTTCCAGAGATTAAGGGACTTCTGAAGTCAGACTACGCAGTGTAGAAACACTGGGTGGTACGTTCCTTCTCTAAGTGTTTTGGCTGAGACTGTTACAGTGTTTTGGCTGTAGTGACAAAGGGACCATTCAAAAGAAATCGGATAATCAGAAGCATACTTTCAAAACCAAAGTCTAG